>NC_026154.1:2904096-2937875 GCF_000512975.1 Sesamum indicum
CCTGCTGAGTTTCGTCTTAGAAAAGAAAGAAGTTTATTCTAAAGTCGTTGGTCTGTGAAATTTGCAAATAACAAAGTTCCTTGTCATTCGGCTGCTTTGAGTGGATTCTGTCAAGTCAAGCAATCCTTACGTGACTATTTTTTCTGTATTGATAAAATAATGGTGTGTTGATTGAGACTGGTGTATTACTCAAATTATTAATATATTTATTATTTTTAAGATATAATTAAAAATTATACTTTGATTTGTTATTTTTTATTTTAATTATTATATTAATCTTCACTTATTATATTTTTTTTACTAAGCGAGAACACACGTTTGGTATCTTATTTATTTTTTATTTTTATTTTTATTTTAACAGTATTTAATTATTTTTTTTACAAAAACAATACTTTGATTTCGATTAGTGTATTTCATATTTTTTTTAAATATTAACAAAAAAAATGATTGTTTAATTTAATAATGCTGCCACAAAATACTATAATTGTTGAATCATACACAATAATTAGACTTGCATGATTGCTAAATATAATAAAATAAAATTGTTTTATAAACAAATCATAATCATTTAATTTATATTTTTTAATGATATAGAAATAATATAATTAGATGATACAATAAATAAAATATTAAAATCTTAAATATTAAATATGTAAAAATATAAATTAAAAATCTTACATATTAAATATGTGCATGTGTAAATTTAATTACTATTAAATTATTTGAAATTCAAATATCAATTTCAAATATGCAATTCTAAAAATAAATTAAAAACGGTAAAATTGAATTAAGGTTATTATAATAAGAGTAAGTAGTAAGAAAATAAAATTAAATTTATTTACAAAAAAAATCCAAAGCAACTTCAAGCGCCCCTCAAGGTGTTTCACCTTTTGGCCTAAACATAATTTTTTAGCAGTTTTAGAAGTAGAAGTTGTCATTTCAAATAATTCAAAATTATTTTTCTAGATCTAAAAGTCGAAAAATACTTTTTTCAAAGAGCTTGCAAACGGTCCAATGATTAAAGATCCCCCTTTCGTTGTCTTTTTTTTTTTTTTTGTCTATCATACCTAAAAAGAAGAAGATAAAGGGTCCTGATGAGATTCAAAACCTTCGGTAAGTGTTCTTTAAGTTTAATTCAGTATTGAAACTTAGACTTTTTTGCAGCAAAGGTAAACATTATTCAGTCAGTTTTTGGGAAAAAGTCTGTCATGAAAGTTTCTTATTGTTTGTAAGTCAACTTAGACTAATTTTTAAATATTGCAATAATCTTAGTAAACTCATTTGATTTTTAATATATTTCCGAATAAAATTTCCATTCCGCCCCTCTCAAATTTATAATTCCCTATTATAGTATCAGACTTTTCACAATTTTAATATTAGTAAAACTTTAAAAATACTTGTATTTAATATATATATATATATATATATATTTCTATATCTACTCAATTGGATTGATAAAAAAGTTTAATTAAATTTTTTTTATATTGCCTCTTAAAAAATTAATCTTAGAACTTTTTCAAAATAATAATCAAATTTCTCTTTTTTTATATATGTAAATAAAATTAAATGCTTGCTGGAATTACTTGCGACTGGAGCCGCTAATTTGCTCACTTGTAACGCTGATATTAAATGAAGATTCTAAAATTATCACTAAATGTGCAATAATTTTGATCTTGTGATAACACATGTGCATTAACAATACAAATATATCAATAATTTCAATAAGGTTTAAATATATTTTGCACTTCTGAACTATACGTCATATTTACCTCCCTAAAGTATGAAAGGTAAGAAAAACATTTACGATAAAATAAATTGACGTTGATAGGACAAAAATGCCATTCTCACGTACCTCTATACTTTATATTTTACTCCCTAAAATATATTTTGGGAGTGTTTGCAAAAATTTCTGCTTTTAGAGAAGTAATTTCTGTAGAAAAAGTTGAAAGTTGTAGGAAAGAATCAAAAGTGGGTAGTGTTTGTTAAAAAAAAGTTAAAGGCAGATAAGAGCTAAATTGGATAGTATTTGGAGAAAAATTACTTCTAAAATACATTTAATTAATGAAAGACTATTTTATCCCTATGTGTTAAAAGATACTATTTTTTAACTTATTATTTTAACTGTTGTTTGTCATTAATAATTATTTTTTCACAAAAAATCATTAGTTTTATTTCAATTAGTATTTCATATTTATATTTTAAAAAATATTAAACATAATAATACTTCCATTAAGTAATATAATTGTTCATTCATACACAATAATTAAACTTACATGATTGCGAAAATAATTAGTTTATTAATTAATCAAATAATAATACGTGCATGGTATAATATAATTAGATGACATAACACATAAAATATAAAAATTAAAATATTAAATTTATGAAAGTGTAAATTTAATTATTGTTAAAATTTAAATTATTTAAAAATTTCGATATCAACTTTAAATATACAATTTAAAAAATAAAAATTAAAAACGGTAAAGTTGAATTAAGATTATTATAATAAGAATAAAGTTGAAATTATTTACAAAAAAGTCAAAGCCCAAGGTGCTTTTAGCGTTTGGTCTAAAAACGCTTTTCTTAGCCATTTCAAAAGTAGAAGCTGACATCCCAACTTCAAAAGTGCTTTTAGGCTAGAAGCTGAAAAATGCTTTTTTGAAGCGCTTGCAAATACTCCTTTTGTTAAAAAAAAATATAATTTTAATTATTAGTCAATTACATGTCTGCATAATTAAAAGATATCATATCATTACTTAAAAATTTATAGAATGTTATATATTAATTTTGTTATAGATTTTTATATTTCACATTGTATGTATATGTTCGATATAATACTTTGATATTGTATTGATAATTTATTCTTAAAAGAGTAATATATATATATATATATATATACATATATAACAACACAAGCAAAAAATTATATAAATTTTTTAATAGTTATGTAAATATAGGTAGTGTGAACTTATAGAGTTTGTACATATTCTATCCTCAGTATAAAAATCATAAATTTTGAATAGTATTTATTTTAAATAATTTTTTTTATAATAATTGAAACTGTATTTAAAAAAATAATTGTAATAGACATATTTTAAAGGTGTATACAATAAGGGTATTTTCATCATAAAAAAAATTGATCCATGTCTTGAGGGGACATTCTGTTACGTGTTATAGTTTAGGGGTGTAAACAGACTTCATGCTTAGTTTTGGAATGCAAAATATATCTAACCCTTTCATTTACTGTTGTTATTAATTATTTATGGTGACAACTTTCTCCATAATTTTCAAACCACTAATTATTCTTAATGATTAATATTTACTGTACATTATCACTATTAAATTTTGACAATCATTAACGTGATAAAATAACTATTTTTATCACTTAATACATATAATTAGCGATAATTTTAGTATAATCTCTTAAACTTTTACTATTAATATTTTTTTTCTAGTGTCAAATTGAGAAATTAAATAGCCAAGTTGACAATGTTCATGAGAAATAATATAAAAAATTTAAGTCAATATTCCTAAAGTATACCAACAACAATAAATAACTTGAAAATGAAAAAATGTATATATACATATATGTAAATTGTGAAAAAGCATGAAAAGTGTTGCAACCATGTGGTATTTGACTAGTGGTACCACAGTACAGGTCTAGCAAGGACAATTGTGTCCTCATTTATGACAATTACAAAAATCACATGAAACATAAGAGTGCAGCTGCATTTATTAGTACAAATTTGTAATAACAATTAATATATGCTCCTATAATAAAAAAGAATAATATTCTTTTATTTTCTTATACATTTTAAACTTATTTAAGGCTACATTTTGATGAAATTATTTAATTTTGAAAAAATAATTTAAGGAAAAAACATTGAATTTCATCAATTTTGCTCAAATACAATTCAAATTGAGTCGAGAGTCGAAGAATTTAAAATCCTTTGTAATATGAAATTAGTCAATCAAATCCATAATTTATCATTAAAAATTTAAAATCCATAGATTCAAACAATATTTACAGGTATTTGTATTTCTTGAGTAAAAAAAAAAAAGGAATTATTACATTTACAATCATTTCTGCTTTTTGATAATTACACATACACTAAAAAAAAAGATCAATATTATTTACATAAATCACCACGTCAGGTCAGAAGGTGTAAATATAACTGGCCCTTAAAAAGATTAGTCCACTAACAATGCACAATATTTGTTGCTTTCTTTATCTTCTCACCTTTTCCATATTGACTCTCTCTCTTTACTTTTGACTTTCTTCAAGAGACAAAGCAGCTGCAACTATTCTAATTTAAATTTGGGAACATTCCAGAAGCTTCAAGTATGATAACAATGTTGCTCCACTACAGCCACACACAATGCTCCAAATCCCTTCAAGTATGATCATCCCCTCACTCACTAACAACCTCTGATTGATTTCCATCTACAACTTTTGATTCCTTAAAATAAAATATATAGGCATTAACAAGAAAAAAGGCAACATATGTAGTTTCAACATAAAACAGGGTTGCAAACTTCTTAAAGTAACCTATACAATGCAAAATCAACATTTACATGGAATGCCATATATGCTTTGATGACATGATATTTTCAAGTGGGAAGCTTTTTGCTCTTCTTCTGAGAAGTTTTGGCTAAGGCATCGCATATCTCTCGTTTTCTTCTGTTGTTGCTGTTTTGGTTGTTTTCGCCGTTGTTGTTTCCTCCAGTGCTGGGCGAACTCTTTATCTGCGCTTGCAGCGTGTCTTTGACGAAGAACTTCAGTTTCCATAAGGTCGACTCGCTCTGCGTGGAGCATTGTATATATATGCAGTTTAGGTATTTGAATTACTAATAGAGTTTGGGAGATGAATGGCGAAGAGAAGAGAATCAAGGGAGGGTTGAACGTGTGCGAAAACCTGAGCGTCGATGTCGACTTCCACTGTTTCTCCGGCTGATTGGAATTTAGGGTTGCTCTTGGCAACAATTTCTAGAGCCTTGTTGATGTCCTCGGGGGATAACCGTGTGATAGCGCTCCCGAGTCGTTTCTTCTCTTCGGTTGTCATCTTTCTGAACAAGACAAAAGATTTAATAAGCACAGGACATGTGTTTAGACTGGGATCATGACAATCATTGTGTAGTAATTGGACCTGTCTGAATTTGGAAGTGCTGGAGAACAAGGAAAAACAAGACAATCCCAATATGATTCTAGTGTGTACCATTTCAAAGATTTTTCAGTTATGATTTTGTATAATTGATAGTAATTAATAGAAGATTATGACAAGAATCCAGTAATTACACCTGTAATATCTTATATTGACGAGCATGGACTAAGCAACAAATTTATATCAAACTCCAAGACTTCACTGATCTAATAATGAATTCTAAACTAGTACAAAATTTCTGCACAACTGAAGCAAAAAAAGTGAAGAATGGGGCAAAAGTAGTTATGAAATATATCACATAAAGCAAACATAATCATTGAGAAAAGATTACAAACAAAGAGAGTAAGTTCTAAGTGTTGAGGCATTACAAACCTGCACTTTTGAAGTACCGTTTCTCTAAGTTTTTCCAGATGCGTGTCAATCTCATCCAGCTAGGAAAAAAATTAATAACAGCTTGTTCAGAGCATTTCAACAACCATATTAAATAGCACAAAAGATAGACGGAATTTCTTTTTCTTTCTACATTCTTTTTGGTTTGGGTGGGGGAAGAAGATTGATTAATTGATGCAGATAGAGTCTTTTATGTACCCACCTCAAAGCTTAAATCTCTAGCCATTTTGGCATGAGCAGCCTCTTGAGCAAGCTGCATATCTTGTTGCATTTCAGCTTCTTCTTCTTTCCGCCTTTTTTCCTTCAAACAGACAAATCTTAAGTCAAATATTAATTATAAACAAAACTACTAAGTTTGTCATGCATCATCAGCAAAAGTAACTTACAACCCCATCGAAGGTAACAGAATAAATACCAGAGATCATGACAACATGGAAACTATTTATAGATGTATAAATGTTAGTTAAGAACTTCTTTAGAAAGTGAATGACTAAACTGATACCTCTTCATCAACTTTTGGCAAAAGTTGTAGCCACTTCGTCTCAAACTTATCCAACAAAGTTCTGGCCATAACATGGACGTCATCCCTTTCCTCGTTATATTTCATTGCATTCTTAAATATCAGCCTCACATCTGCACATATCTCTCGAACATTCTTATAACCAGTACCATCCTTGGCCTCCATTTTGCTTTTTATAGTGCTGAAGTCCATAGGCTTCTCAATAACCTAATATTAGAGTGTATAATAGATTACTAGAAGCATATGCGACATTTTGTCAACGTAAAGAAGATAGAAAAGGAACTGGTTTCTTGGCGAATGAAGATGATGAGGACAAGTGAATAAACAGAAGATATGCTAACCAATTTCTCCAAGCTATCATTAATTTACACTTTCAAAGTGACCAATGTAGTCAGGAAAAAAATATCCATTCATAAAATCCTTCTGAGAATTCTATTCATGGTTCTTTGAGAGAAACTACACAGGTAAATTGTCGATATAATACTGATGTAGCTTGGAAACAGACTTGACAGCTTTACCTCATAGTAGTCATGCAAACCAAGACCTACCACGTCCACAGGCTGCATAAATGGTCCGGACCACTTGTGTTGAGTTATCTGGCAAGTGAAAAATCAAGTAAATGTAACTCAAGGAGCAACTCATTAATGTGAAGTGATAAATCCTTAGCACTTAGAACTACAGAATGTTATAAAATAATAATACTTCACTACTTTTGGCCCTCTCATTAAGGGGATAAATGCAACATCAGGACTCCAATAAAATTCTCAGACACTACAGGGCAAAGAGCGACAAATAGATTGACACCAAACTTGCTATTTTATTTATGGCATGCTTGAATTCTGTTTTCAACCTACGTAACAAAGGCCGTCAGTGGATTTTTGAGAATACTATGCCAACATTTCAAAATATCAATAGGAGTGATACACTTCTAAAGTTTTGGTAAATAGACAGGAGGAAACAGACCTCATATTCACCTTCTGATCCAGCTAAAAGCTACCAGGTACAAGAAGCACAGAACAATTCAACACACTATTAAAAGGAATTTGCATAGTCATGCAATGTATCATCCGTCTCAAGCTGCAAAAAACATAAAAGTAAATTTGCAGAAGCGATTAAGCTCACCTGACGCAATATTGTTCCAAATTGGCGCATCAGCTCTTGCATTCTCTTAGCAGCAGCTGCTTCCCTACGAGCTGCATCTTGCTGCCTCTTCTTAAAGCTTGCAAGAAATTTCTCACTATCTTTGTCCTTCAGATTGGAGCCACCTTTTGGAGTGTTAGGATGCTTTGTATTTGAACTGGAGTAAAACTGTTCAACCTCAACTAGTTTTTGCTCAAGCTGCAAACGCCAACATACAAATCAGTCGTTAAAGTCATTTCTTGGATCAGAAATCATAATTATCAAAACCAATTGCCGAAATTAAGGGGGCAAGATCTAAACTTCACAAAATGCACTTTTTTATCAGTAATACAGAATCAATAAAATGATATACATACCCATCTTAGCACCTCCAGCTAACATCTATGACCCGGTATGGTAAATGTTATCGTACTACATACATGGATTACCAGACAACTAATCAGTTAATATTCTCCCATCCCAACTCTCACACTTCTACTCTCTTCTTCAGACATCCCAATAATGATCTAAAACCATTAACTACTAACCCCTTAATTTAAGGGTAAAAACAGAAAGATACAAGAAACATTCACTTTCCAACACTCATTTGAATTGAAATTCCATTTTAAAATGGGACATGAAAATTGCGGAACCGGGAGTACTAGACTACAACAATCGACTACGCGTAACTCCGGCAAATGCTAAACCAAGAATAGCAGAATCAGTATATATGATATGTATACAAGCAAATTGAAAAAGATATCTTTGTATCTCGCACAAATTCTACCTGATCAACTTTTACAAACATTTCATCAACACTTTGATTCAAGCTCTCCACTTGGGACGCACCGGCGCTGGTTTCTTGCTGGCCAACAACTGATACATCAAGAACCGGCCCATTCTTTGCATCCATCAGCTGCTCAACAGTTCGGTTCATGACAAACAAGAAACAGGATTAAAAATCTCCTCACCCAGAAGTATTAAAGATAACATTCAAAAAAAGAAAAGGATCATCCCGTTGTTCCACGAAAACCCACCATTAGACACCCAATTAATTTAGAAAACAATTGAGGAAAGATACAATAATTGCAAAATTCAGATACAGCAATAAAGCAGAAAATTCATAGCAAAGAAACAATAAAATCAAAGGATGCCCACTTCAATTCTTGAAACAATTTAAATGTACATAAAATCAAAAATTCCTGGTAACTCGTTCAAGAAAGCAGAATCACCTTTTTGGTAACCGGGGTTTTTAGCAGATTGAAGAAGTCGAAACAAAATCCACGGGAAATTTGGTTGAGGCGTGTGTGTTTGCCTTTCCTACTTGTACCTTCTGCTTTTTCTTCCTACTTGTACCTTTTGCTTTTTTCTTCGCCTAAAATGCATTTTAGCCCCTGTATTTTGTTGAAACAACAAAAGATCCTCTTATATTTTTAAAAAATAGGCTAAAGCCCCCTATATTTTATAAAACTCAGCAAAAAATAATCTTTCCATTAGTAATTAACGAATTGTGCATTACACGCACTCTTTGTGCATTTGAGGGTATTTTTTTACCTTATTTTTGAATCTTTTTTGACAAAATTACCCTCACAGTATTTATATACTTTCACATATATATTTTTACTTGTTTTGAGTGGTTTTTTGTACTTTCATCTATCTAAAAAATAAAATATTTTTTAAAATATATTTACTTAAAAATACGAACCTGGAGGAAGTCATGAACGAGAGCTGTCTAGTTTTCATTACCTTTTTTCACTTGAAGAAAATTTACTATTTGATTATAATTATACTGACTATCGACTAAAATCATAGTAAATAATAATTATTTATTATGATTAAACAATAATTGATACAAAAATTTAAATTATTCACTGTAAAAATAATTTTAATCATGATTATGAGGTATAATAAATATTTTCACCTTATTTTTTAATTATAAAAAATATTCCAGCTATAAACAAAAATCACGGTCAATAACTTTTACGTGATCATAGTCAATTAAAAGCTCCTCGTCAATGCTTTGCACCACAAAGTGTAAATTATAACAATAATGTTTTTTTGCCCCTTCTACTTGGTTTAATTTATCTTTTGAGTCCTTGATTATGGAGGTGAGAGAGTTTGCCAAGTGTCTTGGATCTTTGTTTGAAAATAACCTAAATCAACACGAGGTCAGAAGTGTCGTGGTCTCTTCCAATTAATACACTCATAGGATTATATATATATATATATATATATATTAAATTTGGTGTAATTATATATATTTTTTGTAGTTTAAAAAATTATATCTAACAGTCTGAGTCTTGCTTCTATTTAATAAATAAGTCCCCGTTAGTTAGAATTTGCTGGATTTGTTGATATTAACAAAAAAATTGAATTGAAAATTGATATTTACTCTCGATTAATTTATTATTGACTTATTGCAGGTTAAACAATTTTTTCCCGACTAAGCTGCCTTTATAACTGTGAATATATACCTCATCACATGCATTAACACGTGAAAATATATGAGGATAATTACACCAAGCACCATGAAGAATAAATATAATATCCCACCAACTCATATATACTTTTTAAAAGAAATTGACAATATATATATATATATGCTTAACTAAAAATTAAATAATTTTACAAATAAATAAATAAATATATTTTATAATATCTTTTAAAGATAATATATTTAAAAAATGCATATGTATTATTATTCATTTTTATCTAAAAAATTAAATAGTGATAACTAAATTTATTATCAAACTAATAAGATCTTTTACATGAAAGTTTTTTGTGTATTTACTGTACTCATTATGAATACAATAAATACACAACAAAAATTCAATGAAAAATATTTTTCTATAGGGATATTATATTTGTTGTTTATCTATTATATACATAGATATATTTATAAACTTATTACTCCAGTCTTAATTTAAATTCTTAATTTTGGTGTGATATGAAAATATATTTGAATTAGTTAATAATATTGTATTTTATATTGAATTGTGGTGTTAAATTAATATATTTTTAATTAGAGTACATATAAATAAATATATTTTCACTTTAGTTATCGTTTTAAAAATTGAAACTGGAAATGAAAACACAAATAAACGTGCTAGTCTTACTATTATGAATTAAATTGATTTCCAAAAATATTCTCCAATAGCCTCTGTTTTTATTGTGGAAATAAGTCGTAGAGAAAGTTAAAGGTTAAACCGTAGTAAAAGTTAGAAGTGTTTGAAAGCTAAAATTAAAAGTTAAAAAAAAAAGGGATAATTTATATTTACACCCCTGACATATGGTCTATTTACAAAAATCACCCTTGTCTTTGTCATAATTATAGAAACTACTCCGACAGTCAAAAAATAGGAATAATTTGTGTAATGATGCTAACATTTTTAGAGTGTGCGTGTGTAATTTTTAAAAAAAGTAAGGGGTAGTTTATGTAAGTAATAATGATATTTTTGGTGGGTGTATGTGTAATTATCTAAAAGATAGGAGTAGTTTGTGTAAATAAATCATAAATTAAGGAATATAAATGTGATATCCCAAAAAATAATAATAGTAAAGTTGGAGTGTTTGGTGAAAGAACTGTTTATACTTTTGATATAAATCAACTTAATGTAATTAATTTAAAAATAAAAATTATAAAACAAATACTATTTTTAATGATATAAACACTGAAACTGTAGTGTATTGATAGTTTCGATGAAATTGGTCCATTTTGAAGTTGAGGCTAATTGGGTCAGATATTGGATGGGCCTAAGTAAAAGGCATAACACTCGGACATATTCCAAAGTGAGCCCAATATAATGGCGTAGAGTATCGGCTTTTCAGGTTTTAAAGTCTAATGGGCCGTTTGTGGGCCCTATCTAGCCCACATGTCAGGCCCCTGATCCAGAAACCAGCCAATTTATACTTATATTATTAAAAATAAATAAATTGCAAGTCTACCCCAAAATGGGTAAACTTGCAAAAATACTTGGGGGTTTTATTAATTTTTTATTTTAATTTTGGGGTTCGAGTCCACCTTTTTTAAAAAAATTGTTTTTTATTAATTATTATTTTAATTTTAATAATAATTAACATACTTAATATATAATTAATAATTAATAATTAATATTAATTAATTATAATTATTATTTAATAATACATTAATTATTTTTAATAAATAACTCAAATCACTTGCTCTGGTTATTCAATTGTTTCTAGCCACAAAAAAGTAGTCCTTACATAAGGGCAAAAGTTAGCCTTTTAGGCCAAATATTACGGTATATTTTCCGTCCAAAAAAAGAAATCATTTAAAAATTCTGTAAATTTAAAGGATTACATTAAGAAAATAAACTTTGGTGGACAATGTGATTTAATGGACTAATTTAATTATTTGGGGGGACAACCCAACAGTTTGAGTCAAGACTTTCTGTGGAGCTATTGTGTTTGAATTTCGATGGGTGCTAAGAAAAAATGTGAAAAAATCTAAATTGACTATATTACCCTCTAAAAAGCCAAAATTTGACCATAATTTTGCTAGAAAATTGTCAATTTAGCGATGCCAATTTCCAAAAATAAACTTGAGGGACTTAATTGATTATAAATACAAACTTAAGAGACTAACTGTAATAATCCACCCAAAAAAATTCTATTTAAAATCAAACCAAATTCCCATTTTACTTAACAAGAATTCAAGATACCTTATTATACATGCATGGTCACAATATTTGAATGGAATACATATAATATTTCTAATGCTGTTAACCCATTAAAAAAAAAAAAGAATCCCTCAATCCACTTAATCTTCCTCCAATCATAATTAATGGGACAAATGTAAACAAGAATAAATTACAACAAAAACCCTAATTGTGTATTTCTTGTTGAGCTGCCTCTTGTTCTTGATACAACTGTGCCCTTTGGCACTTCATAGCTCTGATGAGCCAAAAACGATTCCAATCATCTCCAATTACCCTTTGCATGATCTCACTGATTTAGTGCAACGCACTGTGACAACCTTTTTAATTGTTGAAGTCTATGTTGTTACACACTAGAATTAATAATGGTGCTATGTATATATGTATTGAGGATTGTTGGACAACGTGTGATTGTGTGATGGTCTTTATATGGTTCAATTTGTCCCATCTAAACACCATGTAATTGGCCAAACATAGCTACCCCATCACCCCCATTCAACAATTATCTACTTATTTTATTTGTATCTTATCAATAGTGCATATACTTCTTTAAGAAAAAGAAATTTGTGAGGGATGTTAGGTTTTGAGAAGCAAGTGCAATTTATAATCATTTTGGAACCCCTCTTTATGATCTTTCTTTATTTTTCTTTTCTTTTTTGTTTTGTTTTGTCTTGTGATGATCAAATTGCCAATTTTAATTTCAAGTCTTGTTTTAAATTGTTCTTAAGAAAGTCGAGTCGTAAACATGTTAGATATTTCTGTTCGTATTTCAGTGGCTAACTATAAAATTTCATTTAGTGCTTTTTTTCATCGTTTCTGATCTTGTCGTGTAGCAGTTTAATGCATTAATCTTTATTAGATGTAGCCATATTTTGTCTTCACTCAGAAGACAAAATTGTAACTCCTGGACTTGTAATTCAGGAGGGTGGTTTTTTTAATCCTGTATGAATTAATTTTCGCAGTTCAATCTTGTAACTTTATAATTTTGGTAAGGTCAGTCCTTTTCGGGATAATTTGGAAGAAAAATTGCATGTGATTTGTACATGATCCAATTAAATTGCAATAATCTGGTAAAATCAATTCGTGCAAGACAAAAAATACTAACTCCCGTAAGTTATAGTTAAAAAAGACAACGCCCCAAAGTTACAGAACTAAAATTGCATAATAAGATCATGTTCAAGTCACATACAATTTTCTAGTAAAAAAGAATAAAAATTTGTCAAAATATTAAAATTACAGGACCCAAATATAAAAATCAATTCGTAAACAACTAAAAATACTATCTTAATAAATTACAAAACTAAAATTGCATTGCCATTACAAGTAAAATTTTCAGTGACATTAGGAATTCTGAATCCCACAACATCATACTATTTTATTACACACAAAATAACAACAATTGTAAAACACGAGATTTGAAGACAAAGTAAGAAATTGGTATGTAGGTATATATGTAGAGTCCTTGTCACTATTATTTCGAAAAAAAAGTGTCCACTAAAAACAATAGAGAGTGGTTTGAGCTTTTGGATTCAAGTAGGCTTAGAACACACCATTGCATTTCAATGCTCCCCACTTATTTCTTCCCTTTTCTTCTTACATTATAGTAACAATGAACAAAAACTTTGCATCCACCACATGTATATGATCATCAAATTTTCTAGCTCCCACCTATTATAACATCATGTAATAGGAAATTGGACTTATAGTAATGCCACAATTGGACCCTCATCCCCACTTGTTATTGTCCATCCAAATTTGTTGGTCAAAATGGAACTTTCTTCTTCACAAATTATTCAATAATAATAATAATAAGCCCGGATTCTTGATTATTAGCGTCATTATTAGATTGTTCATACATAGATAAAACGCTTTTTGAAATATATGAATTTTGAAATATTTTCTATTCAAATGACTTTGGTTTTTGTGATCATGTGAACAAATTAAATCTTGAAAAGGTTAAATGTTGTTAAACAATTGATGTACGATAAAAGATTAGTAATTTTAATTTATAATAATTTATAATTGCAAAAGTGAGAAAAAATTGAATGAGAGCAAGGAGCCTTAGACATAGATTTGATTGGACAAGGCAATGTTGAATTAGTCGAAAAGACAAAGGAATTAGCGAACAAGTGGTCACGAGTACACCCGCCAAATTACACTTTTAGTTTCATTTAATAGGAAATTCAATATTTTTAATCCTTTATTTTACAGGAATTTTCAAAAGATCCCAAAATTAAAAAAACTCAATACACTTAATCCTCCGCTTTACAAAAAAATTTAAATAGCCGAATAATTAAAAAATTATACACATTTAGTCATTTAAGTTACAGAACTTATGAAATTAAATGTGTTAAGTTTTCTCATTTGTAGTAACATTTTATTCACATTTTTCCATTGAAATAAATAAACAAAAAAAAAATTTCTAAGTATGAGTAGAGAATGTATTCATACCTAATATCGAGATGCAAGCAAGGAAAAGAGAGAGGTAATGGTTGTGAGCACAAGGAGAGTGTAGAACAGTGTATTAGTGGGAGATATGATGAACAAAAGTAAATTATTGGGATAATAAAGATTTGTGTGCATGTCCCCACAATCATCTCAACTTTGTTTTTTTGCGGACACCCAATTCGTTCGGACACAAAACTATTCTACAAAAGATTTTGTGTTTAAAATATGAATGCGTGACTTAAAAAGACAAAATCATCTCAATTTCTTTAACTATATATTTCTATTCAAATTCATCATTTAGTTCATAATCCAGCCACCATCTTTTAATTTTGCAAAAGGTTGGTGGTGGTTGGTAGTGCTAAGTTTTGGGGATATTTTTTTATATGAATTGAGTCTGAAAATATTAAATAATTATTAGACAAAAATATTAAAAATAAGTTTAAGAGATAATAATTTTTTTATTTATCATAAATGTATTTTTATAGTGATAAATTTTGTGTAAAGATAATTATAATTAATAATTACTGATAAAAATATAATGTATACAGAATGACAAAACCACGTTGTTACAAGATGTAAATAGGTTTCTTGATGTTCCTAATGCTAGCCCGTCTTTGGGCGCTGATGACGTATTATTTTGACTTTTATTTGATACGATATAATCCCAATTTTTCTAAAGAAAAAGTGACAATTCAATGATAATAAGTATATGGGTCATTAAATTAGTACTATATTATATCTACATGTGTCATCATTGATTTATGATATAATATCATCTCAATTTTAAAAAAAAAAGTACCCAATAAAAATAAAATAGATTTGTGACTAAGTTACAGCTCTATTATTTTATGGGTCACTAATTTTTAATAATGACAATTAAAAGAAAAAAAAATATTGTCACTGATTATATAATTACTTCAACGGTATATAGAAGGGATTAGTTTGCAGTTTATTTTTCCTGTGATCAAGATACTAACAGACATATATAAACGTTCTCTTGAATAAAGAAAAAATAAATAAAAATCAGAGTGCGACTTTTTGAACTTTTAAAATAAAAACTTATCGACTTTCACGTTGCGTCTTTATTTAAAGAGACTTTTGGCCAAATAGTATTTCACATAGAGGTCTAGTGTATATAACCTCAACTTTCTATACTATCATTCAATAATATTTTTTAAATAATATTGACCATAATATTTAAATTCTTGGGCACCATGAATTTTGTAGAAATATTATTGTGCTTGGTTGGAAGGTTTCCTATTGGCTTGTACCCCTTAAATTGATTCAACCTCTCCTTCAATGAGAATGCATTGATTGTCCTCCATTCAAATTGGGATATCATCACATCCTTAGACTTTCTCACACATCATACCTTCTCTCCCAACATTGTGTCATAGTCCCTTTTAATCTTAATAACATTTCATTGCAATTTGCAAATGTAATCTATTTGCAGCTACTCCTCTTGTCTTCAACTATGATTCATTCTCTTCTATTATATCAACCATTATAAGTAAATCACCATTGAATTGCAATAAACAATATCAATTCAAATATTATAGACTAGCCGCACTAGCTACAGTCGGATTGTGATATACCCATACAAAGTGAGGAACACAGTCGATAAATCAAGCATTTTAAGCCGGTGCTACCAAATATGCCCACATCTGGCGAAGAACATAGTTGCTGAATTGGTCTTCTAATTCAGTCACCACGGATCCATATATACTACGCTCGTGTCAAATGGTTATCTTCATTCAGTAAGGTTCGCGCACCTGATATATATATGAAAACCTAATGATTGAACTACTAAAAGATACGATCTTCGAAGAACTTAATCTTAAAAACTAGCTATTGAAGTGGAAAAGCCATCAGTACATCATAATACTGATGTGGACCCAAGTCTTGTACCTTGCAGTTAGGATCATAACTATCTACTATACTTTCTGCAACCCCAAAATGGCCATCCAGGTTGGCTTTGCGGTAAGCTCTAGCCTAAACGAACACTGCAACCTGGTATCATAACGATCAATTTGGCTTGAATTTGCGCTAATTTAACCTAGTCCTAGACGAACACCCGATACCGGTGTTACCATCCATTTGGATTGGTTTTACACAAATTTAACCTAACTTTAGGTGAATACTACAGTTCCGATATCACTACCCGCACCGCACGATTACAACTAGAAGATCAGTGTGTATGACTTTAATACTAATTAAAATGACTCGATATGGCCTGCATCAAGATCATATAAGCCCTACATAAGTACGTACATATCTCATTACATTAATATAGAATTTGGAATCACATATCTTATAATTACGATCATAATAGTAGATCACTACAGTAATAATTAATGGTATCAAAACATATCATTTTATCATTTTTTTTACTAATAAAATAATTCCAAAAATTCCATCATGCCCTAATAAACAACCTCAAACCATATCGAACAACACATTGAGTCACATGAAATACGTTGTCGGGCAACATTTCAAACTCGCTCCCCAAATCTTTTATTATTATTGTTACTTTTGTCATTTTAGCAACACACATATAATTGTCGACGGATAATGTGCTGATGATGTTTTGGATTAGACTAGCTAGGAGATGAATTTTACGTGTACTTCAAACTAAAATAAAATAAAATCAACTTTTTTTTTCTAAAATAAAAATGATTAATTATTATTTTTGAATAAATCGAATATAATTATTAATATTAAATATCTTTGTCTAACAACTACCGACAATTATAACAATCATATACTAATTATCAATCTCAGATACTTATATTTAATCAACATTTACTATTAAAGTAGAATGACAACTATTATTAGAGGAGTAGAATAACATCGTCATCGTACACGTTAGTGGGTTTAATTTAATCAATTGAGTTAGGCCTCATCAACTAAACAAAAAAGGATAAACTTTTATGCATGCAAAACGTATTGAAATTCTCATCTTCTTTAGTAGAAATGCGACTTTATCTAACCCACTCCCCAAAAATCAAGTTGCGGCACAAAAACTCGATGGCTGAATTTGAAGCACGCGTATTCTTAATATCATGATTCTTACGATTTTTAACCTTAATTAATCTGTACATATAGTGGTTTACACAGAGGATTTGAGGGTACTGTTCTTGGTTAAAATATCTTCACTTTTAAGGAATAAATTACCCATTAATTAAAAATTAAATTATATTTATATTGTTTTATTTAATTAGAACGAAACACAGCACGATACGATACCATATGATATAATTAATTAAAGTATGAAAAAAAAACATAAAAGAAAATAAAGAGGGACTACTTTATGACTAGGAAATGCAATTGTGATCAGAGAAAAAGGTTGATTAATTTAGATGGAAAGATGACTTAGAAAATTTTGTTGCATTATGTGAAAAATCAAATATTTAATTTATAACTGCTAATTTATTAAAAAATTGGTGGAAGTACTAACTTAGGAAGATGTATATATATTGACTAGTTAATATTCACTACGTACCCTTATGCACCTTTATTAGAAATAGGAGATTTTTTTTAAATAATTTAATTTTTTCCCAAGTTGTAGTTACCCCCAAAAATAATGGAAATAAATAAAAAGATCATAAGTTTAATTACAAATATGGAGTCCATAAATTTGTGTATTATGAAAAGGAATAGTATTTTCATCGTCCTGGATTAAATTTTAAGAATAATTCTACGCTCCTGATTGATGATCTATTTATACATATTATTTCATGTCTTTTGAAAAATTATACATACACACACCAGAAATGTCGACATCATTTAGACAAAAACATCCCTCTTTTTGGAGAATTACACAAATTATCCCTGGTTTTTGGACAGTCATGAATGCTCTCTGTAATTACACAAAAGACAGAGATGACTTGTGTAAATAGATTATAGATCAGTGAGTGTAAATATAATTATCGCTAAACTTTAAGAACGAAATATCAATAATTTATTGTAAAATTAATTTTATAAATAACAAACGTAACTATAACAAGTAATAATAATATAACATAAAAAGTAAACAAAAATTAAATAATTTTCCTTATCTATCAAATTCATAACTCCTACATCATTTTGGATGTTTTGGAACAAGATTTTATTTATTTTTTTAAGTAAACATTATTTTATGTAACATAGTATTGTTGTTTATTTAAATCATAATATGGTATTACCAACTTGCAACTATATATTATTTTCTAAAATAGTTATATATATAATTCATTTTATTTTATTTTAAAATTTATGTCCACTCAAAAATGAAGAGTGATGAAAGATTAATATAACTTTATAGTGAATCTGACGTCCCAACTTTTGGTAATGTGTAAAAATAAATAAATTAGAGAGATTTTGTTAGTGGAGGGACACAAAAAGATGGAGCATTGTTCTGATGTCACCCCCACTCCAAAAGAAGTAAAACATTATTGGTTTACATTAATTTTAATTAATTAATCAAAAAAATTCTATAAAAAACCCCACACCCTACCATCTTCTTTTTCCTCACTTGCACTGTGCAAAACAACCCATCCACACCTCCTCCCTTTCGTAATTAATGAGGTTTAATTTAATTGACGAAATTGATATTTTATAATTAAAAGATCATATATTGGAATTCTGTTGATGCATAGAAATTAATTTATATTAATAATAGTTGTTGGTCAATTATTTTTAATTCGGATCGAGGTGGTGACGGGTCTGGATGTCAAGTGTTAGTGACATGCAATTTGTACTCCAACCTCCCTCGATCTAAACTTGATAATAGGTTGACCTGCAGCATGATTAGTCTTGTTAGGGTGGCTCATAACTCAACCCTTCGAAATTTAAATTAGAAGGGGTAGGTCGTAATATTCGATCTTAGGATAATAAATGCATACCTTATGAATGGGGGACACCTCCGATTTATATTGGACAATTATATTGGCCCGTACAGGTCCACGCACAAGCTCCTCGAGCCTTGGATAGCAATGTCATCAACAGTTGTAGTGTCGGCTTCTGATTCGTTCAGCTCCCAACCTGAGTAAAAAGACACGAATCTTTATTTCTTTTTATAATTTTAGCCTTTCTCAAAACTATAAGTGTCAAAATAGGAGTTTTTTTTTTTTCTTTTTCAAATTACCCTCGTCAGTAGCAATAGTTATTTATTAGATATCGAGTGTTTAAAATATTGTATTACGATAAAAATCGTGATAATATGATCAATTTTTTTACTTATATTATATGTAGACTAAATACATTTTTCCCGAATTAAATTAAAAAAAGAATGCTGACACAAATAATTTTCTTCAACTTGGCAAATGGACAACAGGTATACAAGATTCTGGCCATGGATCCATACACGTGTTCCCACGCACCAAAAGCCTTCTACCACTAATCTTGTGCCACGTCATGTAATCAACTGTTAATTAAATTCATTTTAATATTTTGAACCAATGAGATGAAAGATTAGAGGTCCATGCTGTAGTCCAATCTAATCAGAAAATTATATACTAGTTCTAGCCCATTGTTGCGTGGCACATTATGGTGCTGGGCACTTCTTTTTCTTGCAAGTCCACAGAGACCAAAAAGTGGACATAGTACCATGTTGTAAGGGTATGATTCCTTTTTTTTTTTTTTATCTCCTGTAATCCCAACTATAATCATATCATAAATTTTAATAATTAATGATAAATATATTGATTATTAATATTAAGTATTTATAATTAACCAATAATTATTTTAGATCACCATCATTATAAAAGAAAAAGAGTTATTATTACCTACACTATAATGACTTAAATTAATATTATTTACACTTGTTAAAATTGATGCAAAAACTTAAATTTTGACCACGATTGATCAATATTCGTTATGATTTTATAAAATATTTTGGCCAAAATATTTGCCAAAATTTTTAACTGTAACAAATATTTTTTATTTTTTGTAGAAACAACGGCTAATAGCCATTGCGCAACATGATCAATTAGCATCCAGAATGAATTTTTATTTTTAACTATAATAATTTAGTAATAGTAAAAAAAATTATATTTTTCCTGGTGCACCATAATTATTGGGTCTCAATTTCGTCAATTAAACTAGACTGAGATGACTATAAGACTATTATAATTATTAACAAAAAAAGAAATATGAGAGAGTAGCATTCTTTCTTATAATAATAACCATGAAAAAATAATTTAAACTTAATGTTTTTAATTATATAAAAATTATTGCTTTGTAAAATATCATTCAAATTGTTTGATCTCTAAATTATTTTTTGCCTTGGTAATTCCTATACTATTCTAAATAAATATTAAATATACATCCCTCCTTATTAGACGCTAAAGTTTGATATGACTTTAATAGTACGTTACACGATGATTTCATTTAAAAATTTAAACTATTAAAAATAGATGTGAAATTTCATTTATTTTTAACTTAGGGTGGCGGCCACCTTGCTTTTATATATATATATATATATATTATAAAATACAAATTTTAGAATTACAAGACATGATTCAAATTTTACCAAATTAAGTTCCCAAGATACACAAATAAAATTAAAAATCCATAAGATAATAAAATTAATAATTCAATTAAAAAAACTCATTAAAACTATATAAAAAAATAAAATATAATTACGGGCCGCTCTTTTTTTTTTTTTTCCGCATCCATAAATTTTAAAAATATCTTATAACATATTTTACTAGCTACTTATGGCAGTCAACACTATCTTAATCCTCATTTTTTGATGTATATTCGATGTTAATTAAGTTGACTTCATGATATTTTTAGATGAACCGATTTTATCGTACCCTAATTTCATGATCTCAATTCAAATAAATTATTGAAGAAATACATTAAAATACGAAGAATGAAATTAAAAGTATATATGAAACTCATTAGATATGCATTATCCACCTGGATATGGTAATCCGATTGGAGGGATGGGAACATATATACCTAAAGTCGTGTAAGTGAAGGCAGATGGCGCATCCATCCATCCATCCATCCATCCATCCAAGTTTTAATAATTTAATCATTAGCGATTATTAATTAAAAGGCCAACCATTTATGTCGCGTTTAAGTGCTTCAAATCCGATCCCAATAGTCGCATTTCCCAAAGTAAGTGGAATTTAATAATTAGGAATATTCTTCTTGCAGACTGCTTTTTAAGAGTAAAGAATGATTCCCAGTTGTGATGGTTGGAGTGGGATCTTTGATGGCCCCAATATTCACAAAGTCAGCTTATCTCTAAGTAAATTAATTATAATTACATTATAAATTTAATTATTAATAATAGTTAATATATTAATTATCAGTATTAGGTATTTTAATTAATTAAGAATTATTATTAGAATAAAAAATAATTAAAATTGATCCCATAAACTTGTGTCTAAAACTCACTTTAGTCCTTTTATTATTGTTTTTTTAACCTTATTATCACTTAAGTTCATATTTTATTTCCTTTCAGTCCTTAATTCCTTCAATAAGCTTTTTAGTGAAAAAATCATCAAATTTTAATTTTTTCAGGATAAAACGATCAATTCAAATTGAATTTTAACCCCTTGAGACACTTCCACTGAATATGATTTGACTGTAAAATCATCAATTCATCATTTTATCCTAAAAAATTGGAAAAGTTGACCTCAAAGAATGAAAATGAAATAAAATATAAACTTTAGAAATGATAATATCAAAAAAATAAAAATGACGAATTAAAGCGATTTTAACCACAAATTTAAGAGCTTTGTGACATTTACTCTATTTTTTTATGACCCCATTTTTTGGGATGTGAGTAATTTACTTAATGGTCTCTAATTAATCAAAAAGTAAATTATATTGACACTCCTCAATATCTAAATACACAAATATTCATCGTCTTTTAAAAAATATTGTTACGATTTCTTACCAGTATTTGTATAAATTTTTGCCGCTGAATAGGAGGTCTATTTATTATTACAACTACGACCTTAATAATTATAATTATAATTTAATAATAAATACATAATATTTGTATATTTAAACGTAACATTAAGAAATGTCAATATAATTTGCCATCACCCAAATTGAATTAAAATTTTCTTATAATTAATAAATTTTATAAGTTCATTAAAGCAATGGTCTCTTTTAATTCTAGCAGCTTCCAAGATCGCTGTGCTGCTCGGCAATGACGGATCCAAGGGGCGAGTTCTGTATATAAATTATACATAAAATTTTATTTTATTTTTTATATATCCGACTCCAAATTATTTTATTACTCCGATAATATAGCAATATGAACATAATATATAAGTATAATTGTTCGACCCATTCAAACTTTTATTCTGAATCCGTCCCTACTAGTTTTGACCCTCTCAACTTTTATTTTTGAATCTGTCCCTACTAGTTTTGACAAGAACGACTCTAACATTCCTTTACTCCTATTACAAAAAACAACATTATATTTTTGAGTATTAATTTCACAATCATCACCAGTGATGATGGTTCAGTCTAACGATTAAGGTTAATGTACCATAAATAAGTTGAAAATTATGGATTTGAGTTATATTATACATATGAGTATTTGTCTTACTTAATGTGAGTTTATTGTGTATATATGTGTATTTATCTCACGTAATGTGAATTTATTGTAATATGAGTATATTAATTGAATTGACGTATTCATCAATTTATTAATATTTGTATAGTATGTAATCACCGTTTCTAAAGAAAAATCAGAATCATCAGCTAAATTCTTGGAAGAATAATTCAATATTTCCACAAAAAAGAATAAGCAACAAATATAGTTAATTAGGGCAAGCATGCTCTCCCCATTAAATGTATGCTAATTTGTATATAAAAAGTTTAATTCAAATTGAGTTGATTAAATTAATACAAATCACGTGATAATTGAGTGGTGAGGATGAGGTTTCATAACTAAAATGCTGTGCGTTCAAGTCCCATAAATGTAGGTATATAGTTTACTTGTAATAATAGTGTCTCATTACTTTTTTTTTTTTTGAAAATATCCGGAGGTGGGGGAAGCTTTCCTGGGTTCCCGTTCCTTTTCTATTCAAAAACAAAAAAAAAATAGCTAAAAATTTACAATGGGGAGTACTAACTCCCTAGTACTAGTAAGTCATAAATAAAAAATACTATTCCATTATAATCATCAAAAGAATGAATAAGGAGTACTACTCTCTTACAATAGACTAGCAATGAAACATAGATAAAGAGTACTACTTCCTTACAAAAAGTTTCCTAGATATACTGTCAAAAAATGAAATGAGTTGGAGGTGATAATCCAGTATTGCAAAAAGTTTCTGTCAATTTGCTCGAATTATCGGGCCAACTTATCACCTATAAAAGCTTCCCCTGCTACAAAGTAGAAAATGTAAAGGAATATCGATTACCATAAAGTTAATTCAAAAGTTTAGCGTGTCAAAAAGTTTCTGTCACATCGCCAATTAGCAACGAATATATCTCAAAATCTTCAAGTTGTCTGTTGGGGTACCTGCAACAATCCAACAAATCAAGCGGCCAGAAAAGGAGGGCACCTCCGTTTCATGGCTCGACAAAAGAGAGCATAAGTGGGGAATACAATCCCCTAACATCTGTCAACAACAATAAATAGAGACTAACGAGTACAACTCCCAAACAATAAGAATGTCCAAGATATGCAAATACAATGGAAGACACCTCCCAAGCACAATTAAGTAGCAAAATAAACATGAATCTAATATACCAACAAACAGACAAGCATGGCTCCTCAAAAGCACCTGTAGGTAAGGTTAGCATCGACAGTCCAAAGCAGCTTAGGCAAAATAAAGCATAACCTTCATGTAAGTGTCTCATTAAGTATTGTAATTAACAAATGCCAAAAAGAAAAAAAAAAGAAAGAAAGAAAAGCGAGTTATACTTGTCAATTAATTAATTACTTATAATTAAACCTAATACGAGCAAGATTCTTTTATTATTTAATGTAGAGAAGTTTTTCAAATTGTGTGGCTATTGATAACATGCCAAAACATTTTTATTTAATTAAAAATAATTAATAATTCCACGAATAAAACGTGGAATAAAAGCCATATATCCACACACACACCTAAAAAAAAAAGCGAGAGAATTCAATGAATGCTTTATAGTGCTCATTATATATATATATATATATATAAAGAATAAATAATAATTTTTACTCTTATCTTCTATTCTATTTTATAATTTATTAGGTAGTGTTTGTATATAAACCTTTTATCAGCACTTCTCAAGCTGATATATGCCAATCATGCGACCTTATTTGAGCGCTAAGGTTGAAACCTCACAATTAGAAGGTTGTGCTTTTAAATTCCACAAATGAGTATATATATATTCTAATACTATCGTAATTTCTTGTTTATTAGTTTTCTTTGAACATATTCGTTAATTTAAATATTAATATATTAAATAATATAATGAATCGAATCTTATATAAAAATAGGTAAATTACAATGACTTCCCTTGAAATTTGGCATAATTACGAATACCCCTTGTTGTTTGAAAAATCACAAATATCCCCCTGATATTTGATGAAATTATATAATCCTCATATAAAAGTATGAAATTATCAACTTTACCCTTATTATTTTTTTTTAAAAAATTAAAACTTAGTCTGTAAAAAAAATTAAAAGAATTCAAAAAAATAAATAAATTATAATTTATTGGTTACATAACCTGAGGAGCCCCTTTTTTCAATCTACAAGGGCATTTTTGTTAGTTCACCACAAAAAATGGATGAAAACCTAATAGATTCGGCTAATTGTTAGACAACCGTTAAAATCAAGGAGGTAGTAATAATTTTTTAAACAATAAGGGAGTAGTTATAATTATATCAAATATTAGGAAAGATCGTTGTAATTTTCCCAAAAAAATATTACCAATATGTCTCTGAACTACATATATCCAGAAAAAGTATGTCTTAATTAATTTTCCCTATTCCGATCGAACTTGCAAAGTTTAACATAGTCCTTTTCTCTTAATTAGGTAACTTCAAATTAATTAAAGGGCTAGTTCAATTTGTAAGTGATTATTTCATAATTGTTTGTCTTAGAGCTGTGAAAGGTGTTTTGCGATTACATGATTAAATTAAAAATCATTTCGTCACCTCTAAGTCTGCCTTAAATCCAACAACATTGCTTCCAAATTAGATAACCCTTCAATTACAATATATATAAAATCAAATCACTATGACAATTGATATGGCATGCGACTCGATTGGTGTCTCGTTGCGTGAAGTATTATTCGCTCTGACTTCGTATGAGCCTTATAATTTTGTCCTGAAAAGGCACCTTATCAGGGAGATGAGCTCTTGAGACTTATAAGTCACTCAAGTTGCTTATCTATAATTAATGCACGCTTGCCTACATCATCAGTCCCCCAGACGAGGGACTTGGAGGGGCACATGGCCTCATTCCTATAGATAGTGTCAAATGATGCGGCTTGCGATTCAATCGATGTCTTGTTGTGCAAAGTATTGTCTACTCAAATTTTGTATGAATTTTACGATTTTATCTTGAAAATACGTATCACTAAGAAAAGAAGATTTTGGTTGGCCTACAGATTTAGAGGCTTATGAGCAAAACAGCTCTCTAATTAAATAACCCTCCAATTACAACATATGTGAAATCAAATCACTATGACAATAAATATTCTTAAATGCCCGTTAATTAATAATAACACAAGACGATCGAGATATGTGCAAATTTAATTATTATAATTAAGAGTAAAAAATCACGATGGATAATTATTAATTATGACTGCACAATAACTATTAATCGTTATTTATACCAGTGATGTCAAAATATTTACTACAACTAAAAAATATATATCTCTAAATTAAATGTAATATAATATATTAATTTAAATAAAGAAATCACTCGTCATTTTGCACAAAGGAACAAAAATCATAAATCAAATTAATTCTTTTTCTTATTTTTTTTAAATAAAAATGATATATATGATATGATTCATCACTTACAACAAAAAAATAATAAACCCGTGTAAAATGGTAAGTGTATAAATATAATAATAAATATATTGTGTTAATTAGTTACACTTGGACATGACATCCCTATTTATACAATCCACTCCTACAATTCTCTTATGCCAGCTCTATTTAACTCTAGTTCTTCTCTTCTCCTCCTCATCCACCCGGCCGCCACCCTTCTCCGCCGCGGCCGACATTAATCATGGTGAAGTTCTCAAAGGAGCTGGAAGCTCAGCTCATCCCAGAATGGAAAGACGCTTTTGTCAATTACTGGCTACTCAAGAAACACGTCAAAAAGATTAAGCTTTCTAGAAAACCCAAGCATCATCATCTACCCGATACCAATTACGATTTCGGGCGATCCATTTTCGACCCGGTTCGAGCTCTCCTCTGCAGATTCACCGCCAGGACCAACAATGCCGCCAATAACCACGAAATCATTCAGGTACATACATATACATATACATATATATATATATATAACTGGAATTTCAAAATATATATATATATATATATATATATTTTGAGCTGCAGTTTTCTGAAAATGGTGGCAGGAAATGGAAAAAAATCTTGAAAATAACATTATACGGGAAATTCTGACTAACCCGAGTTTCGTCGGACCTAATTCAATTATATGATAAGTGCAATATATTTACAGTTATGAGTGGAATATGCTTCAGGAACAGTGATTAATCACAACAAACGTATCACACTTAGCTTTATAATTCCTTTGGTTGGATCAAACTTGATTTAGGAAGGAAGCTCCAAAGTTTGTGATATCATAAAGTCGCACTTTTCGGGTTCTTGTTTTTTGTTTTTCTCTTTACAAATGCGCTAAAGCAGGAAGCTTGTTCGGTTGCCACTTTGCATGAAAATCGTGAAAAGAAGAAACAAATTTAACAACCAGAAAAAGGACAACCAAAAATCGCACTTTCTTGTTACTTGCAGGTGAAGAGTCGAATTAGTACAACAGAAGACGGAGAAGACGAAGAAGTCGAAGTGTATGAAACCGAGCTCGTTCAGCTCTTCTCCGAGGAAGATGAGGTAATGATTAATTACTTATTCCTGTAATAATAAACATGACTATGATAATAATTAACGGGAAATTCTATTCATAACGAGTCTGGTAGGATCCGGAGCAATTATACGATAAGTAAATACACTTATAGTGTGAATAGTATATAATTTAAGAAAAATAATCAATCACATTACAAGTATATATTATATTTGCTGTACAATTAATTTCTGATTTGGATGAGAATTTTCTAGGTTACAATGTTTGCGGATGATTTGATGTCGTGCATGAAACAACAGGTTAAGGTTTTCTTTGAGATGCTGGATGATGAGCTGAACAAAGTGAACCAATTCTACAAGAACAAAGAAAGCGAATTCCTTGAGAGAGGAGAGATACTCAATAAGCAGCTTCAGATACTACTTGATCTCAAGCGAGTTCTCGGCGATCGTCGCCGGAAACATCAAGCTGCCGCGACAGGCGGCGGCTCAGGCTTCACCTCCCGCTCCACTTCCTCCGTTGGCCGCAACTCCGATTTTTCCGGTGAATATTGCTCTCTGATCAGTTATTTCATTTAATAGCTAGAAAGAAAATTAACTAAAAACTTATATATATTGCATGTTCTTGAAATAAGAGTATCATTAAACATTTATATATGTCCGAAATTATTGTTTATTTTAGCTATTTATACTATCTAAATAATTCCAGATACTGTTATAACAATTATCAAGATATTAAAATATTGTATTAAAAAAATTTAATTTTCAGCTGGTAAGATATAATGTATGTATTAAATATTGATGGGATTAATTTGATTAGAAATACATAAAAATAATGTTAAGCATGGATGTTTAAAGATGGTTGCGTCGTACATGGTGGCCATAAATCTCGGAAAATATGACAATCGAAACTGCAACATCTTTTACTATTTAATAAAAAAGTATAAACTCAAATTATTACACATGAAGGCCTTGCTATATACTATTTTAGTTTTGTGAAATTTGTACTGGGCCATAAATAATTATTTTCTAGTTAAATTTGCATTGTTGCATGTAATGGTTTTTGTAAAGTTAGAGATGATAAATTGATACAAAAGATGTTTAGATGGCAGAATGTAAAAACACGCATAATTCGAGTGGCATAATGTAATTTTCTCTATTATAAGTTATATTAGTTACAAAAATACAACGATCGATTAATAGGTAAATCATTTGATTAACGATAAATTATATACAGCTAACTCCCCTAATGCTTCACATAATTATGAATATTCTATCGTTATTTAAAAAATTACTAATATTTTATTATATAGAAAAAATAATTATGAAGCCCCTATATGGTGCGGTGAAAATTATTGTTTTACCATTGGCTAATTTGGTTGTTTTTTAAAAAGAAAAATATTTGAAAAAAATATAAAAAAATCTAAGGCTTGAGTAAAGTGAATAATACATAGAGCATATTCGTTCATGGAAATATTTTAAAAAATTCTAAAAAATATATAAAATTATAACTTATAATCCAAACGCACATTTTGAGCAGTTTACGATAAAAATGAATGATAATCTAATAAAGACTAATATAATTAGTTTATTTTTGGACGTACATCGTTAAATTAAGGGGTATTTGCATTAATCAAACACTAGATAAAGGTGCAAGTAGCTGAATTTAGCGGCCTAATTGTTCCATACGACGAATTTAATGATTGATTTATTTGAAAATTTGCGCTACTGTATACGTCAGAGTCATGCATAAATATTTATTACCTCTTCTAAAAAAATAATTTAATTTCTCTGGTAATATATTGGTGCAGAAAGCCAGAGCGAATATTGTGATAGTCCAAACGATTCACAAACAGACGATGTCATAGCAGCATTGGAGAAAAATGGAATTAATTTCGTTAATTCAGCGACTAGAGCAAAGACGAAGAAGGGGAAGCCGAAGATGGCTATGAGAATAGATATTCCGGCAACGACACCGACACGGACGATAGCTGCCGTTACCTCGATGCTTTGGGAGGATTTGATGAACAACCCTAAGAAAGGAGGAGGAGGAGAGTATATTAACAGGAAGAAGATTCAGTGTGCTGAAAAGATGATCAGAGGGGCATTTGTTGAACTTTATAGAGGCCTTGGCTTGCTAAAAACATACAGGTTTGACTTATTTCCGTTAATTATTCATAAATATTATCTCTTACTTTTTCTGAATATTTAATGCTTGCAATTTTTATAAACTTTTAAGGAAAAAAAATAAAAATTTTCAATATATGTTGAGATTATATAAAAAGGAAAAAATTTAACATGGTCGTACGTGCATGATTTTGCTGTTGCATATTTGCACATAAATTAATCAAATGTATAAAATTCATGTAATCTGTATATCTCAAAAAATATTCTTACACATACGGTGTATATATATTTACTTATGATAACGTGAAATAAGATGAAAGTATAGTCATAGTAATAATTACTTATATATTTAACACCTTATCAAACGTATATGATTGAATAATAGTTCTAACCCTTCAAATTTCACAAAATAGTTACTTTAGGGTCTAAAATGTCATAATTATTCAAAAAATAAAATAAAATAACGTACATTGATTTATTACCTATATATATAGCTACTAAAAGTAAATAACTTTCTTGTACCTTATCAACATTAATAATGAATCTTACTTACATAAAAACATAAACACAAACGTATGTGCAAGGAATAAAGGTGTGAATGAACGTAATATTTTGAATATATCAGCATAAAGTAGTGTATGAAAAATGTTATGTAATAGATTAATCATGTCCAACATGAATCGTGTTGTGTCACATGATCTACCACACCACCTAAAACAACCCTTCATATATGACATATGTGCCTGCTCTTACACATTTGCTTTCATGCTGTCAAAAATGCCTCAAACGAAGAAAACATGACGACGCAAAAGCAGTATAAATCATCGTATATTCAACAGAAATCTTAATCACTGGCATCTTTATTACATTATCAACTGTAGAACCTAAAGCTACTTTCAGTTTTCTTTCATGTGATTTAGCTTTTGTTCACAAATTCTGATGATTTGAGTGTTTCCAACAGCTCCCTGAATATGGTGGCCTTCACAAAAATACTCAAGAAATTCGACAAGGTAGGCGATCCCCTTAAATTTATTATCATATTGTTGTTAACGTGCTAGTTTTAGGGCATAGGCCTATAAGTCTCGTCAATTTTGATCGAATGCATGAAGATGAAGTTTACGTTTTCCAGAAAGAGTACTATGATGTCGATGCTCTAACATCATTTTTTTTTAAATTCTTGATTGGTTTATGTTGGAATTCTGTCTGATTTTCGTTCTTCATTTCCATCAAACAGGTAGCAAACCAGCAGGCTTCAGCAAGTTACCTCAAAGTTGTGAAACGGTCGCATTTTATTAGCTCGGATAAGGTAATTACACGACGTGAAACAATTTCAATAATTCGTAATGATCAATATATAGTAATATTTGATCCCTTTACTTTATTTTTAAAAAATCGAATAAAATGTCTCTTTATAAACATGCCTATTTATAAAAATTTAGAACCAGGAAGTTGCCTACATGAGAGTAGAAATTGCCTGTTGAGTAATTTCCATTAATTGCCAAATATATAGCTTGACAACATATTTTTTGTAAATAAATTGAAATAAGTGTGTAACAATAAAATTTCTAAATTTAAGTCATCTAATTACTTTATAGCAATTTCAATCTTCTTTTGTTCTTAGCACAAACTGTCAATTATTATTGAAAAAGAAAGATTTTTTAAAAGCCATAAATAAATATTATTTGATTTAAAAAATTTTAATTTTTTGCAATACCCGTACCCGTTTAGTTGATATAAACATCGATTGATTAGCGTAACGACTAGTATGCAAGTTGTATATATTTATTTATTTATTTATTGTAGATATATTGGTTTAATTATTAATTATGGTACGGGTTAATTATAATAAAATAATAATTGTTGTTAGTGGCATAATATATGGTACTTTTTCGTGTTGTGAAAAGGTTGTAAGACTAATGGACGAAGTGGAGTCCTTATTCACACAGCACTTTGCCAACAATGACAGGAAAAAAGCTATGAAGTTCTTGAGACCCCAACACCACAAAGATTCTCACATGGTTACTTTTTTAGTTGGTATGTCTGATTTCTTTTATTCTTATTTTTATGTATTTACTACAAATATATGCAAATATTAATATACAGAGCTATTACACAAATACATCTCGAAGTCTGCATATATTAAAAAAGTTCTTTAATTTTAAAAAAACTTTTAGGAGCCGTTAACTTTTATGTGTTCGATCAATAGGGCCTCGTTGGATAAAATGTGGGATTAAGGCCGTCATTTCTTACAGAAACTTGTAAAACAGCATGTTTACAATGCTCATGTTTTCTGCTATAAATTCTCCATTAGCATTTGTAATGTAAAATATAACTGTAGTATAATTCAAACTTGGACGACAATGTAGGTCCTATGTAGAAATGTACTCAGACATTCACCAATGATTCCCACCATCTCGAGAATGAAACATAGTATTTTTCTACTAAGTTTGATGACAAAAACTCGCAACGTGGATCTGAAAGAGCAAGAGAAATATATATAGAGACAGTGGTAATATATATTTGTGTTGGAATGTTGCAGGTTTGTTCACAGGTAGTTTTGTAACGTTGTTCAGTGTGTATGCAATCTTGGCACATCTAAGCGGTATGTTCTCACCTCGGACTGAAGCTGCATACATGGAAACTGTCTACCCTGTTTTCAGGTACTTGATAGTTTACTCACATTGTTCTTCACTTTGTTACAAGTTGTTGAGGTTTTAAAAAATTAAGACAACTAATGTACAGGATAATATACTGTTTTTTTCTTTAATCAAGAAACGACGTAGTACATTATAAATAACTTATGTAATAAAGTTTACATCGAAGTGATAGTAAAATATTAATATTTGCAAGCTGAAATTAAGTAACTCTTTTATTTACTTATAGAATTTGAGATTATAGAACAATGAGGAGGGGGCGACAGCCGTCTAGCCCCCTACTGGCTCTGGCTCCATCTCTGCATTAAAATCTTTGTTTCCAGGGATTTAGAATGTAAACGTGCATGTTTTAATTGCTGCTTTAGGGGGCATATATACCAAATATAACCAAGTCTTGATGGTTGTGCAGCATGTTTGCATTACTGAGCTTGCACTTGTTCATGTACGGATGCAACATGTTCATGTGGAAGAGCACAAGAATCAACTACAACTTCATACTCGAATTCCAACCCAGCACGGCCCTCAAGTACAGGGACGCATTTCTCATATGCACCTGTTTAATGACGGCTGTTGTTGGGGCTATGGTAATCCACCTTATTCTACTCTCCACCGGATTCTCACCACACCAAGTTGACTTGATTCCTGGGATTCTCTTGCTCGTAAGTGAACGTGTTTTTGGCCGTAGTTAAGAAGCTGGTTTTGTCTCAAGAAACAGCAAGATAATTGTACTTGTTTTGGCTAAATCAGACTAGACTTTAACAATGTTGTTCTACTGCATGATTTCAGTGTTTCTTCCTGCTTCTGATATGTCCGTTGAACGTCTTCTACCGCCCGACAAGGTTCTGCTTCCTCAGAGTCATACGCAACATTGTCTGCTCTCCATTTTACAAGGTACTTCTAAGCAACCTTATTTGCATTGCGTTCGCAATAAAAGCTTCTATGAGATAGTCCCAAAGTTGACAACGTACAATGTTTAATGAACTCTGTGTAGGTTTTGATGGTTGACTTCTTCATGGCTGATCAACTAACCAGTCAGGTACCACTTCAACATGAAAAAGAAGTGCAATTCTTTTAAACTCAACCCTCACTAGTGACAAGAAAATAACTCTTCATTATTTTCCCCTCGTTCGGATTTTGTTCAACAGATTCCATTATTAAGGCACATGGAATCAGCAGCCTGCTATTTTCTTGCTGGGAGTTTCAAAACACACCGTTATGAGACGTGCAAGTCAGGAAAGCTATACAGGGAGCTTGCTTATGTTATCTCCTTCGCTCCCTACTACTGGCGTGCAATGCAGGTAAATACATATATATGTTTTCTGTCATATATTCTCACAATGTTCAAATACAAGAATTTCTTGTAACTAGTATTGTTTAGTCTGATTTAACCTGTAAATTTGTTACGATTTTCCTTAGTGTGCGAGGAGATGGTTCGACGAAAGTAACATAGACCACCTTGCTAACCTAGGAAAGTATGTGTCGGCTATGGTGGCAGCCGGAGCAAGGCTAACCTATGCTAGGGAGCCGTCACAACTGTGGATGATCATCGTTCTGGTGACTTCTGTCGTTGCCACAGTTTATCAACTGTACTGGGATTTTGTTAAAGATTGGGGGCTTCTCAAGCCAAAGTCCAAGAATCCTTGGCTCAGAGATGATCTCATACTCAAGAACAAAGGCATTTACTAT
>NC_026154.1:2937885-2958100 GCF_000512975.1 Sesamum indicum
TCTCTTCTTTCTGCCTTTCTTGCCTTGAGATGATACGATGAATGAAATTTCATTTCCAGGCCTTGAATTTTGTCCTGAGAGTAGCCTGGGTGGAGACTGTGATGAGATTCAATATTGGGATGTTCGAGTCACGCTTGATCGACTTTTTCCTTGCTTCATTGGAGGTCATCCGCCGTGGACACTGGAACTACTACAGGTAAAACATCTTAATTTCAGACAGGAAAGAATCTCGTTATGTGTAATAACTAAGTACTGCATTCAGTATATGACTATGTTAACTTACTTTGTATGGCTGCACAGACTGGAAAATGAGCATCTAAACAACGTTGGAAAATTTAGAGCAGTGAAAACAGTTCCATTGCCATTCCGTGAGACGGACTCAGATGGCTGAAATTACCTTGAAGCACTTGTACAACAGTATCAGAAAGGTTTGCTAGGAGGGGCATGCTTGACTTTTCGCCAACCGTAGGCTTCGAGGGGTCAGAAAATGGTCGTGGCATGGAGGAGTCCACTGCATAGTCAGAAGCTATTAACAAAGAAGTGAGCCATAAGGCTCAATAAACCTGACCAGCTAAGAAGCTAGCAAACGGCTAAGTCTACTGTACAACCTGGGATTATGGAAATTTGATTGCATAAATGTATGTTCAGCACGAAAACTTCATAATTTTTGTTGATAATCAATCAAATTCATTTGACTTGTCGATAAATCTAAAGTTGTACATAGTGCTTTACATATTTAGGTACAGTGCAAGTATGCGTTTTTATTGCTCTCAAGTATACAGAAAACACATGATTCAATATGTGGTAAAGAATCTATGAACTTAAGATTGTTTCTTTCTTCAGTTTTTCCGCAATCTTCTTGGAGAGGCAATACGAAGTCGTCTGAATAGTGATCATAGGATTAACCCCAACGGCTCCAGGAAGAACGCTAGCATCACAAACAAATAGCCCTTCCGCTTCCCAACTCTCCCCATTTTCATCAACAGCTCCATCTTTTTCACTTTTTGCCATTCTGCAGCTTCCCATCTGATGAGCAGAAGAGTAAGTCGTCCATTTCTCAACCATTGATTTTGGCCCATCTTCTGCAATGACGTTGTCGAGGAACTTCTCCACTTCTTTCTCAGTTATCCCTTTGCATTTTAGCTTTTGTCCATCACTTTGATGTGTGCCAACCTCGACTGCTCCTGCTGCTATTAGAATCCTCAAAGCTCGACGCAGCCCCACCTTCATGTTTTCTTTATCATATTTGTCGAGTTTATAATTGATTCTCCCCTCCAACATAACTTCACCACTCCCTCTGTCTCTAATCATCGAAAACAAATGGGCTGTTCTTGCATACTTCAAAATCCTGTTCTTTATTTCAACTCCAGATTCCCAAGGACACAATGCTGCAAATTGACCAGGTCCTAGAATTGGAGACTCAATAATTGCTCTCAAATTTTTTGCATCTTGCCCAACTTTATGAACTGATGTGATTATACCTCCCTCGTAAATCTTGCCCTCAATATCTGAGCTCGTCTCTGGGAAGTATCCCCACGCCATTAGCACCGGATGCAGATGCAGGTTCCGACCAATGTTTCTATTTTTCAAGCCACTTTTGATTAACAAAGGTGGAGTCAGGAGGGAACCACATGCAGATATTGTGACTCTTGCCTCAATATGAATCATCTGTTCAGTATCTGCAATCTTGCTCTTAGCAATCACTCCCAAGCACCTCTTCTTCCTTGCGCTTCCATACTTTTTATCTTCTATCACAAATCTCTCTGCTTTGCATCCTGAAATGATGACAGCACCGCAATTCACAGCATCGACCAGCCAAGTCGTATCGGTTCCTTTCTTGTCTCCTCTAATGCAGCCATAACAGCAAGAACCACAGAAATGTCCTTCTGACGAGTTTCGTGCCACGGGATCCGCTTTAAGACCGAGCTTTTCACACCCTTTTCGCAAAATCTGATTCTGGAACCCCTCTTTATCACACTTCTCTGTGACACCAATTCTTCCACACACTTTCTCCATTGCAGCAATATATTCGGAACTTGAAAAGAGAGGAAGTTTCTGACCATTACCCCATTCGTCAAGCACGAAGTCAGGCGTCTTGATACAGGCGGACCAGTTCACAGCTGAGCCTCCTCCTACCGTTGATCCTGCAAGAATCATCGTCTTCCCATCAAGAGTTGATAGTAACCCTCCTGATTCATAGAGCTCAGACATTGAGGGCCCTTCTAGAGCTGAATAGTCTTTGCTCGTATAGTAGTTTCCTTTCTCAAGCACAACGACTTTGAGGCCTGCCCTCGACAAAACGGCTGCTGCGACACCTCCACCACAGCCAGAGCCAACAATTACGACATCGCATTTGACTTTGTACATGCTTCTTTGGGCATTTTGTGTGACTTTTAGGCCTTTTGCTGCAAGGGAATTGGCGAACGTCAAATCAGTCTCATGCCTTGTCTCGACCATTCCTTGTTCTAGAGGCCTCTCTTTGGGCGCATCACGCAATTTTTCATCAACATCAACGCGATAGTCCATTGCCTTCCATGCAGGATTCTTTGCATCTTCTCCTACCTATAAAATATGAACAGAATTTCCATTAATAATTCAAACTTTACATGATTTTGTTAACAGTTTTTGCACATTAGCAGTCTAATGAAACTCCCATGCCTTTTCAGAAAATCCGAAAAGCCATAGTGGCTGACAAAACTCCAATGATCATACCAAGATTTACCCAAAAACAAGAAAGATACAAATGTCATCAATCGAGTGTTTCTTAAATATTACTATTGCTTATACATAAAACTGTCCCCAAAGAAAACGAAAAGGGATAACAGTCCATGGTGCCATGTCACAAGCCTGTAAGAACATGAAAGCAAGAAATTCTCCCCCCCACCCCCCATATTGTTAGGTAATCTATCTAATCAGTGTTTATTGATTAAGTACTTTACTCAACTATTTTATCAAGTGCAAAGTACTGCATTAGCCAAAAGGGACATCTAATTAACTTATCCACAAATGTTACTGGTAGCTTGGATTTTTTTCCCTTAAAAAATTATGTAACAAGCAAACGCTATAACCCCAATAGGCCGGCACCTCATTGCATGCGGTACTTCAAGAAAAATGTACAAAATATGCAGGTAACAAGAAACAATATAGCCCGACCATACTAAAAAATAAGAGGCATCACTTTCCTTAACTACCCACCTTATTACTTGTAATAAACTATAACTATAAGATGTTTTTCCTCAGAAGTTGATCATTGTAATCTAATGATTGTCATTAACTTGTGTTAAGACTAATGATCCTGTTTAACACATTTTAGCCCACAAGAATTCCCTTGTAATAAACAGAGACAGACATGATTTTCTGAGAATTTTTTTGTACATGATCATAACAAATACCTGAGTGAAGAACACATATAGGACCAAGAACTTGATGAACACAAATGCAAGCCTGACAGGGGTCAGCAGCCGATTCCTGAACCATTTCTGGACAACTTTTTCCCTCTTCTCCAATGAAATTTCAGAGAATTTCTTCAAGTAAGGCCATTTTTTGTCAAAACTATGACTTCCACAAATCAATAGAGTCCCCAATCTCGTTGAAAGAATTCTCAACGTCGCTCTCACCAAGATTTTGGCTTCCCACGAACCCCTCTTCTTTATAAGCTCAGCCACCTGCAAGAAATCGTACATCCTTAAACACACAAACAATCTCATGAACTAAAATCCCCGAAAAAGAAAATCTGATCAATTCTTGTAGTAAACGTTTACCTCATCAGGCACTGGATACTGAGAACCAGAGGCATTGCAGAAGGCCTCATAGGATTGATCAACCTCGTTCTTGGTACTATTCTCCTGGGAATTCATCAAAGGGATTGGAGGAAGCAAAACCTCACAAATACTAGTGAGGATTTCAAGCTCAGAGGTGGAGAATCCATGGCTGTATTTGGTTTCTCTCCTTCCACCCCTCAGCAATGGATGGCACTCTCTTGCCATATTGTCTGTATAGTTTTTCACTCTTGAGAATTTGGAATTTCTCTGCTTGTTTTTGTGTGTGAAGTAAGATATATTACATTAAAGAATAGAGTGAGACTGGAGCATTTATATAGAGTTGGGAGAAAATATTTTATGAAGGATGATGCATGCTTCTCTATATTTTATTATTATTTCTTGTTTATTATAAATTTGTGTGGGGCTAGATCCAAGCTGTTTAAATTAATTAACTAATTAAATGCCTTGACCCTCAATCCCAAGTGGGGTTTGCCCTACTAATCTTTCCAAAGGTTGGGTTGATGAGCAAATTTTTTAATTTTTCATTTAAACTTTGGGATAATTGCATAGCCATCATCGCAATTTTGGTGTGAATTTACATCTAATACTCTTATGTTGGTTTCTAATAAATAGATTGTTCAATTAATTAAAAATCTATTAAATTTGTTGATATTAGCAGAAAAAAATTAGTTTAAAACTCATATTAATCCTGATTAGTTTATTACTAACTTATTGTACGTTAAATAATTTTTTTCTAACTCAACCTACCATTATACATCTTCACACCCTAATGCATCAGAGGAAGTATATCTCCACCCTTGTATGTATAGTTTGGTCAAAAAGGATTTGTTTGACCTTTAGTAAGTCAATAATAAGTCAATTGGTGGTCAATATGCATTTTTATCCTTTTTTTTTTTTTTGCTAATATCAATAAACTCAGTGCTTTTTAACTCATTGAGGATCTATTGTTAGATACAAACAAACATCATATATATTAAAAGTAATTTTTCAAACTACATGGATATACATATAATTATACCAAATCTCAGGAGCATGCAGTGCAATTATCCCTTAAATTTTAATTGTAGTAGATAATACACCGCTCTCCCCTAGAGTTTGCTTTAATTACACGTAAACTCCCTATAGTTTGAACATTTAAACCTGATACCCCTAAATTTTATTTTCATCCAACAAAAAGATCCATCTGTTAATAAACTTCACGGACATTTGTTGATATTAGCAACAATATTAAACAAAAACCCATATGTACCCTCAATTGACTTACAAATTTATTGTAAGTCAAACAAATCTTTTCTAAACAAATTACTTTTATAAGGGTGAAAATACATCTCCTCATATGCATTAACTTGTGAAAATATATAAGAGTAGTTTAATTAGAAAATTTGTTTGACCTAAAATAAGTCAATAATAAGTAAATTGAGGATAAATTTAGATTTTCATTCAATTTTTTTGTTGATATCAGATAATTTAGTAAATTTTTTACTAATGAATGAATCCATTTGTTGGATGGGAACAAACGTCAGGGGTACTAAAAATAATTTTTTAAAAGTAGAGAGTTTACGTGTAATTACACCAAATCTCAAAAAAGATGGTATAATTATTTCTAATAAATATGTGCTATATATATTGCTGATATTTTATATATAGATATATGTGTGTGTGTGTGTGGTGTTGGGGCTTTCGTTTGCAGATTCATTTTTCGTCTGTCTACTTTCACCCTGACTTTCATTCTCTTTTATATCTTGACCCAACAAACTGTCCTAATAATAGAAAGCAATATCTATAATAAGGATCTTTCTTTAACTTTTTTTAGTTAGACGATTAAATTAATATTTTAATAAATTAAATAATATATCAAATCACACAAGATATTAATATAATTTAAGAATAATGAATTAAATTACAATAAACATATATAAAGTGATATGAATATCCATATTTGATGGGACTCGAATTCATAAATCGAACTTGTTCATAGGATCTTAACTTCTTTTTTCTTTTTTTTCCTTATTCTCAATTTATTATTTTTCTTATAAATTCGATGTCTTTAAAAAGAATATTAAATGATAACAGAAGAACACACATACTAAATTTATATTTAAAGTAAAAAATAAGACTTATGAGAAAATTTCCTAATAAAGAATTTGATGGGTGTCGAATCCATCAAAAATAATTCCTACGAACATTTTTGTAGATGTGTGAATAGGGTCGAATCCACAGAGATTGGTTTTAAATTAATTCCTTCAAAAACGAAAATAATTAGGGGGAGTTTTGATTGGAAGAAGAATAAAACTAAAAAGCTTATAAAATTAAAAAAGATAAATATAAGAGAAGAGTATTCCAGTTAAAGATAGGATCACACTTAATTCCACGGTTGATCATAGATGCAAAGATAACAATTATTCATGATAGATAAATTGGTTATGGCAATTGGTACGACCTACGACCTCACATTTCCTTACCTTGTGGATAGTCAAGGAACGTCCATTGACTAAATTCCTAATCAGTAAACAACCTTGGGAACGTCCTCAAGATTTAATTTACCGACAGCATTAAGAACTAGAAAGGCCCAATTCTAACCAATAAATTCCTACGAGGATTTATTTAAGTTAGATTGTGCATTCCCCACAACATAATCGAAAACTTCTACATAATCAATTATGTTGTGTTACCACTAGTTATCGAACTAAACAAACAATTACGGATTTGAAAGTTCAATTGGCTAGGCAAATATTCTTTTCTTGACAACAGATTATTTGTAATAAAAGCACAGAGAACAACACAAATACCAATATGAATAAAAGTAGAAAGCATAAATTAGATCTCACAACCCGTTGGATTTAAGCATTCACCAAGTCTTCAATCGGAATGAGAGATTTAGCTAGACATGCTCATGGACGAACGCATGAAAAGCAAAATAATATATAAAAACGTAGAGAAATAAAAGAGTTCAAAAGTTGTCTCTGAAAGTGAATTACATCACCTATTTATAATAGCTAGATACCTAGTTCTACTAGGATTAGAAGTAGATTCCTAGTTGAACTAAAAGACTTATAGAGATAAAATTATAATTCTAGTTAAACTCTTCCTTCATCAGAGGTAGTCCAAGCAGCTCCAAACTCTTGCCAAAAATTGAGTTTGAGTCTTGTTTGAATTTTCATTTTGGTGCTTTTCTTCATTTTCCATTTCTTTTGTCCTAATGCTGCAAAATAATATTTAATTAGGAGCATTTGGTCACAAAATAGGCTAAAATATTATATAAAATAAGCAAATGCGATCCTATCAGAATTAATATATATTAATCTCCTTATTGCTCTCGTTTAATTAATTTGTTGCCCAATGCGTAATTATATTATGCATTTCAATCATCAACAATTAATATACAAATTGTTAATATAAAAAGTTTACAATTAATTGTTAACTAGTAGACCAATATTCATATATTAATGGATTTCGAACGCATTAACCACAAAGATTCGTTAACAAATGTATGGTCATAAAGCTTCACATTTACCGACTAAACTAAATCTCATTAGCATAATATTTTTAATTAATATTTATGTGGGAATACTTATACGGCTTCATTAGAAACCTTGAGGACTCATGAGAGACCTTCCGTGGTCCTTATTATGGTTAAATGATCCCAGAAAGACCGTCTGCAGAATGACCTGGGGTCTGGTTATTGGGTTTCACGTCATTGTAAACTTGCCTAAGTCTCGAGATATTTGTGAAATCACTGTATTTAATGGAAACTACATTCGCCCTGCACTGATAGAGCTCCGGCCACTTTTGACACTGTCATGGGTTCTGGTTACCTACACCACTTTATGTCATTGTTTATATGGATATGTGTGGCCCACTGCACAACGTTGATATGTATAGATCTAGGATGTACGTGAAATTGTATAATCCAACTGGCATCTATAATTATAGGCACTCGAGCATCAGGTATAAATTGTGCCACCCCAACTATTGTTTTCTCATTGTTTGAGAGTGCATTCGCTAGAACCCCTTCAGACTGGGCTCTAATGCGGTCTTGTTTACAAGTCTTGCTCATATTATTGAGAGATTATTCAAAGCATTTGGAGTGGTAAAACACCTTTAAACCCGCACGAAATAACTTAAACATACATTATCATTTTCTGTTACAACAAATATTTATTTATTTAGTAATATATCTCTCGAAAAGATAATATCAAATTTGTGCCTTAATTAATTTAATTTTGCAAATTACAACACTTCATGTCGACACTTCTGATAATTAATTAGTACACAAAAATAAATACTAAAACATTGATATTGAAATAAGGCCAATGAAGCCTTGCCTGAGCGGTGAGATTGAGGTATCACATAAATGAAAACACGAGTTCGAGTCTTATGATTTACTTTGAACAAATGGTTTGAATTATAATGAACAATATCAAAAGAAATATCAAAATAATAATTATTTATCTTAGAATTAAATTTGCTAAATCCAAAATACCAATAATTAATTCACATTAAAAAAATTAATATATTATTTTACACGTGTTATTTTTTAACCGGGCTACAATTATTCTTTTTTTTTTAATCTCTAACCGTATCATTTATCACAATAAGAAAACAACATGAATGGGAAGCGTGACGGTATGATTTCTTGATCGAAAAGGATAGTTATTTAGGTTAACAAATTCTAATGATTTGGTTAAAATTGTAGTTTTTGTTCATAATTACCTTTATTTGGTTTTTGAGAAGTTGTCAGTACTATCCAGAAATCGTTAATTGTTGTATTGGGTTTTTGAGAAGAAACGTTGAAGGCAGAATTTAGATGGTAGGTGGGTCACGATGAATATGCTACCAACATGAAAATGCACTCAAAATAGACATTGCTTGAGCAAATGTTGAAGTCGTTAAACAGACCAGATAACTACTTAGGTGAAAGTAAAAATTCGAATTCACAATTTTTTAGTTATAAGACATTCCACCTCACTATTTAGAAAAGAAATATTTTTTCTTGAGATATTGGAAATATTGTAAGGAAATCAGTTTAATTCTTTTTTTTTTAGGGGGAGAGAGGGATTATAACAGACAAGCGTCTCACATTGATTGCATATGAGGAGTTTGAGTGCTTGTAAACCTAGCCTCCAAGGTAGGAGTATACGCGGTGCTGATTGAGCCAATTTAATTAAATTTTCGGCCCAACCCAATATTTATAGTTTTGAAAAGCTTAGCCCGAGCCCAACCCAACAATCATCAAAAGCGCACTTTGCGGTCTAATTGGGTTGGGGACTTTTTGCGATTTTATTATAAAGTGAGTAACTTATACAATCATATTAGTATTTTATGAGAACTTATGTTTTTAGTATAATTATTTATCATAATAAATGTATTTTTCTGTAGTTGTAGTTAGCAAAAATGTAAAAGTGTGATATATCAATTACAATATGTAAAATATACATGGTTATATATTTATTATAGAAGAATAAAAATAAATACAAAAAAATTCCCACTTTTTTTTTAAAAATTTAAAAATATGTGCATCATATACTTCACAATATAAAAGTACATTAAAATAAAATAAATATATTTATTTAAATTTATTTTGACGTGGTGTTTTAAATTATAGTTTAATTTTTATTATCAGCTATTTTTCAGTAAGCCTCATACATTCTCAATAAATATTACTTTAAGTTAATGATCACATTACATAAAAAAAAATAATGAAAATAATGGGACATTGTCCCATAAATCACTTTCGTTCATAAAAAGTATGTTTTTTCAAGTTTCTACATCGTATTTTCTTCTATTTATATAGCCTATATATTTTTTCTAGTTACTATTAAAAATTTTAAAATATTTTTATTTAAATAGTTATTAGTTGTGACTAAGACTATTATTATTTATTTTGTTAGAATTCTATTTCAATTCAGCTATGTACATAATTAACAACTATATTATAAAAACTAATTGCAAAATGATTTATTTGGACATATAAGTATAATTTTATTATTATATGAAAGGATATATTGACATCACAAAAAAGGAAGAAATATAAAACATGGCAAATCATTCACACATTTATAATATAGAAGATAGATATATTATAAAATGTAAACAAAAAGTATCATAATTATTATTATTGTGTCAGATATTACCTTATGTATTATAAATTTTTTTATATAAGTTCTATTATATTATTATTGTTGTTTTTGTTGATATTATTATTAGTGCGGTTGAACGCGGACTATATGGTCTAAATGTAAAACCAAATTCAATGGCTAAAATGCGGTCCTTTTTTTTACTAGCCTAAGACCAACCCAACCCATCTTTAACCCGTTAATTACAGTGCGGTTTGAGTTGGGCTGATCAGTTGGGGATGTCATGCGATTGTGATGAACACCCATAACCTAAGGCCTCATCTCCTTAGCAAGACGTCTTAATAGATAAAATCGTGTAGCTTCTCTTTATGGAAATGAAGTTAGAGTGGACAACACCTCGTATAATGGGCACGGATCGAGTCGCAAGTCCCATGAGTTTAATAGTGATAATTCAAATATGATTCTTATTACTATTAAATTTTTAAAAGTTGGTTGTGATGAAATAACAATTATAGTCATTTAATACACATAATAGATGGCAATTACTTTGATTATTGTTAGTCTGTTTTGATAAAAGAATTCATGTTTTGTCTTTGACGCTTTAATGCTAATTATCCTTTATTTTAATACTGGATAATAATTAAGCAAGTGTAGATTAATGACATTTGACCATGTTGTTTACTGCAAGAAAATGCCAAAACATGTATGTGTGTGTGTGTGAGAGAGAGAGAGAGAGAGAGAGACAGAAATATGAGAAATTGTCAAATTAGCAGTCTTGAAAATTGATATATGATTTTGATTACGTGATAGATAATGTAACTGCTCATGAAGGCCTAGCTGTTGCTACATATGTCAAAATTTGCGACGCATTTTGTCACAGTTATGCCACAGACAAAAGTACGCGCCTTATATTTGTGATGGAATTTGCGACAATTTATCGCCCTACTGCAACTACTTTACATTGACGACGTTAGTTTGCAATTGCCATGAAATTAACATCGCAAATTTGGGACAAACGCAATTCACTGCGACAATGCAAACTTTCAATTAAAACTAGCTTTTGCAAATTTTGCATTAATATTACGACGCCCTTCATCATATTGCAATGAAATTTTTTTCGATTTAAATATAAATTTTATTAAAGGTCAAAAGTTATACAATTATAATAATCATATTCACATAAGCTCTACTACAAAGAGTTCGGCTACACGACTGTGTCGTCGCAGGTAGACGATCTGAAACACGCCCGTGCGGCCAGCTGTATTCTTTCTCGCCAAATTTTACTGATGAAAGCTGCCACAAACTCTTTCTTGCAAAATCTTGACAACCTATATCCGTCGCAAACTATCCATCACAATAATTTATTTCTTTGTGGTCAAAATATACTCTGTTAAATTTCATTAACAAAGTGCGACTTTGTACCAATTCTTACTTGAGACAAGTTGAATAAGCAGTTTACTTTCTATACAAGTTGAAAACGTAAAAGCTCAAGTAGCAATTTAAATATTGCCCATGGCCTTTCAAAGTGGGTGGAATTGAAGACAGTCAATTTACAGAGTTTGGATGATTTTAATTAGTATGATAAGTGCATGGATTTTTGTCAAAGTTAGGTCTCATCTAAATTAATTCAATTTGTTATTTCAGCCTGACATAGTATTAGTCAACCACTAAATTATATATATTTATCAATCAATTTTTAGTAATTAATATGAGTAATAATTCATTATTGACTTCATCTAGTAGAACTGTAGAAGTATTGATTTAAAAATATCATATATTGAATGGAACCCAGAATTCATTACAAACACGTTGATTATTCCCTATATTATAAATCACGAAGACATAAAAATTATACTAAATCAATACTATTTATCACAGTTAGATAAATCTGATGCAAAATTTTAAGTTTTGATCACAGTGAATCAACATTCGTTATGGTTTTATCCATGGCTTAACAGCGCAAATATTAGTAGAAATCATGGCAAATATCCGCCGTTAAGTAGTGTTTACTATGATTTTTTGCTTTTAACCACGATAATTAATCGTAATGAAAAGTCATATTTCTTCTAGTGATTTTATAATTTCATACCCTTGATTTTGTGTAGTAAATTAGATTTCATTGGCTAGACTTTATTAATTTCATACTTTAGTTTTTCATAAGGTACTCGTGTTGGAAATTTAACCTAGATCAAATTTATATAAAGAGTAAATTACATCAAGGTTTTCTGAGATTTAATATTACAAATATTCTCTCGTTGTTTGAAAAATTACAATCATTTCTGTCTATATTAATATCACGACTATTACAATAATCATATCTTGCTCAATAACTCCTACTATGCAGATCCAGTAGACAACATCCCGCGCACATGACGGGATTTGAACACATGACTTTTAAAATCATGAAGCCTCAATTTCACTAATTGGGCTAAGCCTCATTTACTATTGTGACGTGATTTTATTGTCAATCGATAATTTCTTATAATATTAATATTAATTTAATCATGTAATCACCATTTAAAAAGAATACTCGTCTTAGTAATCTCAATTCATTAGAAACATATAAAATAACAAAAAAGAAAATATCTCTTGAAAAATGTCTAGAAAGTCAAAAAATAAAAAAGAATTAAGCTTCAAGGGTTGTCGATTTATATTTAAATGATCTCTCTCACCCACTTGCTTTTTTTTTATATATATGTATAAATTAATAACTCATACTTTTTACACAACAAACAATAACGTGGATATTTTCACAAGTTGGCCTCTATGAATTACTAATCCTTATCAAACGCGAAAACTCTAATTTAATTTATGATAAATTGCAATCAATTTTGTCAAAATTTATTATAATTACAAATATTTTTTTATTGTTGAAAACTTATAAATTAATATCCATTGAAAACTTATGACAGAACAATTCCTTTCATAAGAGTATTTATAATTTTTTTGAATAATAAATTTATATTAAGATAAATTTTAGAAGATATTTTTGTAATTTATTCTTTAATTTAAATTTAATATTGTTGATGTGAAATCGTACTTCGATCTTTTATTGAAGGTATGGAGGATGGGTGTGGGACGTTGAGGGCTTCGGAGCCATTCATGCTTCATTTATTACATTTCCCTTTGATTCATATGTAAATGATATTAACATTTCTATTAGGTGTACCTGTAATTTTTTAAAAAGCAATGGTGGTTTATATAAATAGATTATAAATCAAGGATGTAAATATAATTATCCCAAAATACAACAGCCTATAGCCTATTTATGCCAGAAAACAGCCCACTTCACAACAATTCAGGAACATGACAGGGGTTACCTTCTTGAACCAGCCTCGCACACACAGACACAACATAAAATGCTTCCACCTCAAACCATGGTGGATAGAACTTGTTTCAGAACGGCGCAAAAATATATGATACAATAACCACAAACATAGTTGCATCTAGCAGATACCTCATATGATAGATTACGAAAACGAATGTAAACAGCTGTAGTCACAAACATGGAACAGGACAGGCAATAAGTTATTGCAGAAACCATATGGCTAAAGTAGTTTAGTGCCTTACCACTAGATATCTATAATAAGTACCTCCAGCAAGCAGGACGATCTCTGGATATGAGCAGAATTCTTGAGGCCATGTAATCGAAAGAAGGAGAATACATGTTGTCTGGTCCGATTATTTCTTTTACATTTTGTGTGGTGCCAATATCCGTTGAGAAAGAAGGTGAAATGTCGTCTTTCAATGAGTCGAAAACAAATAGACCAAGCCCGCAAACTCCCATGACAAGATTTGAATTTCCCCAAACTTGTGTCAGTGCAGTGAAGTGGTGATGAGCATTTGATTCTGGTAGGGAATATGTGCTTACAAGCCTTTGTTTGCGCAATGAGAAGTGTTGGATTTGGGCAGAGGACTGCTTTTTCGTTGCTGAGCTTAAACTGGTGCATCCGATGTAGATGGAGTCCCCACGAGAGAAGGCTGAGTGGACATTTACTCCAACTTTGGGTATCTTTAGACCTATACCAGATGGTTGTCTGAAATCTAGTACATTAATAGAATCGGGAGTGCAGAACACACCGTCATTTCCTTCTGCTTCTGATGAACTAACTCTGCAGAAATATATGTGTGGATTAGGGAAAGTACAATGTAAACACACAAGGTAACCTAAACACATACAAACAAGAGTAAATAAACAAAATAAAATCATAACTTTTAGAGGAAAACACAATTCTCTAATTCTGGTTGTCAGCCAAATAATGAGAATAGACATCCGCAATACGAAATGGATGGCCGCTCATGCATCTTCCACATGCTAGAGAAGCAATAACAAAAAAAATCTCGATGAAAGGAAACTGGATAATCTCTCACTCGTGAATATGACACAAAGTTGTAACAAAAAGGAAAATCACATTCAGCTTCCATAGAAATAAAATCAGATTTCTTGAAACAGAGCAAAAGGAATGGCACAAGATTGAATATGTATTACCTCTGCCTAACTCCTCCCCCTAGTTCTGCATCTGTGTTGTTCACATGAAGAGCAGAAATTTGTCGACCAGATGAAGAAACTGACAGCAATGCATGAGAATTGAGCGAGCCAACATCCCATAGAGAAATAGCATCTGACTCAGCTATTACCACTTTTCCCCTGTTTCTCCAATGCAAAGGGCTAGCATAATCCATGGCCATCACAGGCTTCTGCATCTCCCATTTCATTACTTGATCACCATCACGAATGTCATATATTTGCACCATCCTTTGACAACTAGCTGTTGATATAATAAGCGGTCCACAGGGTTTATACCACCATTGCCGGTTTTCAGTAGCCATAAATGATGACAGAGAATTTCTTCTAAACATAGTATTGTTTGATAAAGGAGCAAGGGCTGTTCTAACATGCGCAGTTTCATTCTCACAATGGAAAGCACGAATATCTTTTGTGTAAAAATCCCATGAGCAGAACCCTGAATCCACAGAATTCCCAGCAGATGCTGCCACAACATATTTCCCTGAACATCCATCTGCACTAGGGGCACGAATTACCCAACAATCTCTCCACATGTTTGGTGAGAATCCAGCAGGAGGCTTGTATTCAGCCTTCTCCTGAAATGAGAACAGCATAGTTAAGGAATAGCTTGTTGATCCTTTGTCAATTAACTAATCAACTACGCTAAGAGTTCTTTCGTACTTTGATTGACGTAAAAAGTTAAGGTAAAAGGAAAGGGTATAGTGGGAGGTGTAAGGAAAAATTTGTGTTTGGCTTGAGAGAACAAGTGGAAGAAAAATAAAGATAATGTAGATGAAATCCCTCCAATTTCATTTCTACCCAAAATTGGGCAAAAAAGTGAAAAATATAATAAAGCAAAAAATTCATCCTCATCTTGATTTGATTGGTAAAGTGACAAATTATTTTTCCCTTCCCACTTCATTTTCATTGTGCCAAACAAGAAAAATATTTGAAATTCACTATCCTTTTTTAACTCGAATCAAACCATTCAAACGAAAAGCATTACTTGTTATCCATGTAAAGTAAGTGAAGTAACATTCTACATACTTCATATTTCCTCTTGTTGGACCAAACAAAGCCTACAGTTTACGTGAACAAATGCATATGAACAAATCCAATGGTTTTGGCTTTGACGAAATAGACACAGAATGTACATAACAAAATGCAAATATGCATAACACACACGCACGTATAGATTCAAAGAAGAACCAACTTGACCAAAATGATCGCAAATACCTCACAGTTGACAATATCATAGAAAGAACAAGAGCCATCATCATGAGCAAGAAGAACCGACTCTCCTTCTGATACAAACCATCCTCCAGTTGAGGACTTGCCACCAATGTCATTCAACTGATATGACCAGCTGTCTTCAAACTCCTCATCAAAGATCATGGTAGGCACTCTTTCTTGATCATCAATATCATTGAGATTTTCATCAGCCATCAGCAAAGCATCAATATTTCCTTTGCCATTCAACACATTCAGAGAACTTTCTGTCACAGAAACCACTGGATCATCCCCTTCTTGAACTTTGCTGGCCTCTACACCAACTTCTGTTTCCTTCTTACTCAAAGAAGCCAGGAATCCCGAATCGATAACATTAACATCAAAAGAAATTACTTTGTCCTCCTCCACATCCAATGTGCTGTTGGATTCTCCAAATGTTGTCTTGGATAACGTCCTATCCCTAATCAACTTATGGTGAGGAAACAACCGGGCTTCCAATTCCTCAACATTCAACCCTTTAGCCAAACTTTTAGAATCCACCACAGCATTCTCTTCCTCTTTATCATCAGTTTCAGTATGTCCTAGTGAAACTATCTTGGCATCTCCACCAGGCCCAACAACATGACCCATTGCCTTCTCAATCCCTGAAATCTTTTCCTGAATATCAGACAATATCATCTTTGAAGCATCTGGATTATTCATATCCAACATCTCTTTAGTCCTCTTTATATCCGTTGCTATCCTCTTCACTTTTCCTTCTAAAAATGCAAGCTTTTCATGTAGCTTACTAGGATACTTGTTCGCCCCATTCTCTTTTGAAGATTTCAACCTTGTTTCCTCCGAAGATTTAACTTCAGCACCATACTCTGAATTTGACTTCATATTTAAATTCTCGTAATCAGATCTTTTCATGGAAATTGAGCTCAAAGCCCCAGCCTTTTTCTCATTACTAAAACTTCCAACCCTGATATTCATGTTTAAACTCTGTTGATTGTTTCCTTCCACCTCATCCAAAGTCTTGCCATTTTTCGACAAATATTTCGAAACCTTTTTCTCTAGATCAGAGCGTTTTACCGTAACTGAGCTCAAACTCCCTTCTTTCTTCTCATTAACACCATTTTTCACAACCGTGATCGCAATATTCTCATTTTCTTGAGAGACTCCCTCCAACTCATTTAAAACTCCGCCATTTTTCTCCAAATCTTTCGAAACCCTTTTCTCAAGGGTACATTTCCCACCCGTTCTTTCACTCAAACTAGAACTACTAATTTTCCTCTGTGATGGGCCCACGGAAACCCTAGAATTTCTCTTCAAGTCCGATAAAACCCTTGTGAATTCAGAGGGGCTAGAGCTCCTACCTCTGGGCACTGAAGAAGTAGACTTCCTTACACGTGGCTCCTCCGCCGCCACCGCTGCGGACTTGTCAACCCGGGCCATGGGACGGACACTGGGCTTCTGTGTTGCTGCCCGAACCCGGGATGCGGGCCTGGGGTTCTCCTTCCCCACGGACATAGACTTCCCAGAAACTGGGGTGACTTTTCCTGTGGAAGCGGCGACTCTTGCTGCTCCTCCACCGCCGCGCTCATTCATCCGGCGGGCTGATGAGGTGGACATTCTGTGTGGAGAGAATAGATGAAGACAGTTTCTATGTGGTGTATGTGTGATTTAACAAAAGGTGAAGAAATGAGATGAGGGATTTGATTATGTGTTCTTACTCTCGATGATTTTGAGGTTTCTGGTCGGGCGGGAAAATGAATTTGTCTTAGATTTTGAAATATTTGGGAGGTTAATCTGCTCTAGCAACGCCACAGCTACCAAAATCGGATGGACACAAAATTGTACTTTAGCGTCATATATTTGGAACAAACACGCTTTTCAATCTCACACAATACATGGTGCGGTGTCCGCAAGGTTGTTATACTAGCTGCAGTGGCACATGGCCATCCGTAAAGTCATTTTAATGTAAATTAACTCTTACGGCAAATAATTCCTGCATGCATATAATAAATAATTATTTATATTTTAAATATATTATAAATAAGAGTAAAATATATAAATCAACACTTTGTATTAAGAAAAAATAAACTAATTTAACTATATTATCAACACAAAAAATTTGGTATCTATTTACAAACTATAATTTGTGAGTGAAATTTTCATATTAGTATTGATATATATATATAGTATAGATATATAGATAAAGAAAGAATTTGAGTAGGAGTGGTTGAAAATACACGAGGATATTTATGATAATTTTAAAAATTGGTGTAGCGATATAAATAACCGCTATTTATGAATGAAAATGGAGCTTTCTTTTATGTATAGCATACATTTAAATATATACCAAACCAAGACACCAAAAAAGTGTTAGTAGATAATTATATAGTGTTGATTCTTCAAAATCAAAATAGTTGCCACCACAATCATCCTCTAACCAATTGGATTTAAATCTAAGAATGGCAATTGGATTCGAACTCAGACCCAAAAAAAAGATATCTCGAACCCGTTCCTAAGGAGCCTCATTCGGATAAAAAAATAGAGATCAAAACAGGACGTGACTCAAGTCCTTTCTAAAGTTGGGGGTGAGTTCCGGATTCATCCCACCCCGCCCATACTTAAATCAATAAAATTCTTTAAATAATTTTCTGATAGTAATATCACTCTTTGTAGTGATAATATCATTTAAATCGTATATTATTTCAGTAATATTTTTTTTATTTAATATGTACGTATTTTGCTAACAAGAAAAACATCTTAGAGCTTTGTTAGTCCAGCAAAGCACAAAATAAAATATATTTATTACAACATTCATCTGAAACATAATTTGAATTATTATAATATATAAAATTTATTATTTCTATAATTAGTATAGATTCTGTGTTAACTTTGTAAATTTACCATCCTTATACTTTTAAATAATTGTTCAAAAATTGATATAAATTTTGCTTGTGCTATATTGAACTTTTTGAAAGAAACAAATTATCAATACAATTAAATATATATACATTGTAGAATATGCAAAATAACATAATTAATCTATAATATTCTATAATATTTTGAATAATTATATAATATATTTTAATCATGTGTACATGTAACTCAATAAAATTGTATAATTTATTTTTATAATTACTTATATTTTGCCTTCCGAACTATGACCGTTTTTACATTTTGACACCTAATATTTTTCTTTTGGTCAGCTTACCATATGAACTTTACGAAATTTTTGCACTTTGACCATTTCTAACTGTTTTTCAACTAAGTTTTTTGTCGAGAAAACATTACATGCAGTGCACATGTAATATTTAAGGGTTATGTGATGTGGTACGTTTTCACATATACAACATGTGAAAAAAAAAAAGTCATATATGACAAAGTGAAAAATTCGCAAACTTGAGATGGTAGGTTGGCCCCAAAAAAATTCAGTGGCAAAATGTAAAAAGGGCTATAGTTCTATATAATTTATCCTTTTCTTTTTTATAAAATTATGTACATTGTGTATTTATATGTATTTCTTAACATAAATATTTTACTTTGTAAAATATATTTACATATATTGAGCTTGTAAATATTTTTATATTACATAACTTATAAAAAAAACTTAAATTTTAAATATTATTTTTTTGAATTAAATTTGAGTAAAATTTCAAATTATTAATGAAAAGTATAGGTGGTAAGTGAGAAGGATATTTTTTTTGTTGTCAATATTAAATTACTTTGTCGGAAATTTTTCTTACCATTCATATTTTAAAAAGATAAATACGACTACATGCATAGTTGAAGAATGAAAAATATACATAATAAAACACAGTATAACTTCGATTATTGCACCAATGGTAATATTTATCAATGCCAAATTCGTATCAATTTGCAAAATTACACACATTGTTATTTCATAAAAAACAATTGATTTTTTATGATTGAATCGACATTTATAGGGGGAATTTATTAAAAAAATGTCAAAAAAAAAATTAGTAAAATAGGGTAAAATTAAAGGTGTTAGAAAAGTAAGTTCCACCGCGTGACAATTTTTTATTTAAAAAAAAAAAAATTATTTCACGATAAATTGCTGTCAACTTCTCGTTAAAATTTTGATACCATTATGGCGAGTTGTCAACCATCAAATATACCGTTCGAGTCCCCTTGATGAGACGAACATTTCCCCACAAACAATTTCAAGTTTTATCAATCGTAAATAATGAATTTTTAGCACGAACACTGCACCTTTCGGCCGTCGATTCGCCGCCACCGGAGCGACCCACGATCACGAACCACCGCCACTGGACTCGCCTCGACCTAACGGTTCTAACGAGACCAACCTAGTTCAATTTTATTAAATATTTGTTAAGATATGAAAACTTGAAGTTTTTTCGTCGAAAATTCGCGCTGAACCTGTTTGCTGCCATTTCTCCACCGTCAAGACGAATTACAGATTAAGACCATAGCCGTTCGAATCGTGTCGTCCAAACGATTCCAACAAGACCAATATTGCTCAATTTCATCAAGTATTTGTTTGTTCAATTTTTAAAATAGTTATAATTTTATTAAATTTTATTTATTAATTAATAATACTATTTATAATTAATAATTAAATTTATAATTAATTAATAATACTATTT
>NC_026154.1:2958248-2995325 GCF_000512975.1 Sesamum indicum
TTAATTAATTATAAATAGTATTATTAATTAATTATAAATAGTATTATTAATTAATTAAATAAAATTTAATAAAATTATAACTATTTTAAAAATTGAACAAACAAATACTTGATGAAATTGAGCAAGATTGGTCTTGTTGGAATCGTCTGGATGACACGATTCGAACGGCTATGGTCTTAATCTGTGATTCGTCCTGACGGTGGAGAAATGGCAGCAAACAGCTTCAGCGTGCATTTTCGGCGGAAAAACTTCAAATTTTCATATCTTAACGAATATTTAATATAATTGAACTAGGTTGGTCTCGTTAGAACCGTTAGGTCGAGGCGAGTCCAGTGGCAGTGGTTCGTGATCATGGGTCGCTCCGGTGGTGGCGAATCGACGGTCGAAAGGTGCAGCGTTCGTGCTAAAAATTCATTATTTACGATTGATAAAACTTAAAATTGTTTGTGAGGAAATGTTCGTTTCATCAAGGGGTGTCGAACGGTATATTTGATGGTTGACAACTCGCCATAATGATGCCGAAATTTTAACGAGAAGTTGACAGCAATTCATCGTGAAATAATTTTTTTTTAAAAAAAAAAAAAATTGTCACCGCGGTTGACAACGCGATGACACAAAGAATTTATTTATTTTTAAATAAAAAATTGTGGCATCGCGGTGAGTAACCGTGGTGCCACTTACTTTTCTAACCCTTCCAATTTCATCCTACTTTACTAACTTTTTTTTTTTTGACATTTTTTTAATAAATTCCCCCATTTATAGACAGAAATAAGATCCATTGCACATATTTTAGATATAAACACAACACAAATCATGAAAAAGCCGTGTCACAGAAATTTTCTTGTCCCACATCATCATTTGAACCGACGTTGCATTCTTCCCATCCATCACTTAAAATTGGGACCAGGAACAAGGTTTCCGGTGCGTTCCACACAAATATCCCACCACCCAATCACAACTCAAAGAAAAATCGTTACTTGATCAATTTTCTTGAACTCATAGCCATCAGCCATGGCTTCTCTGCTTCAGCTGGCAACTCTACCACTCCCTCACCATCAATCAGTTTCCCCATCTTCATCATCAAATCTTCCTTCGACCTCTGCTTCTGGCACGACTGGCTTTTCAAGATTTCAGAATTTTTACCCTTCTTCAGCTTTTCACCGCGGAAGAAACTGTAATCTCAAGAAAGGTCTTATCTGCCGATCATCTTCTAGTGAAGTCACATTTATTGAGCCACCTGAGAGTAAAGCGTCGAAAGATGAGCTCATTGGGTCTCTTAAGTTCAAGTTGTTGGTATGAATTTTGACCTCTTGCTTCTGTTTTCTCTTTGCTTTTGATTCTCTCTTTTTTCTTTCTGGTTGCTTTTTGGTTCTGTTTCTGGTTTATAGTCTCATGCTTATTGATTTCTGAGGTGGGTTGTTGCTGATTTGCATTAATTCTTGGTGGAGTTGTAGATTCTTGGTTGTCTGACACGGGTTGCTTCATTTGTGGGATTGAATTTTTATGTTGTTCATAACTGGACTTAGTGTGTTGCGAATGTGGGTGAAGTTTGATTTTCTGGTTCCATAGCTTGTTCATTAATTCTCGTCCTGCAAATGTATTTGCTCGAAATTTGCTGGTTTCTGTTTGCCATGGTTTTGTACAACACTCACCAATATTTATGATTCTAAGGGTAGCTGTTGGGCTAATAGTTGTAGCTCAATGTGGTAAATTCAATTCAATTGTTTTGGAATGTGCAATGATGTATTTAGCTTAGTATTTGGAAGAGAACACCTTATTAGAAACGGAATTCTTAAAATTGTTTCCCCTTTAACGACATTCACTCATGTTGTCATTAGTTCATGTCGGTGTTACGCTTAAAATTGACAACTTGTTTGTGATCAAATATTTTCTTGTCCGATATCGGTTGGTCTGCCAAGATCAATATTTCATGAACATGTTTTCTCTTCTCCTTTCGCTTGTATAGGGTGTGACCCATTAGCACAACATTTTAGATGAAGATGTCGTGCAAGTAGATGCATAGAAGTGGTAGAGTGACATTGATTTTCTTCTCTGAGATGCTCTTTTCTGGACAGCCTATGTAGACCTATTTCCAAGATCTTGCTCCAATATCTTATATATGTGCCAAGCATCTCACGGAGAAAATGCTATTCTACTACAGTTTAAGGATAGGTTTGCATTTGGTCTTATGATTTTCATACAAGCAACTTTATTACATTTTCATGAAGGTATGGCCATAGACAGAACTGCTAGTTGTTAGGTATTGCCCAACCTTAATTACTGCAACAACAACAAGGATTGACTGCAACAATCATGTAAGAAGCAAGGAGTGGGGCGCAAGGGGGTTATGAGGCTGTAAAATGGTGGAAGTGATAGTTCTACTCTCAGGTAGTTTAGTTAGCTTCTAGTTGGAGCTCTGCAGTTGTGAGCATATTAGGGTTGTGTTTTATTGGAGAGATACCAAGATTGGGGAACAAAAAACAATAGTGGGTTTCCCTTAAGCTTGTCATTTGGTTGACTTCTTTGATCAATCAATCACCTTTTGTGAAGTAAAATTTCTGTTTTCCTCGGTATAATTGTTAGGAAATCCTAAGTGAACATTGAGGTGTCCCTGAATTGGAGAGTATTTAGGAAATAAGAAATCTCGTTTAAGTGTATGACACACTAGTTACCTGGATAGTCCTCCTTTTGACTTTTGGAAGAGACTACATGAGACTTCTGGTGAGCCATGCGATGCATATGCATATGTAGCTTCAAATCACTTGCCCTTTGAAGGTTTTGTTGAGATCTGAACAAACGGAGGTCCCTGTATCCTTAAATACAAAGTTCATGATTAAAAGTAAGTTAATCTGGATAAGCCTAGCCTGCATACGAGTTGCCGAAGCATCTGGTCCATACCGAGGAGCTTAGGCCAGAAAGCTAGCCCATTTTTTTTTTTTTTTTGGGGGGGGGGGGGGGGGGGGGGAGATACTATGGGGCAGAAAATCAAGAGTTGATCTCAATCTGCATATAATACATTGAAGAATATAGGTCATGGTTTTGATGCACCTGTGGCTATGATTGCAGAGTGCTGTCTCTGGATTAAATAGAGGTCTTGCTGCAACTGAAGATGATCTGCGGAAGGCTGAGGCTGCAGCAAAGGAGCTTGAGTCTGCTGGAGGTCTGGTAGATCTGTCGGGTGACCTTGATAAACTACAAGGCAGGTGGAAATTGATCTACAGCAGTGCATTTTCATCTAAGACCCTAGGAGGTAGCCGTCCTGGGCCACCGACCGGGAGACTTCTTCCTATAACTCTTGGCCAGGTATGACTGAGTGAGGCGATGTGTACTTGCTCGAGCAATGACTGCGGACTGGTAGTTGTTTTCTGGAGTATGCATTTTGAATATTTACTTGAATCTCCTGCTATTGTTGTTCTTGATCAGGTATTTCAAAGAATTGATGTCTTCAGCAAAGACTTTGACAACATAGTTGAGCTGGAATTAGGCGCTCCATGGCCTTTGCCGCCTGTTGAAGTTACTGCCACTTTAGCTCACAAATTTGAACTCATAGGTTAGTATTTCACTCAATCAGTTTTTGGCTTAAATGCTTACTTTACATTTCTTGTTCAATGTTAAAGCTTGATTTTATTCTTGGTGACCAATGCAATGATCCTAAGAGGGTCCTGGACCTTGAGTTTAGAACAATCACAACCATCTATATATGGTGAATTCCACATGTATCACATCACATGAATAATTGTGATTGTCCTAAAACCCCACATCCCATTACTTCCTAAGAACAACTCATCGGGAATGTGCTTATGTAATATTACGTGAACAGGAAGTTGCAAGATAAAGATAACATTCGAGAAAACAACCGTGAAGACTACAGGAAACTTGTCGCAACTGCCACCCCTGGATCTTCCCCGTTTACCAGATTCGTTTAGGCCGCCATCCGACACACGAAGTGGTGAATTTGAAGTTACATATCTAGACTCGGACACACGTGTCACTCGAGGAGACAGGGAAGAGCTGAGGGTTTTTGTTATTGCATAGACTTGGTCCTAAGCAATTTTAGTACTATGCTTTTGCAATGACAATTTTCATTTCAAATTATTGTATGTGCATTTGTTGTATAGAGATGTGGAAATGAATACCTACGAATTGTACTAAGGTCGCTCAAAGCTGCTTGTAAAGTGCGGATCCCATTACTTTCTGCTGCATTCTGTTTGAAATGATAGTCGAAGAAATATATCATATAATAGTAATCATTTCAGAAATGAATTGGATTCAAAATTTGCCTTATTTTTCCCTCGTTTTGGCCCTATTTATTTTGATGTATAAGTATGTATAAAAAAAATAGTATAGATTAATATAATATTTACTTTATTATATGGGGGCTCGGTATAAAATCAAAGCTCTATACACTTGAATAACTAATATCACATTGGGAGGTGGTATAAAATTAGTCCCAAGATTGCACCAAATGAGAATGACCATTGTGCCTTCGATATTTGACTGAATAATAATAATAATAATCATAATAGTAATGATGATTATGATGATAATAAAATAATAGTGACAATAACAATAATTATAATAATAAAATAATAATAATTTATTGTCTATTAAATTTTGTAACCAAGGGCTCAAATGTAATTTTTCTGTTAAAAGCACATGGATATATCAAAATAACTACTTGATAGAATTTATCCTGTTTTCAATACGTATAAGTAAACACCTAACTAATTATACATGATTATTTTTTTCATTCATTCAGTAAAGGATAATCTTGTCATTCGTTTAATACGATCCTCAAAGTAAATGGAGCCTTACTTTGCATGATAAGCTTAAATAACACTAATAATATATGTTCATCACGCACTTACTCTGTATCACAAGTGCCCGGTTCTTTATGTTGGGCCTTGCTATTTCACTGTTGAGGTAAGACAACTCAACCTTAGATGGGTTGAGTTGTCCGACATTTTATTAGAAATAAAAATGATTGTGCAAAGTTATTTGTCTTTGAAAAATAATCAATCCATCAAAGTAAACAACTGCACAATCCAATCAGCAAAATAAAATCCCACAAAGTAAACAACTTATAATTAATCCAGGATTTTTCTATCATTCATTTAGTTTACATTTATCCCATCATCTATTTAATCGAATATACTCAAAGTGAACACACCTAAGTGAACATTGCGCATGACAATGATATTTCTTGATTTCATTTTAGAGTTTAAAATTTTTTTGTAGTTTTCCGATGAAATAATCTTGATCTGGGACCAACTTCACGGATGGCGTAGCTAATTTGATCTGGAAATGGGATCCACTAGATCAATCAAGTATGAGAGGTTAGATTTGCGATGGTTCTCAATCCAAAAAAATAAAAGTAACTTGCAATGCAACTTGTTAAGTTTGTCGGAGTGATCTTAACTAAAATCTTTCTACACTTAGGAGTTCGCTTAGAGTAAAAGTGGGATTGAATAACTAAATTTTAATATCATGACTACACGGCTACCTAATGAAATCAATCAGTACTTATAAAGGGTCAATTATTAAAAATCGTAGAGAGCCATATGTCAAGTAAGAGGCCCTTGGATAGTTGACACAACTACGTGTCGAGTTGGTAAATTTTGATTAATGAGGGAATTTATTTATTAGACATAAATAAACTTAAGAGATAATAAATGTAATTTCTCAAACCACAAAAGATTCACATATAATTACACCAAATTTTATAAGAGGGCATTGTAATTATCTCGCTAATTAATGTTGAGCAATAAGTCTGAATTGAGAAACAAGTTTGTTAGGGAGATTGCATGCGCATGAACAGGGCAAAAAATTGTGGCTGCAGAGATTTGAAAATGTGAGCTCAAAAGTCAAAATGATGTGCTTACTTGAGTATTTGTAAAATCGTGTTTCGAATTCTTTCGTCACTTGTTGGATTAGGTTTGCTTCTTAATTAGTAGTTGCCATCACTTTCTTAAATATTTTTTTTAATCTTTAATTTGTGTATATATTCACTTGAAAAAAAATTAATTACAAATAAGATAATTTCATTAAAAAAATATTTAAATCATAATAATTAAATTAAAAATAAATAAAAATTTTCATTTATTTTGTTTTTTTTCATTCATAAATAAATAAATCAACAGAATTAACATGTAGGAATTTATGGTCTTTATTTGATGGGCCCGAGCCCCAGTAGGAACAGCGCAAAGGTTCACGAATATAGACGTTACAAGTCGTAACGGCTACTTATAATTTAAATCAAATAATTCTCCCTCCCTTGCTTCTTTCAATTCCAAGAAATCATCTCGTCTTTTCATCTTTTCAGAGAGTTTTTCAATTCTCTCTCTCTCTCCATTTTCGCTTCTGATCTCTCTTTTTCTCTTCATTTTTTGCTGAGTCCACAGCTATTCAGAAACCCAGTGAAGAATCTGTTTGAGTTTGATAAATCCGGTGTCCTGCAGACATGGCTCCTACACCAGCATCAAAGTCAAACCACTCGACGCCTTCATCAAAACTAAATGCAGCCCACCAGCAATCCAGGACCCCTCAGTCGAAGCTCCGCTTGAATTTCCCCAAAGAATCCTCCGCCGCCGCCGGTGCGCCGCCTGAGCACCCGGTGGAGGTCATCGGGAGAATACGGGATCACCCGGAGCAAAAAAACAAGCCTCCGGTGAACCCATCAACCTTACAGATTCACAGCGATGGGAAGTCGCTGAGAGTTAAGACGGAAATCGGGTACCGGGATTTTAGCCTAGATGGAGTTTCACTGTCAGAACAAGACGATCTTGAGGGGTTCTACAGAAAGTTCGTGGAGTCTAGGATTAATGGTGTGAAGCTGGGGCAGAAATGCACGATCATGATGTACGGCCCGACGGGTTCTGGCAAGAGTCACACGATGTTCGGGAGTTCCACGCAGCAAGGGATTGTTTACAGGTCTTTGAAGGATATTCTGGGTGAAGGGGTGGAGGGTGGTGATGATGAGAAAGTAGGGGTGGGGACATTTGTGCAGGTTACTGTTTTGGAGATATATAATGAAGAAATATATGATCTTCTGTCATCAGGCAATGCTGGTGGAGGGTTTAGTTTTGGATGGTCTAAAGGTGGCTCTGCTTCTAAGGTGATAATTTTTAGCAGTTGTTTTGTAAGAATAGGTGAAACTTGCATGAGTTTTTGTTTTGATCATATGATTGAACTGATTTTGGTAGAATAAGCTGTAAGATAGCAATTCTTGGTGCATTTTCTGTGCCTCATTTTGGTGTTTCAGAAATAACATGATTCTGGACTTGGATTCGGGTAGAGTCGATCAGTCTTTTTTACTAGATCTTATCAATATGATGTTGTTGAAGAAGAAATCAGTTGCAATAATATGAGCCTTTTACAGACTAGTTTACATGTAAAAATTCTATCTTGAATGTTCCCTTTTGAATGCTAGGCTTTAAGTTTGATATACTCTAGATGTTTGTTTGTTAGGCCAAGGCATTTTTGGCAAAGAAAATTGTGTTTGATACTGAATACACCTTGTAATATGACACGTAGACCACTTCTCGTTCTGCTTATTAGGTTTTCGGTGTTTTTCTCAAATATGTATTTTTCAGGTGAGACTGGAAGTAATCGGTAAGAAGGCGAAAAATGCTACCTTTATTTCTGGAAATGAAGCTGGAAAGATGCTGAAGGAGATTCAGAAAGTGGAGAAGAGAAGAATAGTGAAGAGCACACTCTGCAACGAGAGAAGTTCCCGAAGCCATTGCATGGTATCAAACATCGAAAAACACTTAATTTGATCATTCAGAGCTGTTACTGTGTGTAACTTGCAAACTTTGCTGAATTACCTTGTGTTCTCTCTTTGCCTTTTCTGCCACACTCTTGCAGATAATTGTCGATGTCCCAACAGTTGGAGGCAGGCTTATGCTTGTGGACATGGCAGGTTCAGAAAATATTGAACAAGCTGGTCAAAATGGTTTGGAAGCAAAAATGCAGGTAGGGTATATGTTAAAGATTTCTCTAAATTATGTCCTGCAAAATTATGATTACTTGTACTGTTCTTGAATCCAATGAAATTTTAGTTTATTTGCTTTTCCTGTGAATGCAGACAGCAAAGATCAATCAGGGTAATATTGCGCTGAAGAGAGTGGTTGAATCTATAGCAAACAGTGATTCTCATGTGCCGTTCAGAGATAGCAAGCTAACAATGCTACTTCAGGTGTTTGTTGTACATGCATTTATAACTCGAGTTAGAGCGTATATACCATTCACTGGTTTCTGAAGTTTGTCTGACGTTTTGAACAGGATTCTTTTGAGGATGATAAGTCCAAAATTTTGATGATACTTTGTGCGAGCCCGGATCCAAAGGAATTGCATAAAACTATTGCAACTCTGGAATACGGGGCAAAAGCAAAGTGCATAGTTCGTTGTCCTCATACACCGGTTAAGGACAAAGGGGCTGAAGATTCTTCATCTGCTGTTATTTTGGGTTCAAGAATTGCAGCTCTGGACCAGTTCATCTGCAAGTTACAGGTCGAGAACAAACTCAGGGAAAAAGAGTGCAGTGAGGCAAAGAAAGAGCTTAAGAAGAAAGAACAGGAGATTTCTGCACTGCGGGCTAAGCTTGCAGTAGTAGAAGGAAGAGGAGAAGAGGCTAATGAGGAGGAGATCAATTCGAAAGTAAACGAGCGGACTCAGATGCTGAAAAGGGAACTGGATGTGAAGATACACGAATGTCAGAGAATGGCCCATGAATTTGTTGAGACAGAAAGGAGGAAGATGGAAGCAAGAATGTTTCAACAGCAACAAGAAGTTGAAATGCTTAGACGACGCTTAGAGGAGATTGAGTCTGAACTTCGTCTGTCAAATGCTGGGAGTACACCAGCAGAAGTGGAAGGAAGCAGCTTCATGAAAAGGCTGTTGGAGGTTTGTTCTGAAGATTCGGACATGGTTAAGTCCATGGATTTGGTTAAGTCAATCGACATGGAAACTACTGTTCTTCACAAAGCAGAAATTCATGGAACTAATCCTGTTTCAGGATTCACATATGCAAACGATTTCAGTGAAGGAATATTGAGCTTTCCAAGCAAAGCAGGCCTGACCACCGTATATGAGGAAGAAGAGAACGATGATGACGAAGAAGATAAAGAGAGTCTCTTTGACGACGAAGTGCAGAAGGAGGTTATCGAGGAGAAAAGGATCATAATTACACCTGAAGTTTCAACCCAAGATCCAGAGAAGTCTGACTACTTTAAAGATACGGTTGAGCTTGGAGGATCAATAGCATATGATGAACCTGAAAATCCTAATGATGCAGCCTCTTCTCGGCAAATGAGGATTCAGAACATTTTCACTCTCTGTGGGGGTTATAGAGAACTTTCTCAGCATGATGGCAACAGCACACCTATGCCTGCAGCAAAGACGTTGGATGAACTTGAGGCGGAACAAAACCTGGATGATCAAGAGCAGGAAAAATTAAGGGGTTCAGCTGAGATAGCAAAGAATTTGAAGGAGAATCATAATCCATTAGATGAAGAAGCATCTCGTGTTGAAGTATATGTAAAATGGGAGGCATCAAAAGAAAATCCTGGTAACTTTATCACCACATTGAAGGTTTTGAAAGATTCCACTCTTGCTGACTTGCGGAAGTTAATAGAAATCCATCTTGCTGGCGATCATCAAGGTTTTGCTTTCCTTGTTCTTGGGGTATATTTCTCTACTGACTTTACATTTTAGGAGTTTGTCATTATCATTATTCTGTTAGTACTCTGCTGTCCGATTCTTACAGGATATGTACAAACAGGATCCTTCTGGTGCTCCTGTGTCTAAGGACAAGGAGGCTACAACGAAGACAAGCAAGCTTCCTATCTGCAACAATCAAGTACATGGCCGCCTAGCTTGTCTGCGTCCCATGAAGTCAATTCAGCCGCCGTCTCATTTGCCATTTAGTCCTCTGGAAAATAAGCTGCCAAACACTCCAAATTCACATATTGGCAAGAAAGCTGATGATTGCTTCTCACCTAAGATAGCTCAATACCTAAGCTCAACACCTCTGGTTACTCTTAGAAGACTTTAACATCGATGATTCAGGTATGTCCAGATGTTTGTAATACTTGAAGTATATGCTGTAATTACACTGTATCAGTCTAGTATTTGCTGTAACTATATGCTAAGTACATGTAGTTTTGTACTCCTGGTGCATGATGTAAGCAGCATGATTACCATTTGATTATGGCTGCAAGTATGATGATGTGCTTTGTTCATACTTCTTTCATTTACAATATAGTCAAATTAAGAAAAGAACTGTACCATTCACACAGGAAAACTTGCTCTAATTGTTCATTATGCAGTAAAATGAAATTGCATATGTTGTCCAAAAAGGACATTGAAGTCACTATGCGCTTAAACCTTTCCCAAAACTAGGAAAAGCTTCATTAGGAAAATTGCATAGAAAGGATTCAAATATCTGGGCAAGAAACGAGGAAAGTACAATAGGATTATGAAATGGCAAATGAGAAATGTGTAGGCGATTATACACAGAGGCAGAGAAGCCAATTCCTTCATGAAGATTTCATACTGTCCAATCCAAAACTGGCCTGCACAGGAAACATTTGTGTTTAAACATGTAGTTCTTGACTTATACATGAGCTGAGAAGAGGTTGTAATTCGTTTTCTCTTTTCAGACATGTTCTGCAGCAATTTTCATGAGCGTAAAGACTCTTACCAGAAACTTATGAATCTCTCCTAGGATTGGTGAGAAATTTGTGCAGAATTTTTGCATATCACCATAAATGTCTCCTTCAGTGCCTATTACCTCCATGAACTTCTTCCTGTCTGGTGCAAGCTTAATAGCAACCTTTGTTCAACAATACAAATCTCTCTATTACTTCACTAAAATATCACAATGTTTATACAAAAATGTCCATAAACAGCCATCGCCCCAAAAATCTGATTATCTGATAGAAGAAAATCTGCGTTAAAATCGAATTATTACCGAAAAACTTGAACTAGCAAGCCAACCATGCCATTTCTTCAAGGTCTTGCTGTATGCGCCATTGCAAACTTGCGACATTGACCAATCTCGATGCTCACATAGATTACGGAACAGTTCGACTAAGAAATCCATTGCTCTGCAACATCATAAAATAACAAAGCTTAACCTCGTCTTACACAGAGTACCAATTTAAAGAATATCATAAGCATGTTGACTAGGTTGTAAATGGGAAAAAGGCGGGTCTCAATAGCAAGTAGTACCTCGTCAACCAAAGAATCCCGTTCGTGCAGCTACATGATGATTTAGCAGTCTTCGTCTCAACTTCAGCTTGTACCATGTTGTACAGGTAGTTGAATCTCGAGGTGTTTGAGTTGTACTTATGTTCCAACCTCTACAAGTTAATCAACACAAAGAAAGTTGCCTCAGCATCAGAAAAAACAATGTAAACGAGTGAGCTAGTTATGCTGCGCTTGTATTTTGGTGAGAACAATGAAAGAGAAAGAACTGTCAACAAACAAAGCACGGGTGAACTGAGGAAAGATTTTTCCTGAGCAAACATAGCATAATGTTTGAATGTGTTCAAACTCGAAAGATTTATGTAAATCGTGTAGGTATATATATAGTCGAGAGAAAAATCTCACCGAGATATTACCACTGATATCAGATTTTACGACAGTCATGGCAGCCCCAAATTTATCTAGCACCGGAAATCAAACAAGTGAAATTCATTTTTGGAAGCAAAGACAACTGAAGTACAAATCATTAACATAAATATAAACAAATACTAAATAAAGAAATCATGTCAAAAAAGAAACTCAAAACTGGAGGTAGTCATCATTCTACAATTATCTAGTACAAATTCCGCTGGTAATCGGACAAGAGCAGCCCATTGGAATATTGTCCAACTTAGTTATTCATAGCTCCACCAACATGCTAAGAATTAACTTCAGTCTGCATTACGTCAAACATTACAAGTCATCCACCACCACCCATAATACATCTTCAGAGAATGGGGAGTTCCACATACCATATCATCCAGATAGAAAGCTAGTGACTTATAGCTAGGTACTATACTGTTGGTAAGAAATACCATAGCTTAAAATTAAGGATTATGGCACACAAGAATGCAAGAAAAAGAATGCCTGCTCCAGTTATGGCATTTCACCTAATAAAACTACTTTTCTTACAAAAAAACAGGCAATTGAATTACGAAAGACAAACAAACCTAAGATAGGCAATACGAGTTTGCAGACATCCAACAAAGGCTTGGTCTGCATATCCCCTTGTTCAGATTTGATATGCTTTATTCCTTCCAGACAAGGAGCAAACACTGTTTCTGCCATTTCTCCACTTCTCTGCAAATATATTATTATTACATACAATTTCTTCTACCAACCTTTGTGGGATTTCACTTTTCAATCTTAAAAATCAAATTAAAAGGAAAGAAGAAAAGAGGTTCCAAAATCCCATTTCAAGAATGCTGCCATGCAACTCCTCAATCTGGGAGTCTATATAGATATTTATGCAAAAATTACAATTTCAAGAAAAATATATGTATCAGGAACATTATTGTGAAAAACCATAGATCAAAAATATGCAGGAAAAATGAAATGAAAAAGAAATATTATACTCACATAAAATTGATTATAGGAGAATGGTGATGAAGAACCTGAGATTAGAATGTGCAGGAAAATGGACAGGATTCTGAGAAGTTGTGCATCAGAATTATGTGACTATAAATGGTAATGTATATAAAAGTATTTGATGCAGATTATAATTTAGAATGTAGTGTTTTTGTAGTATTAATTAATAAAATAATTTAAAAGAAAAAGAAAAATAGAGTTGAAGGAAGTCTACGGGACATGAAGTGGTGGGTGCCATGTTTTACTGATTTTGAAAATACCCGCGGCTTCTGCGGCGATAATGTTACCTTCGATGTCGCATTTCCATCCAATATTTCTCTTCTACTTATTTCTTCAATTATTAATATTCTTTCCATTATTGAAAACCATCTAAATGCATTTTATTCTATGAAAATATTTTCAGTATGAAGATTTTCTGTTTGGGATCTTTAACTAAACAGTGTCATAAAGTTCTCCGAATGCTAAATATTGAAATATTTTCTTAAATCATATTAAGATAATTTATAGTTGAAACATATATTTGGTGATTATAAATCGTATAAGAAATGTTATTATATCATAATGTAATTACTTTTGCAGGGTGAAACTAATACGTGATGTGGCTTGCGACTCGATTAGTGTCCTGTTGCACGAGGTATTGTTCGCTCTGATTTTGTACAAGTTTTATGGTTTTACTTTGAAAGGTGTCTCGTAAGGAAAATGATGCGCTTCTTGTGTGCAACCAATATAGGACATTTGTCTACATCATCAACCCCTCTGGAAGGGGCACATGACCTTGTTCCCACATATGGCACCCAATGATTTGGCTTATGGTAACCCGTTGCGTGAGCTATTATCCGCTCTTGCTTCGTATGAGTCTCGTAGTTTTGTCTTGAAAAGACAACTCACTAGGGAGAAAAGGCCTTAGGCTTATAAGCCGCTCAAACTTCATGGCTACAACCAATGTAAGACGTTTGCCTACATCATCAGCCATTTAAACGAGGAGCACATGGCATCGTTTCCACAAATGACGCCAAATAATGTCTTATGACTTGACTGGTACCCTTTTAAGCAAAGTATTGTCCGCTTTAATTTCGTACAAACCTTATAGTTTTATTTTAAAAGAATATCTCACCAAAAAATTAGACATTGAGGCTTATAAGCTGTTGAAATTCATTACCTACCTTACTTACATCATCATCTTTATCCAAACTTTTATTAAAAATTACAAATTCCTCTAGAGTTTCTCCTAAATGCGAACTACTCGTTGAAGTTTGAAAAGATACGCCACTTATGACAACTTTGTAATTCTTGAAAATCTTGATTGATCTAGCTCAAGATCTGACCAACCCCAATGTTGAGCAATCCTAAGCATATGTATTGGAAATTTGAGAACAAACACACATTTGGGCTAATTTTGAGGTAATCAACTAAAGTTTTTCAATATTTAAATCAGTTCAAGTACAAGTTAGAAGAACTTGAATACTAATATAGTCATTAAAAAAGGGGATATCACACTTTCGATTTCATATGATACAATATTGCACTTTTGGTTCTATAGTTTACAGACTTAACATATTTAATCCCATAGACTAAAACAGTGTAGCATTTGGGACAAAAAATACTACAATTTTTTATCTTATAAGACCAACAATACTATAATTTTTAATCATGTGAACCAATATGCTAAGCTCATAAATTGTGGGATCAAAAGTGCACACCCTTTATCTTGTGGGACTACAAATAAAGTTTTCTCCACTAAAAGAATAATGTATTTTAATCCTATATTGTTAGAAGTTAAGAATAAAAAATCCGTACTATATAGATTCACATGTCGAAATCTCTTCCATCTAAACAATTCCTTTCTGTGGGGTGAGGTGAAACCCGGCAATGGAAAAATGCCCATACCTTTTCTTGTTGTGGCATTTTGAATCCTATAGGGAGGAGGAGGGGCATCATGAATGTTTTTCCTATTTCTACCCCTATCTAACAACTATTGATTATCATCTTTTATAATGTGTGTTTTCATGCAACTTTATATAATTCCCAATTCAAATTCTCCAGAAAAAAAATGAAAAAAGAAGTATCAAATCCAAAAACATGTAAAATTACATAAAACAAAAGGTTTTGATTTAGAGAATTAAACATCAAAGTTACATTAATTATCTAATTTTTGCAAATTTGTTTTTGAAAGATCTAGGATGAGAAGGGGTTGGAGTTGGGAGGGTATTTGATGGCATTTTTGAGAAGCTTTTTGGTGGCAGCATGAGGAAGATCAATGCCACAAATGTCAGCCAATCTGATGAGGTAAAGAAGAACATCAGAGAGCTCTTCTCCAAGGTGCTCCTTTTCTGATTCTTCCCAATTTGCCAAACCCTTTTCCACCTCTCCTCTCCACTGAAATATCTCTGATACCTCTCCTACTTCACCAACCTGTTTCTCCAACAACACCAACATAAAAATATGCAAAAATAAACAAACACAATTTGCAAATATTCAACACAAATCCATGTCCATAATTGTAGGATAATTTTTATGTGTACTAATACAAAATCATTGGTCAACTATTTATACTAATGGCCCGACAAAAACTTTTTCAGGGATCACAATGTAACGTTGGATCAACAGTAGATCAAACTTCTGGATATGATATAGTGTCAGACTCCCGCACTCCGGTACCTTCTACTTTTCAATCATAAATGGGTTCTATGTACTTCATCGTACTTTTAGCATAAACTCATGAAATTTTCCCGACGAACTTCATATATACGAAAACGGGTCTCACATTGAAGTTATGTTGGCTATAACTAAGAAAGTTTTGAAAGTGAGTGATTAAAAGGTAGTGCAACAAGCAAAAGTGAAAATATATAAAGAAATAAGATTACCATTGCAAGGAGTAAATTTCTTGGAGTGTGATAGTTTTGCCAGTCTCTAGCCTTAGCAAATTCATCTAGTTTCTTGGCAAGCTCCTTCAAGCTGATGTCTTCCATGCCTTCCTCTTCCATCTTTATCTTGTTGCAAGAATTGATGATGAGCGTTATATCCCACAATTTAAAGTCAAAGAAAGGAATATTAATTTCTAACATTGAAAATAATAATGTTGAAATGAAAAAGGAACCTTAAACGTGGGCAAAAATTCTCCAAAGCTATGTATGTCTTTTGAAGTTATGTTTATTTTTGTGTATTGCATGAGATTCTTTTCTATCTCAACCGTGCAAATTGCCCAACCTACCTTACTATATTAATTTATACTAATAATTCATGTATATATCACTATGCCCATAATATTCTTTTAGGAATTCTAATTCAAATTGAGTTTGATCGGACCTAAACCAATGATGTGTACACTTACAGTGTGATTGGTGTATAATTTAGCGAAAGCGGCCAATCGTATGACAAGTGTATCACAATTATTCTGTAATTTCGATCAAACGTGATTTGAATAAAAATTTAAGTATTTTTTCTTTCTTTCACTTGTATTCTTTTTTCTAATGATGAGGTTCAACCATCCTTTAGCTCTTTGAGAATAGGCAAATCAATTTGCTGAAATTTTTGTGTTGCTTTGACCATTCCTCCTATTAGACTACTCGAATGTGTTTGATGGGATATGAGATGCTTATTTAAATGGTGGTAACAAGTTGTTTAATTATATACTAGTTGGACGTGACAATAATAATATTGTAGAAAAAAAATTTACTATAATTAAAATATCATTAACATAATAAAAATGTTATTGTAGAAAAATAATAATATAAAAATAATTATGATGAAAAAATAGATAATTTTGTAAGAGAATATTTAAAGTAAAAGAAAGAGAAATAATACTATTAAAAATAAATAACTATTTAAAAAATATTTTTTACTACTTGTAGAAAGTGGAAAATATGTGGAAGTTAGTGAATAGAGAAACAAAATATAAATAAAAAATAAAGAAGACACTAAAGAGGTGCTCTCTCTCTTAATATATAGTATAAATATATATATATATATATTTAGTAATACTTTATAATATCACAAATGGGTTCACAAATGCTAGGAGAAATATGACTTTTTGCTACAATTAATATTCATAGTTAAAATAAAATATCATGGTGAATATACTAGGATTAATTACACTTAAAATCCCTTTGAAAATATGAAATTACATTTTCTCTCAAAAAAACTTTTCGAAATTACATTTACATCCCCTTAAAAAATTCAACGTTTACAACTAACCCTCTTTCATAAAAAATTTAGATGAAAAATGCTAAAGTTTGTCAAAAAAATTACATAATTTTTTAATTTTACCCCTAATTTAATATTCCCATGAAATAATTTTGTACTTATAAGAAAAAAAATATAATGATATTCACCTCACTCCGTAGATGTATAGATGTTAAAATTTTCCCCTTATAAGTACAAAAATATACATGGAAAGGTTGAGGGACAAAATTGAAATTTTATGTAATTTTTTTACCGCATTTTTCTTCCAAACCTAACATAAGAAGATCAAGTGTAAAAAGAAAAATTTCGGAGGGGATATAAGTGCAATTTCGAAATTTCTTTGAGAGAAAATATAAATTTAAGTTTTAAGAGAAAGTCTAAGTATAATTAATCATATATACTAATTAAACACGGTATGCAACAACAACTAATCTTGTTTCTTCACGCGGGGCCAAAATATTTAGCCAAAGCTAGAAATATTGGCAAATGTCTAGCTCATATATAAAACCATATTGAATGTTGAATAGCCACGGGCCAAAATTAAATGTTTCTCATATATTGATTTTGTATGATTGTGAAGATAGTACATCGATTTGCCACGATTTTTTCCCCTAGTCATTTATAAAGTACAAAATATACATATATATATATATATATATATATTAGTGAAATCAATTTAGATCATTAATGTCTATAAATAAATAGCACGAACATCTCGTTTGCTTGTAATTAATTGAAAGGCACTTCTATTAGCAGTGTTCATCTTGGACCAGCTAAAAAAATTAACATTTGTCACGTTTCAGATGAATTATTATATATATTGGATAAATAACAAACATTCTAATTTTAATATATATTTTGGAAAGATTAATCGAATGTTATGTACAATTAAAAATATAAACTTCAGAAGTCTATTAATATTATTTATTTTTACGTTGTTTCAGAATCGTCTATGAACTGGTGCAATGCAACCTTATATGTAAAATAATTTTGACAGCTAGATAAAAAATATATGAGCAATTACATTAAAATAAAAAAGAAAGAATATTCTAAATCCAAATAGCCACTAAGCATTTTCAAAATGCCGACATATAATCCATTCTTAAAGTAAGGGGAATAAGTAACATAGCATTTTTTGGGTTTTTTTTTTTTTTTTGGCACTATTAAACATTATCCAACAATTAATATATTACAAGTGGGTTAGATCCCATGAAGCAGAAGCATCAGTCTATCTTCTTCTGCAACACTCTATTACTTTCAACAACTTACTATTGCTTCTATTTTCACTGTCAGAACAACAACTGAAGACCACAACTAGCTAGATGTACATATATATGTGGTCCAAAACCCTGCAAGAAGGCTGAGAGAATCAATCTATCACACAATAATTAATACAACAAATGACAAACACGGAATTTTGTGAATTGGGTTAAAATCACAGTTTTAAATAAGGATAATTGATTCCACTTTTCTCCCATGATATCTGGTGTAATTATATATAAACTCTCTATAATTTAAAAAATTATATTTAGTACCCTAAAATTTACTTTCATATAACAAATAAGCGCATTTGTTAGTCAAAATTCATCAAATTTACTGATATTAATAAAAAAAAATTGAATAAGAATCCATATTTACACCCAATTGATTTATTGCCGACTTGTAGTGGTCAAATAACCCTTTTTTTTTTCTTATCAAATTACCCTTATATATCTTTTCACATTAATGCATGTAAGGACGTATATCTTCATCAATATAAGTGTAGTTTATTCTAAAAATAATTGTTTAAACTGCAATAAGTCAGCAATAAATTAATTGAAGATAAATAGAAATTTTCATTCACAAATTCATTAAATTTTGACTAATAAAGCAACCTATCCGTTAGACGAATGGAAACCTTAAGAGTACTAGATCTAAGTTTTAAAATTAATAGGGGTTTTATGTATAATTATCTCAAACATCAATGAAGAAAAGTGTAATTAACCCTTTTAAAGATAATTTATTCCCATAAATTGATTGGTGTTCGCCTACATCCCATCAAAGCTGGTGAGAATTTTCCGAAGGTTTTTCCAGGGGTTTATTTTATTTATTTCAAGAATAATGACTTCCAGGGTACGTAGTGTCTATGTAAACATTCCGCATATGCACAAACAAAGGACAAAATCACAAACAAGTGACAAAATTATGATTTTACTGTAGGCTAAGGTGTGACCAATTAGATTTAATTAAACAAGATTTAGTTTTCTTTTTTTCTTTTTGGCATAAAAAATGGTAATGTAGGGTTAGAATTACATAATCCTATCAGTAACAATTACGAATGTTTCAGTAATCTTAATCCCTGTATATAACAGGTCCATAAAACCAACTCATATTTTATGGGATAAAATATAGCCACCTTGCAGTTTGGAATAATTATGAATACTCATTTGTTATATAAAATTATAAATACCCACTTCAAATGAAAAATAATTATGTAGCTCCTATACGGTGAGATAAAAATTACTACTTTACCCTTATTGATTTTAAAAAAAAAAAGTTCAAAAAGAAAAAAACTGGGGGTAGATAAAGTAAATAAGCCATAGAGTACCTTAGTCCATAAAAATATTTTAAAATTTTCTAAAAAATCTATAAAATTACAATTTAGAATCTAAAATGGCATTTTGGTCCATTCACCACAAAAATCGAATGAAAACCTAAAGAAAACTAACAAAATGGGCTCGTTGTTATACGAACTTTAAGAGCAAGATGATATTTGTAATTTCTCAAAATAATGAGAAAATATTTATAAATTATGTCAAACTTCATGGAAGGTAGTAATAATTTAAGCTATCTTAAATGGAAAATGATATAAGTAACTTGAAGGAAATGGAAAGGGTCAAAGGGGGAAAACTAAGAAATAGGTGAGTGAAACCCAAATCTCTCACACTTTGCTTGTATTCATTGTGTTGACAAAATTCAGTTCAAACTCCCTTCCTTAAAAGGGGCTGCATTTAGGAAGTCTTAAAGGCATTAGTCTTCTTATTGACTCCAAACACCTCAGTTAGCGTTTCCGAGATAGAAGAAACTCTGCGTTCCCTCTGTCTCAACCTCACTTCAGAATTTCTTACTTCTTATCTGATTAATGTTGATCTCGTCAAACACTGAGTATTGATTCTTCAGACAAAAACTCAACTACATTTTTCTTTTTCTCTGAATCATGGGACTCAGGCATCTTCACCTGAAGATCAAGGTAAATGCAAATTCCTGTTATTCCTGGATCCATCCTACGAATATTTCGGTTGCATGCTAATCTATCCTTCCTCTATAGCATTGTTTTCCTTAAAGAAATACCACAAAATGTATGTAAAGTTAATTGACATGCTAGTTTGTGTGTTTTTGCTTTTACGATGAACAATAAGGTGTTGAATTTGGGCAGCGAATTAAGCTAAGGAGATTTTTGCCTGGAAATGGGAGAAGGACGACAAGAGAAACAAAGAATGGGAAGAGGGTATCATGGATGACGCATGTCTCCTATGGATATCATGTTGCGGAATTGGATGAACCATGCACAAATAGTAGTAGCGTAAGAGACTTTGATTCATCCGTTCTGGTGCAGAGGGAACAAATGGAAGAGTGTGAACTGTGGTTTTTTGGAGTTTTCGACGACGGGATTGGTGAGGGAATCACTAAGTACCTGCAGTCACATTTCTTTGACAAGACCATGCCTAAAGAGGTAACAAAGAATAATTACTGATTTAGTTAATATTATTGCAAATTCATCTATCTATTTGTCGACTGATTGAATGCTTTGACCTAGACTCAGTAATATCAGAAACTAATTTTGAATATTTCTTATATGAATCCAGTATCAAAACATTACATGATAGAAATCATATCATATCAACACAATCTAAATCCTATTGCCGACATTACATTACATACATTGCTTGATGTTTTCCCACCTAAACCATATTTATTGAAAAGAAGTCCATCTCACATGGAACATGTAAATATATGTTTTTGTCCTCTATGAAATACTTATATACCAAATGTTATATAGTTAAATAAAACCAGAACATTTTATATATGAAAACCTATTATTGCAGTTGCGAATGGGCAAGAAAAGCAAGGAAGCCATGGAAAGGGCTCATTTAAATGCAAGAACACATCTCAGAGATAGAAATGAGCCGGAGGAGACAGCCTGGAAATTAGGCTCGGCTTCAGCTATGGTGATCAATGGTGAGAAGCTTGTGATGGCATACATGGGTGACTACAGTGGTGTGATATGCAGAGATGGTCAGGCCTATCAAATTAGCAGGAGAAAGCCCCATCCCACCATGCAACATTGGTCCCTCAAACTTATTTCAGGCATGCATATTTACATACTTGTGTTCATTATTTTTTCTTAGATTAATAAAATACTTGTAACGGGTTCATTTTCTTAATTGATTAAATAAAAGAATAATTATAGACACCCTCTAAAGTCTGTTAAAGGAAACTAAAATTTTAGAAATTACACTGACACCCCACACTTCGGTGTTTAACATTTTAGACTCAAGTCTTAAAAGAGAAATCTATAATGTAAAACATAATGACCGAGACTGCAGCATAATTTCCTGGAATCCAAGAATACCTTTATAACATACTCAAAACCTCAGGAGCGTTAATGTAATTATCTCTAAAAATAACTACTTCTATTTTTAATGCATTAGGTGCTCTACGTGTGCCCAAATTACACATACTAGGTGGTGGCTCCAGGACTACATCTGGCACAAAGAGTTCAAAAGGCTCAGAACTAATTGTAGGATCTGAAAGAATAGATTCTGAAACTGAATTTGTTATTCTAGCAAGTACTGGAGTTTGGGAGGTAATTCTAACTCAATCTTTCTTCTTCAGAATTTCATCCCTTAATCTATGATTGTCCTCTTCACGTCATAAAATGCTATATATATTTACTGCAGTCACTGACTGTTAGAGGAATCAAGTTTTCAGTCCTACTTCGAATGCCTTGTAATTCTCTAAATTGGATCATTCTTTTCCGAATAATTGGGGTTCGTCGACATACTTGCCTTACCTCTATCAGAAATTGAGACATAGTTTCTTCTTTGCTTCGTATTACTAAATTTTGGCAGGTAATGAGGCACCAAGAGGCAGTAAACCTGATAAGGCACATTGAAGACCCACAGGCAGCTGCTGAATGCTTGGTGACTGAAGCTTTAACTAGAATGAGCAGAAGCAAAATCTCTTGCTTAATAATACGGTTCGATTAGTATAGCTTATGCTACTTGTTTACATGCACGTTACCCATACAGGACTTATAATATTGGTTATTGACAATTCAGATTAGATTTTCCAAGAGCTTATATGTGTTCTACTATGCAATTTCAACTGTTAATTTAATGTTGAACTACACCTCAGATATCATCTATCGTGCTGTGGGGAAGTTTGTTTGGAGTTCTAACCCCACCTGTTGACAGCTCTCATGGAAAGAACTCAAGACATCTACAGTCTGTTGACAGTTCACGTCAAATTAGATCAAAGTCATATTCTTGCTGAAAAAGAAAAGACTTTACTATTAGTTATCAGGGGAAGTTGGGGCTCACCACCTGAGCATAGTGTGGATATTTTTAATGGGGAATACTGATGCAAATGTGATCATAAATAGTGCATGACACTGAAATGTAAGTACAAACTAATGCAACTATCAAAACAGTGAATCATGCAATTATCCAAAAGTAGCTCAAAACTAATCAAGTGAGAGCTGTGGTAGAAAAAAATTGCATGCTCGAGTATATTTGGTCGAAGATGAATCTTTCTAATTAGCTGAAATTATTATATAGCAAGAACTGTTACACAACAAAAAGGAAGTATGCTAGTGCAGGGCAAGAGGAAATTTGACCGATCTCAAATGCATAAATCACTATTTCACAAGTAAAGCAACAGGACTTTCACCTCAACATCTTGAGAATCTATGATGCTTGTTTCTTTTGACTTGTTTTGCTCCGGAAGGGCGATAGTAAAGAGAAATGGCGAGAAACTGAAATAAATAGGAATAATGAATAAGATTTTAGCCAAAGGAAGTAAAGAACTTAACAGGACCAGTGTAATCAAAGCACTTACTCTTCTGAGAAGCATTACCAGCAGTAGGTGTTTCATCTTGCCAGATTAGATTTTTCAATGTGCCAACTGTGAGCACACCAAAAACAAGTCAGCAAATTGACCATTTAAATTGTAAAAGCAGAGCGGAAGTTAAGAAGTTCCACTGAATTCCAAGATTAGTGAGCACAAAAATTTAGTTGATGTGCATATCTCGCAGTATTTCCATTTGACTAGATAGTGTTCGGAAGTCCTGAAGAACTATTTCAACTTTTTAAATTGTAGAAATCAAAGGTGAAAAAAGGTTTCATGCCTCTATACAATAGCAGCATTTATAAGCAAATTTGTCATTCTTTCCCTTGCATTTGGGTATCTACTTAAAGAACTGTAGTAGTCTTTCTCAACTTAATCTTAAATTCAACTAATTAAAATGTACAAACATAGGATGTCACTAAGATGCAGAAAATTTGAGCAAAAGTATACCATGAAGACTACGAAATCCAGCATAACTGACGATCTGGTAAACAAATGTACAAGGCCAATTCTCCACATTTTTTACCATATTATCATCCTGCCATTTGATATAAACAAAGTGATAGTCTTTCCATTTTGATCAGTTTACTGTCCAAATTGGCTAATTTTACCTGGTTAATGCATCTAAAGATCAATTTTGTGGAACCACATATCTATGATTCATATGGAAGTAGTGCATCACCTTCACTTGTTGAAGCAGTATTCCTTGCATTATCATCATGCTCAGTACCATCAACACTCGTACATTCTGAATCAATACTTTGATCCACATATGAAGAAGTATGATTTTTCTTCCCAAACTTCAGAAGCCGTCTTAAACCTTTTGATGGTTCCTTTGAAAGACTCCTCTCCACAACTGGATTCTTGTCCATTTTAAGGGTTTTTATATTAGAGGCGTGTGCTTTAACTGTTTCTACTCTAGCCACCATCTCTGAGCTTACTTGGGGTGCTTTACCACATGATGCCTGACCAATGCAAGGGTCTTCCACAGAGGAGTTATGAGTAGAAACGTCCCGATAAGGTTTTTCAGCAACAGTAATGTGAGCACAGTTGGGAGGGTCCTGCTCTTGATAGACTGTTCTTACCTGGTAATACAGCACAGTCATCAACATCCCATTTGATTATTGAAGTAAAAAGGAAGGTAACCAAACTTAACTATGAAATTGGTAACTTGTTTATCACAGAATTCATGGTCAGTAAATATTGTTCGATTTGTACTGTGCTTTCTGCTATGGAATTGGTGTATCAATCATTGACCAGAGAAAAAGGGGCATAATTATATTAATGACAGTTTTGATATAATCAACTAAACATTTATTCGGTGAGTGTGACCTATAGATTACAATCCATTACCACATTTAACTGGTTTACTGAACATTCATGAACACTGATCTAACAAGGATCACACGTATTGTTTCATTTACCTGTATTTCTCCTTCAAAACCTGAAACGAAGCAATGTAGAAAAGTACTACATCGCACAGTAAGGAATACTGATAAAAGTTCTAGAGTCAAACCTACAACTAAATATTTTTTTGTTTTATGCGATAAACAAAGAGATCCTTGGTTTTACAACCATACCTCTTTAGAAGTATCCAATTGCTTTTGTAGTTGGCAAATTTTGGGATCCCCATCAACTCCATCCATGGTTGAAGCAGGACTATGTGTAGGAGCCAATTCAGATATTACGTCACTTTCCTTTCCTGTGTCTCCATCATCATACCTTTGATTCGTTACCTCTGACTTCCCTTCAGATGAATGCTTAGTTGGAAGAGAGGGTTTTTCGTATTCAAGCATCACAACAGTTTTCTCAACTACTGTGTTGTCATCTGCATCAGTTTGATGTGCTGTATTGCAATTACTCTTATTTAGTTCAGCATTTACACAAAATGTAGATGGCTTTATTCCATATACCTTCTGATCCTCCACACTTGATATGTTCTCACCTGCATTTATGTGAGATGTTGATGTTTTAATCTTCAATTCAGGTAGAGTTGCAGCCTTACTTTTATCAAGGTTTATGATAGCAGATATTTTGTTCTTATCAGGTCCCTCAGACAACTTCCGTCTTGATACTGCTTCAGCGCTTCGGTCCTTCACTGAAGTAACGGGACTGGTGAGAGGTTTTGGCTCTGATAACCTTCTAATTCGGGCCATGGGAGCCTTTGAATCAGGTGTGGCCCCATTGCTTTCTCTTTTCGTCTCAGACAATGATGACGAGGATCTGGTCAACCTATTCCCTCTCATGTGGCTAACCTCACTTAATTTACTACATTTAGAAGCCTTAAGCAGCTCAGTTGAACCAAGTGAAGTTCTAATTTTGGATCTCTGCAAGGGTGATGATGACCCAGGGTCTGAATCACTAAACTTGGATCCTCTATTGGTGGCTGGAGAAAGTTTTGCAGGAAATTGCTTTGTCTGAGGTGAGAGTACAGATGACTTTCCAGAGGCAGAATTGCCTCGAGCAGCAATTCTCTTTTGTCTCTCTAGCTTTAAAGCTTCGAGGCGCTTCATTTCTGCCTCTTCCTATAAAGAAAAAATATCAGAATTTTAGAAGTCCATTAAGAAAGTAAAATAGCATCATGGTAATGATACTTCCCAACAATAGATCCATAATGATACTAACTTAACTAGTGAGAAGGGAAGGAACGGCGTTGATGTGGTTCAATACACCATATGATAACTAGTATTAGTCTGTGTAAAAAGTACAAATACAATTACAACATGTACTGCTCTTTCATTATCCTTATACTCTACCGAAGAGTTTTGCGCTTGAGAGTATCATGCAGATAAAATAATTGCAATTTCAAACTAAACACCTGGTGTGGCCACACCATACCAATTATAAGGCAATTGTAAATACATTAGCCTTGCAATTAGTTACCCGCCTTGGAATGTGAACTAATCACATGGCAAGCTTAAAGCCACACCAGGTATGGACAAGATATTACAATATTGTACCTTCTCTTTCTTCATTCTCTGCAGATCAGCTTTATAGGATCTCAACCTCTCAGCACGGACTCGTGCATCTTCTGAAGGACTCATCTTTAATGTTTTCCCCTTCATGGAAGGGCCTCCAGTTCTATGCAAAGAGTCTGAAGTAACCTTTGACCTCTGATTCTTGTCTGATTTCCTTAACCCTCCTTTCACTTCAGAAACATCTTTTCCCCCTTGCTCCTGTGACTCTACACATACCTGCATTTCGTAGTCTAGAGCAGGGTCATATCCAACAAAACCCTTTTCTGTTTCCCTCTCGGGCATCAAGCTGAAATCATCAGGCTCATAATATACTCTGTTCCTATTTCCCTCAGAATCCAACTTTTTATATGATATTGGAATCTCAGAATCTACATCAATAGGGGTTCTATCTGCTTGTCCTTCTTGATCTATTGACATTGACCTAAATGGAATAATGAAAATTTCATCAGTCATTCCATGTGTGGGTTCTCTATCCATCTCACCAACCCCACCCTCAAAATCATTAAGTGCTAGTGGATCTGAGGAATTCCTGAAAATTGCTTGGTTCTGTTGACTGCCAACTATAAAATCTTCATGCACTGGCCTAGATACAATCTTGCTCCTGTTAGTTTCTTCAAATTGAATATGCATTTCATCATTTGATCCCCTGACATCATTATCCACAGAGTGAAATATAGCATCATCATCTGATTCTCTGGGCCTACAGGATGTACTTCCACTGAATCTGCTGATGTCACTCATCCTAGTATCTTGTATTACACCTGTATCCCGTGCACCAAGTTCCAAGGGATCAACTATCACAGTGTTTGAGCGTCTCTTTATTAAAACATCCTTTTCCATTGCAAACATGCTCTCGTTGCCACCATGAACATGTTCATCACTTCCTCTCAATAAACAACTTTGAAATGCCTGCCAATGTCCATCATCAGTATCCTTTCTGGAATTAGAGACTTCATCATTGCTGAAGTTCAACTTATCCAGAGACTTCAATTGATCTCCTTTAATTTTGGAATATCTCTTATTATTCTGATGAATCATATCACTATCATCAGTCTCAAAGTTTTCATCTTCTGCATCAATGTCAGAATCTGAATTAGAGTTTCCACTACCAGATTTCTTCTCTTTAGAAGTGATGTAATTAATGTTTCGTATTACAACCATGCCTGATTGCTTTTTTTCAGATCTGCCAGCTTTTTTCCATGGTTTCTTACTTCGTGAAACTTCTGCATCTGTGTCATCCAGTGGTTTTGTCCTGTCAAGCTCCCATGTTTCTGATCCAGTATTACTATCCCCACCATCAAGGGATTGCATTTCCTGTCCTGACTGATGACCAAGATTTGACCAGGAATGCTCCATTGGGTGGCGAGGTGGATGAAGAAAAGCTCCGTTGCCTGCATAATTCTGATAGTATGGTATTCCTTGCACAGGGATTGCTTGAAATGCTGGCTGCACACCCGGCAGAGCATGCATAGGCCATGGAGGAAACACAATATGAGGAAACTGTCCTTGAAAATATTCTTGCGTTGGGGCTGGGTTATCTGCTGGAATCCAAACAAGTATACATGACATCTCAACCATTTCCCACACAAAAAAGAAAGATATTTTCTGGCATATTCGAAAACTGGTATTTTTTCACCAGAAAAAAACACTGAGAACTACTAGTGATCGAGAACACATTAAAAAACACTTGTAAATGCCCGGTAATTTGTGTCACTTAACCTGGCCTAATACCAACAATGTGCACCATACAGAGATCTCCAGGAGTATTCAACAGTTAACAAACATAAAGTGAATCACCGTATAAGAGATATCACCAACTGGTAGGTGTTCAATTTAGGACTCCAGTTTCATGGTTACTTACCCCCTAAACAGCAATAGTTCACTGAAAGAGATAATAATGTTATAAGAAGTAATTATCTAATGATAAAGTACTTCCAGCGAATATGTATAGCAAAACAATTAGAACAATGTTAAGACTGTTAAAAAAATGTAGCAACTGTGTCTTCCCTTTACATCAACAGTAAGATGTTCGATCTTCCTATTTAAACTGAAAAGTTAAGATGCCAACATAACTAAAGCACTGGAGTCAATCGGTAAACCCCCCATTCTAGGCTACGAAAAGGTTTACGCAGTTGTTAACTGCAGATGCAATAGCAAGTATTTATAACAAGTGAACTGTGGCTTTCTGAAGCTTAAGGAAACAGCCCCAGCCAGACAAAGCACAGCTCAAAAATCATTGTGTTCGGCATGATCCTCTACCACAAGTCCTCTTTGAAACCAGTGCACTACTAACTCAAACCATAGAGACAAGGCAATACTTACATCAGATGACAATCTCCAAGAAAGTGAGAAATAATCCTTTATATGGATCAGTTCTACGGCTCATAACACAGCTAAAGCCTCTACAAAGCTGACTTCTCAGACATTAAATACTGAAACTATTCTGCATAATATGCTGATGTGTAAGGGGAAATTGGAAAATGATGGAGCAATGAAGCAGATGAAATGATAAAGACTGGAGTAGTAAGAAGAACTTGATGACTATTTAAATATTTCAAACAGAAAGAGAATTTCTTAGGGCTTTGTTTGTTTTTATTTAGGTCATTCTAAAGATGGCCAAGAATACAAGTAATGTTTCGCATTGTTTTGCCAAATTTATCTTTTCCCTGCTTATATTTCCTGTCGCCCAAAACATACTTTAGTCTCCCCAAACAACCAACCTCTCTTCAACATTGTCTTTCTATTTTCCAAAAACAAACAAATTCACTGCAAAAATAATACCAAACAAAGCCGTAAATTTTTAGTTAAATACTGGACAAGTTTCATGGAAGACCTATGAAAGACTTGATCTTACATGCGTTATATGTCGAGTCTGATTTCCCATTATCCATTGTACCCGCCTCATGATTGGATGAATCATATTGGTTGTGTGTAGCAGAGAGAATAGTACCGGATGCATTCGTAGCTGAGAAGTCTGACCTAGTGGACAGTGCTTCTGATGCTTCAATATCAAGCCATTCCCCAGTTTCATGCTTACTTTTCCACAGGTCCATGAACCTAGAGCATGCTTCCCTGTTGAATACATATAGTCAATTATCTGGAAATCTCCGAAGAAAGCTCCTCTATGCAAAACATATTCGAGGTTTCTCTTATACTTCTCATGGAGAGGGACAGAAGAAAAGGCTCACAATAAACGCAGGGCTCCAAAACACTCAGCAAAGGACACAAGTAGTGCCACATGATCAATATCAAAGCCTGCAGCTGCAGCACGTGCAAAGGCCATTCCTTGTTCTTTTTGTAGCATTCTTTTACGGGTCTCAAGGACTTTCAGAAGCTGAACTCTGTTTCAAAATTTAAATAAAAAAGCAATTAGCTTATAGATATCTGCTATCCAATTTCTTGCCTTAAACTTCACCTATTTTCTTGGTCAAGTTCAAATAATTGAAGCAGATAAGAGCATGACAAAAGAAATAGACATTATAGCACATCCAATTCCAATTTAACATACTTCTTCTTTGCCATGTTAGAGGTTCTGCATGGAAAATCCCCATTAAACTCTTTTGCAAATCATGGTAACCACAGAGGAAATTAAACCAAACCAAAAGAGGGGACAGTAAGTTGGGTAAATTTCTGTAAATGTAATGCTGTGGGCTCCCCTGATTCTCAATCTCAATGCAGACAACTGTGGACTTGAACAAATTCAGATGGAAGACTTAATTGAACTTGAGAGAAGAAGAAGAAAGCAATAAGAAGGAATATAATCCTGAACCAGTCTAAACATTTAATATTGCTAGTTCAAACATTTAACCCAACAACAAAATCTAGTTCAAAATGTTGGTGTAGTTGATAGCAGACAAGCACACTTGGAAATTTGAGAAGATCATGCATGAACCCACCAAGAGAAAACTGATATTATTGTAGATATTCCAACTAAGAGAATATGCTTTCCTGTTCTGTTAGGTTTGTGTTTAGACGTCACCAAGGGAAGAAGGATGTCTATTTGGCATTTTACGTTGTTTATATTCTTAAGAGTATGTTTTAGCATTAATCAAAACTACCACATAACCCCCCCGTCTCTGTAGTAATTATTGATAATGCCTCTATCATTCTGGACTTAATGAAACACAAACTCCAGTTAAAAAGGGATCGAGTGCCAAAGTAGAGCACTCAAGGTAGATAGAGTAGACCAGCAACATATGGTGATCTTCTTGTGGGTTTGAAAACAAAGCCAAAACAAGGGAGAAACAGCAAATATATGTAATACGCATCTAGGACAAATGTTTAGTGCCACAAGAAGATATCCTTTATGCACAAGATATATATATATATATATATATATATATATTATACTCTTCAAAACTACAACTGCATCATTTCCCACACCTAATACCGCATAACCTCTATATAGTTGTGCTTAACCCACAGGATCAGCCACAGGAAAACAAACATAAGTGTGCCCTATGTCACTGGCATTAAAAGTTCTCTATGATGGCACTACAGTACATACTTTGAATTTCCCTCCTCCGAGTATGATCCATTGGTTTCAGGAAGAGGTGCCCCAGGCTGTCAGAAAAATGACAGTATTAAAACAAGTAATAAACTAAATTAGAGGAATAAATGCTGACTGCCTAGTCACCTTGTAAAGGACAATTGCTTTCTCCTCATTAGCATCAGGCACAGATTTGTTAGCTGTCCAAAATTTAGCATTCCTTAGTGCTTTGTTAATCACTGGAAAGCTCAGACACACTACTTTACACGAATGCATATATACACCCTTAAACGGAAAAAATATACTCAATGACTAATGAGTAAAAATAATGAACCAGTAAAAATATCAATGAAGAAACTAAATTCTTCGCTTCCCATTAAGACTCTTACTTCAAGGCTAAATTGAAATTAATACGAAAAAAAGGAGAGGTAGAATAGACCAGCAATACCATCAGGACTTGTTGAAAGGGAGAGCGATAAAGAAGCACAAGGAAACCCTCTTTTGTAAAGATTGAAATAAATAGTTCTAGTTTCTAGGTACCTTCACAACCACCAGGAGGTTTTTCTTGATGATCTTCCACCTGTCAAAGAAAATAAAAGTTTAACAGAAACATATTAAATAGCCGAGCACACAGAGATGGTTGGCAGTTTACAATGCTTTGCTCTATGTCATTGTTGCTCTGCATGGCAATTGCCTCCTCAATCTGTAAGATCTCAGTTTCTATTGTGTATACACGTTCCAAGATCTCAGGAGTGCTCACAAAACGAACAAACCTGTTCAATTAGAAAATATGTGGAAAATGTATTAATCCCTCAAACCAGAAACTTAGCTTCCAATCCAAGTATGGAATGCAAAATGATATATATAACTAGTCCGAGTATGGTGCAATTAGATGATTGATTTAGAGGATGCTCATATTTGGTGAACTCGCACTCAATATTCCAAGCCAATTACAGTTAAATGTTGCAGATTAGAGGCAAAAAGAAAGAGATATATTTACATATTAATATTCAAAAGTGTATCGCAACATACATAAACAGCTAGCTTATATTTGCAGAAAACTTCTCTTTTTTTATTGTGAAAGGACATAGAAAATATTTTCAGAAGAAATCACTTCGCGCTGATGCAAAGAATGAGGTCATTAAAAGATTGCAAATCTATCAGGTTTCTTAGAAAATGGAAATATCAATTGTCACGTTGAATTCATTCATTAACTCTTCGTTCAAAGCTTAACATATTAGTCAATATCAAGATAAACAAACAATGGTCCAGAATATGATTCCATGACTTGGCAGTATTTACCTTAACACCCTCATTGAATGTTTCAATCATTAAATTCTCAAAAAGGGTACATTCCATCAAATTGCTAAGATAGGAAAAGAATAGGAACCACTAGAGCCAGCTTCAATTATAGCATCACAAAAGTGCAAGCAGATATTCAACACAGCATATACGAGGTATAACATTATATTTCAGGCAAACCTTTCCATAGTGGCCTTTGTAAACCATGCTGCATCAACGTCAGTTTCTGGCTCAAGCAAAATTGAATAACCACCTTTAGCAATCTGATCTTGAGCAGCCTTTAGGTGGTCAAGAAATGGATTTAGCAAGCCGGAAGCAATTTTCTCTTTCTTGCCGTTTGCTATGATAAACAGATCACATCTGATAATTGGAAAACCATCAGACCCAGAGTATGAAGTAGCACACTGAAACTTGAATTACTCCAACACATTTTAACTAGGCTAAACTCTTCGAAGAATAAGAAATAAAGATTAAGTTTTCTGATACCTCCAAAACAATTAAGAAAGAGTAAAGAAAACAATAACTTCACTATCAATAGAGTGCTAGCAATGCATAATTCTAAAGAATTTCTTATATTTTCTCATATAAGTGAACATACTAGTAGTATCTTTTTCAACAAATCAAATAGAGAAAACCAGAAATCAATAACAGATATATGAATCTTCTCTGTTCCAGACCAATTGAGTTCCAGAAATCAACCCCAGCAGAAAATATGGATTATCCACCATTTCCAAGCAATCAGTTTTACTATTAATCAACATGAATCACCCTATCACCAATTTTCGACATGTAATTTCCAGATAATATCGACAGCTGAAATCTCAAAAACCAAGTCTTTCCACATTTGAACATGGGAAAAAAAATGAAAATTCAACATCTACTTTTTATGGTACAAATAAAGTATGTACTTACATGTAAAGCAAAAAAGAGCTTTAGTGAAAAGTTCTACATAATGAATGCTATTGCATAAGGTCAAATTCACAAACGATACAGACAAAATCAATCCACCAAACAGCCAAAACCGAGTGTAAATTAACTCAACGTGACAATGTCGTCACATCATCAGTACAAAAAATTACAAGCGCACGTTCATATCAACTCGCACAAAACTGGAACATATCAATCAGCAAAACGAACATAAAAGTGATCCAAGAAAATCAAAACAACAAAATATAATACACACACCTTGTTCGAGTCGGAGTAAGCTGAAAAACAGCCGAGCTGAGCCGAGTACTCGCCTTCATTCCTTCAAATCGCCTCACACACCAGTGCTTCAGATCTCACAGGAGAATATTCCTGATAATAATCCAACAAATGAGTACACAGATAAATCCGCAGATTCTTTCTCCAAAAAAATAAAAACAGAAAATGATCATTTCTCGCCACACTAAATGCTTCTACATATCTCCGAAGTGACAACCAAATCTGCAAAAAGAAGGAAAGCTTTTAGTAGAGTAGAGAAAGAGCTCACAACTCACAGGCTTTCTGATTAACCGTCTTCTGCATTTGCATGTGTGCTACCACCTATACATACAACATTGTGTATGTATATATACACTCTTGAGAGAGAGAGAGAGAGAGAGAGAGAGAGAGAGGAGAGAGAGAGAGAGAGAGAGAGAGAGAGAGAGTCGCCGATTGTGTGGGGAAAAGTGTTTGAGAAAAAGGAAGGCGATACGGACAACAATGTGTATATATATATTCAGTGCGTGTTTGTGTGCAGCTTTGGATACTGGGACAGTAGTGTTTTGATGGTGAAACAGCATCTAGATTGCTCTGTTTTTATGACAGGTGAGTAATTAAAGGGTCAAGGAAGGGTAATGTAGTGAATTCACATCACTGGCAGGTGAGAAGTTGGAGGGAATCTGTGAGAAATGACAAACAAAAAGTGGGGACGTGGTAGAGAATGTACGAAAGAGTCCTTGAGGAGTGGTACTGGCGGTCCCAAGGAGGCCTGTGCTAATTTGCGCATGAAGTGGAGGGGCTAGAAGGAATGTTCTTTTATAATATCCAGAAATATATTTTAAATTGCTGTCAAGAAAGAAAAAAAAAGAAATATAATTTAAATTTGAGTAAATTATAATTATATCTTCTGAAATTTGATATAATTATAAATATTTTTTATTATTTAAAAAATTATAAATACCTCATTAAATGAAGTACTCCTAGATAGAGAGGTGGAAATTATATTTTACATTTATTGATTTTTTCTTTTTTACAAAAATCTTGTAGGTAAAGTAAACCAATGAGTTTATTAGTCCACATAAATACCTTTGAAAATTCTAAATAATTCATAATTTGAAAGGGTATTTGGGTCCATTTGCTATAAAAATGAACCTAACAGAAAGGGCTCGTTGTTAGATAGACGTTAAAATCAGGGGAGTATTTATAATTTTTTAAATAACAATATCGTACTTATAATTAGCGTAATTTACTTTTTGTTATCCGAACTATGTCCTTTTTTACATTTCGGCATCTAGACTTTTTTTTTGTGTCAACTTACAATCTTAACTTTGAGAAATTTGCATTATGTCATATATAATCGTTTTTTTGGTGATCTTTTTATCGAAGAAACATCACATGATATGTATATGTGAAAAATATCACATAACCTTTAAAAATCACATGTGCACTGCATGTGATATTTTTTTGACAAAAAAAAATAGTGGAAAAGAAGTTATAAATGGCAACGAAATATTGGGACACATATCTATCAATGATGGTAGTGAGAGGACACCAAAAAAATTGATCGATAGTCACAACTAGCGACGACGGCACACATTGAGATCAATGAATTAACGGCGTGTGCATTAGTAACACATCCATGGGGTAAATATGATATTTTATTTAATTTTTTTTAATATTAACAAATTTAGTAAACTTAACTGATCCTAAAGTCTATTTATTAGACGAAAATAAATATAAAAAATAATAGATGTAATTTCATAATCTATAAAAAATTTATACATAATTACATCAAACTTTAAAAAATAATAAAATAACTGTCCCTTTAAATTATGAAACGAAAAATACAATTTGTCCCCTGACTAAAAGATGGTTTTGGTTTTGTAACGAAGTGACATAGAAATACGAGGAAAGTAAATAAAAGAAAATTGGATGAGTGAAGTTTTGTGCCCTGTAGAGCTAACTTTCGGTGGTCAACTTTCTCTGTCTACCATCAAAGGAATTATTGGCACATAGAAATAGAATATGACTAAAAATCAAATCAATAAATATAAGTAACATTTATGGGCCCATACTCGCAATAAATATTGGACAAGAGCATTGGATACGTAAACGGCTATTGTTCCCCAAATCAAACAACTGTTACTTTTGGCCAGTGTTGAGTAAAAATTATTTACTCACTGCAGAATTAACTCAGGCTGGCCAGTTTCATTTAATTAAGAGATAATTATACTCTCATTCTTTGATATTTAATGTAATTATATATGAATTTTTTATAGTTTGAGAAATTACACTTAAAATATCTTATAGGTTTGATTTCGTCTAACAAATAAGTTTTTATATTAGTCAAAATTCATTAAATTTAATGATATTAACAACAAAATATATACATATTTACTTATGATTGACTTATTATTGATTTATCGCAGGTCAAATAAATTTCTTTTGATAAAATTACCCTTATATACTTTCACATATTAATGAATGCAATGAGATCTATATTTCGTTGTTATAAGGATAGTTTAGTCATAAAAGATTTGTTTGACTTGCAATAAGTCAGTAATAATTCAATCAATGGTATAATACTGCTTTTCATTCAATTTTTGTTAATATCAACAAATTCAAATATTTTTTACTGATGGGATGAGCTATTTGTTAGAAGAAACAAACTTTAGGGGTACTGATATAATTCTCCAAACTACAAAGAGTATATTGCATAGTTACACCAAATCTTAGAGAGGGGAGTGTAATTATCCCTTTAATTAAGGATAAATTACAACGAGCTCCTTTAATATTTGTCATAATTATAAAGGATAATTATACTCCACTAGTATTTGGTGTAATTACATGTAAATCCCCTTAGTTTGGGGGCCTATTTCTAATTACACCAAACTTTAGCAAAGAACGGTGTAATTATCTTTAATTATAAATATCTTCTGAAATTAACGGTCATTTAACAAATACCTCTCCTATCAATCTATTGGGGGGTTGTTACACGACCAGAATTTTATGGGGTATTTATAAATTTTCAAACAATGAGGCCTCGTTTACTTTTATGTATAAGCTTATATAAGAAAATTAATATAGGTTAATACAATGTTTACTTTATTGTATGGGGCCCGATATAAAATCAAAGCTCTGTACTAATTACTGTTAGACCTAAATAATTAATACCACCTTGGGAGGTGGTATAAAATTAGTGCCAAGGTTGCACAAAATGTGAATGACCACTGTACCCTTGAAATTTATCTTAATAATAATAAATAATAGTAATACATATAAGTAAAACACCTGACTACTTATACAAAATTTTATTATCATTCATTTAGTAAAAAATAATTCTATCATTGATTTGATACTATTTTCAAAGTAAATTGGGGGTAAAAATATATTTATAATTATAGTAAATTTGAAAAGGGGGCAGTAGGATAAGTGGAGTGAGGAAGAGGTGCAGGCATTTCCAGAAATGGTTTGGAACTCTTGTTCCACAATGAAATTGCAATTGCATTCAATGCATCCTCTTCCTCTGTCTGAAAATATAATTGTTTTATTTCCAAAAGAAGCTGAATGCCCAGTTTTGCAAATTGATTCTTAATTTAAATATGTATTTTTGAGTAAATATGGATAATTATATGTTAATAAATTAATTGTATTCAATGTGAGGATTTGTGGTTGGAGGGGACAATCTCTGGAGGTAGGTTTGATGTTCATGTGTTTCACTGCATCGGTGCTATAGAAATTTGAGGGAATGCTTGTCTGTCTCTATAATTGCTCTCTTTCCTAAAATACAAAACCTTTTTTTGTCCTGTCTCCTCACTTCTTTCCTCCATGTTAGAATGACATTCTTGGTTTTTCTTTTTTTATTTTAAAAAATTGGCAGGAACTGCGATTGAATATCTTTTTTATGACCAAATTATATTATATATCTTTAAACGTTAATGCATATGAAAAATTATATTGTCATCTTTATTAATAATAGTTTAATCAGAAAAAATTGATTTGATCAGTAATAAGTTGATAATAAGTCAATTACAGATAAATATGGTTTTTCATTAATTTTTTGGTTAATATTAATAAATTCGATAAATTTTAACTAATAAAAAAATTTAGAAACAAATATTAAGAATATTAGATATAACTACATAAAATATTGAGAGAATGCGGTGCAATTAGCCCTTTATATATATATATATATATATATATATAGTATATATAATAATG
>NC_026154.1:2995386-3027827 GCF_000512975.1 Sesamum indicum
TCTCCCCCCCCCCCCCCCCACCCCTGAGCTCGTGCATTTGGAGAGGGAGGCAAGGCGGTGGGTGGACAACGATCCGGTGGGAAAGAATAAGGTGGTGACGGCTGGGAAATAATGGATTTTTTTTTCTTTTTAATTTTTTGAGGTTTATGTTTATTTTTATATATTTTTTAAATTATATTTTAAAAATATATATAACTTAAAAACTAAAATAAAAATTTATGTCTAAATATATACACATATTATAATTTGGGTAAAAAATAATTCTATTATACTTATTTAGAAAAGAAAGGGGCATTTTAATCATTACACAGACAAAAATGACTAAATCAGTTTCATTTGGGAAACATGAATTACACAGACATATATGTTTAGTTTCGTTTTTAGATTGTTTTTAGTGTTTTGTGGAGATAAATAGAGAAAAAAAGAATAAATAAGTATGCGTTAGAAATATGTGTAAATTTAGTATATTTGAATTTGTTTTTGAAAATAATTTACGATAGTTAACATTGGACTTGTATGTTTGGTTTTGTATCTTGAGAGACAAAATTCATTGTTTACTGTCAAATCATGTCTCTTTTATATGTAATTGTACTTGTAGATATATATTGTTTTATTGATATGTTGCTTAAATTATATGTATATTATTGTATATATATTTGGATGAAATATGTTTGGGAGATAAAATTCCTATTTATTGGCAAATCATGTTCTTTTATATATATTCATAATTGTATATATATATATATATATATTATCGAAATCACAATTTTTAAAAATTTTAAAAAAAATTAAAAAACACATAGTTAAGGTGAATAAAAATCTACCCAAACATGCAATGCCGGAGATGGTTTGAAAATGAAAACAATCACAGTTGTTTGTCTGTGTTTTGATTTTGAAAAAAATATGTATTTTTCAATCTTGTATAGGTTTTATGTGTCGTGTGAAATGAGAATATGTTGAGATTAGTTAATGCGATTGTATTTTTATATTAAATTGTGGTATCAAATCACTACTTTTTCAATGAAAATGCATATAAATCAACAACCACATTCTCACTTTAATTGCTATTTCAAAAATTAAAAACTGAAAACAAAAAAACACTTTATCAACTTATTTCCACAATAAGCTGATAAATATTTATTTTAAACAGTTACAAATAGCTCCATAGTCTTGGTAATTAATTGTGTATGATATTCCTGACAGAGTAGTAGTGACTAGTAAGTATTAGGAAGAAAATCACGTTCAAACTATGCAAGCACACAGTAATAAACCAATATCAACGTATGGATAACGAGACAATGCCAAAAATTGTGATGCACCCTCCGTGGCAATAACGGCAGACGACTCCAACAACAGAACTTGTCCAGTAAAAGATTGGGGAAAATGAGCAAATAAGACATCGACCCTTCAATAGTTGTCCATTGCATAATGTGCATTTGGAGACAGCCCGTCAAACAGATTTCAGCATATGATACTGAACTTCAAATGAAGAATGAAAATATACTTGGGTAACGTTTTTGTACTCAACATCGTCATCTTCTGCTTAGGAAAAAGTTGATACACAAAGGGAAGAAAAAGGAGCGTGAGTGGAAATCACCTTACTTTCAGATTTCATAGCTCTAAGACAAGTTTGTTAATGGGCGGGCATTGTCCTACTGGAACCCAATAAATATTCGTAGTTGTTGTTTTTATATCCTACTTGGACTCTATCCATACACTACCTATTGGGTCTTACTCATGGTATGCATACTCAAAATAATTGAGTTCGGCTGGTCTTACCAATGGTAAAATGAAAGAAGCAATTAAACGTTCTATTTTTTTTTAATAATAATATTACCATATATTAGTTGAGCGTGACTAATTTTAATTTCTTTTATTTTTTTATCACGTTATGTTCAAATTAATTTTATGATAAATTACAGTTACCTCCCCTACGATTTGATATAATTATGAATACCCCTTATTATTTGAAAAATTACAATACCTCTTTATTGTTTGTAAAATTACAATACCCCCCTTAAATTAAAATTAATTATGTAGTCATTTGATGTTGAGGTGAGGTATAGGTAAACATTATTATTTTACTCTTTCTGAATTTCTTATTTTCTTTAAAATGAAAATTTTGAAAAAATGTAAATAAAGAATATGAGGATGGATAAAGTAAACAATCCATTAAGAAAATTAGTTCATATAAATATTTTATAAAATTCTAGAAAATATATAAAATTATAATTCATAATTCAAAAGGGCATGCTGGAAAATACACCACAAAATTGGATGAAAATTTAACAGAATGAGCTCGTTGTTATACAGACGTTAAAATTAGAGACTAATGTACAATTAAGAATTTTAGATGACAAGTACAACGAGTTGATTGATATAAAAAATTTACAAATTTCATTAATTTTTAGATTATTTGCTTTTACCTGTTCAATACTATACCCACGGGTATTTTTAGGGTCTAGATCCTACCTATACCCAAACTACTTATTTTAATAAGTATGGATTCCGATTCGGATCCGATTTTGGGTCTAATATAAAACTATTGAGTCCGATCCTGAGTATTAGTTATTATAATGAGTTTGCATTTAATTACTGCCCTCCCATTGACACATCTATGAAGAAAAACATGCAGATAACGAGAGGTAATGACGGTCGATAGAGAAGTTCAATTATGCATTCAGTTTTAAGTAGCATTGGAACAAATTTGGACCAGATATTTAACCTGTTGTATACTTGGTAGGAATATTTTACATATAAATGTGCTTGTGATAGAAACGTCGAAATCATATTTGTTGTTGTAATATGGAATACTTCGGCCTACTACTGCATATAATTCGGATTTATGTGTTTTAGGTGTCACATTTGGCTTAGAGATAAGAAGTGTTTTATTTCCCAATTATAGCCTCTTTCAATAACATATTGAATTGCCATCAACTAATTGATTGAGTTGGCATCACTCTCGTTCTTCTTATAGAAGGAAAGGGTCCTGAGTTCAAACTCAGGTATCCCCAACCCCATCCCCGTTGTACTAAAAAAAATAACATTCTGCATTAGGATCTGTAAAGATAAAGTAAAAAGCCAAAGCAACAAGAACTCATATCCTATGCGGTTTCTTTCTAAAAGACCAAAATAATGAAATACAACGCTCGCACAGAGTCTAAAATATTACAGCTTCAAGGTCAGGTCCAACGTCTCGGCCGGGCCCTTCTGGTGGTCGTCTTCATCATCGCTTATAATGATTATCTCCTTACAGGGCTTTTTGAACTGCTTAACCTGTCGATTCCTATGTTTAGAATACTGGCCTCCCCTATTTTGCTTGTTCAACTGTAATGGTAGAGCTGCCAAGCCACGAGTAGCCCTGTTTGCACCAACTTGAGGATAAAATAATGGGTGGCTCAGTGATGAAGGACCTGTCCTCTGGCTCATAGGTGAAAGCAAAGTTGGCCTTGATGATCTCCATCGACCATCAAATGGTAAGGTTAATGGTGGCATAGAATTCAGCACTGGTATCTGGACATTGCTAACATCTCTTGATAAAAAGTTTGGTGTTCTTGCTGGAAAAACAGGCAAGGAACATGGTCTTGGGTAGTCATTCATCTCTGGAACCTCAACATGATGAGCCTCTTGTCTCCTCTCTACAAAAGGAAAAGAGAACTGTGAAGAGCTTAAAGACAAAGGTCTGTCACTCTGCAAAGATGCTTGGGTTCTGCTTTGTTGCCCTGGGGTTGGAACTTCGTCTTCGTTGTGAGACTCATCAAAGTGCAATACAAGGCTTACGTTGTCAAAGAAAATTTTGTCACACACACGGCATGCAATAGGCATTGATTGCCTAGGTCTTCTGTTTTTTTCAGATTCCTCCATGGTTTCATAATAAGAATTTGGCTGATCTCCAGACATCCCATATATGTATGTGCAGTAAAAGAGCACAAAGAAATCTAAACTTCTAGAAATCAAAGACATAAGGCTAGAATTCTTGGTGACCAAGAAATTTAGAAGCTTGAACAGAATAAACAAACTTGGGAGCACAAGCCTAGCAACCAAAAGGATTGTAGCCAAGGGAAGGAGTACAAAGAATGCACTAGCCTTCTAGGAAAAATCAAATTTATAGAAACAACAGGTAGGCCGTTTCAATGCTTAGTTGTATTTAGCAAATTAAGAGTGCAAACTCACGGTATTTATTGTAAAGCTCAATACTGAATAATGGCGTGAATGGATTAGTTAGAGTCGTTTGTATTTATCTTACCTAAACGCGGATCTTTTTAAATTTCAAAATTTAAGTCAGTCTTGGAAATATAATCTACGTAAAATAGTGGAAAATGTAACCGCCATGGAATTCTCTGACCACACAAAAGTAATGGCTACATGATTGCCCAATTCCTTAAGAACCCAAGAAATTTGACTGGGTGATAAAGCCATAAAGTTGCTAACATGCTTTACAGCAATATCAAGCTACGGATGTATCACATTTATTGTAAATATTTTGTAGGTAAAACATGAGACTACATGTTTATAATGTAACATTGAAATTAGTAAAGCTTTCTAATAATGAGTGCAGTTCATGTCGAGACGATCTTTTATATTATTACAATAGTGTCCATAAAGCAACACAAGAACTATTCTCAAAGCAACCAATCTTTATTCCTTGCATAAATTTTTGCCAATTAGGAAAGCAAAATAATTACTTTTAAGATTGAGACAAAAACATCTACAAGAAACAAGACCAAGCAGATTTACTTTGTTAAATTGACATCAAAAAATATTTAAACCTTCATGGCAATACGAAAATCTGATAGTGGATTTCTGGAATCTAGGCTATAATATTTACTATCCTATTAGAATATTGAATTTTATTTAAGTACGAATCCTAATGATCATGACAAATTTTGTATTTTGGACTTTATTTGCTTCACTTTAACTTCTAAAACAATTCTACATTGTCAATATATTTGGTAAAATTAACAAATTAACTTATTTTTATATGTATAAAGTAAGTAGTAGTCCTTAAGTTTTCAAATACTAAGCATACTGATTAACTACAAGATATACAATTCCTATCATGATTTTAGCATGTTAAAAAATGTGATTTTCATGAATAACTTTAGTTTACTTGAAATTTGTTTTTGAAATTTTCCGGTAGAAGTTGGCTCAACCCATCCAGTATATCTAAAACCAGTATCTCCTATTCAATACCACATTTGTATCTAAAAACTATTAAACACCAATCACAGTTTATGGAAAAGTGAGCATGAATTTCCATCAAAGAACTAGTAAAGGCAAACTGATTTGTATTCCTAAACTGATTTAGGCAGAACATTTCTTCACATAGAAGGTTTATTCCCTGCGGAGAATGTCCACAACATTATACTCCTATATTAAAAGACCAAACATATGGCTTCAGGGTATGTGTCATTCTGTAAGACACCAATGAAAAGCTTAATGTCGAGGAATTGACACATGCTGCTCCCGCTAGATCACAAAAAGATAAATAATCTAAAAGTAAGATGTACAAATCAAAAACATGACTCAGTTAAGTCCTATCACTAACTAGAAAAACCATATGCTTTAATTGGCAGTCTTTCCAAGCCGACAAAGGCAGAGAGGATATTCTGATGTATCAGGACTTCACAATGGTAACTAAGTAATTGTGAATGTGGCAGAGTTTAAGTTGAAGCAGAAAAGCAGTCAATTACCTTTCAATATTCCTGAATAAATGTTCAATAATTTCTAATCAAGAACCAAATGCATAATGATACCATTGAATTTACATTTTCTCTGCTGTTCATTTTTTTGCTGTGATCAAACTCCATCTTTAGCAAAGATTGATAGCGCTACGTCTGCACTCTTAACAAATTACTTACAACTACAAACAAGAAACACAAAGAAGCACATCACATATAAAAAAAAAATAGCATGATGGGCTAGCGAATTACCTTAGCTCAATGAATTCATCAACCATCATGATCAACAGTGAACGTTTTGCCGAGTAGATTACTGCATCATATTTGATACCATTCCAGATGAAACATCTCGCAGTACGCCAAGACTTACTCCAGTGGTTTGGGTGGTGCATTTTAGCTACTAAGGTTTGCGCGGTTAGGGCTCCGAATGGCGGGAAATCGGATATTGGAAAGTTGTGGACAAGTGAAATAGGGGTTTGAGAGAATAGTGGAATTGGAGAAGGTCCCAAATCAGAGAGTTGATAGATGAATTTTAGGTATCAGCAGACTTCAGCCACGTTGGCTCCTGACATGGCTACGACGTAAAATCAACAGTTCTCCCTCTGGCATTGGGATTTGACGTGGTTCCAATTACGATTCGAACCCGACAAGACTCGCTCCTAATGGGGTGTTATGGGTCTTTAAGAACTAGGATTCGATTGGGTTTGGGCGGGTTCCAGGTCTTTAAGAATCTATTCCAAGACCCGTCCTGAAATAATTATTTAATATATGTACAGGTATATTATTTTATTTTATTTTATTTTGGTAGGATAAATACTATCAAAATATTATATTATTTTATTTGTTTATTGTTAAGTATTTATTTAACAATTCATAAAATAAAAAATTGTCTCATAATACTTAATGAAGAAGAAGTTGTTAGTAATGTATAATTGTTATAAATTGGTTGAATTATTTTATTATGAATAATTTCATTTGTACTTGAGAATTTATTTTTTGAACTTGAATACTTGAGTTAGGTCATGAACAATTTTTTTGTAATTAATATGTTAAATTTCTTTATATATATATTTTTGTAAAATAAAAAAAAATAAAAATAACAGTATCTATCAGGTTAGACCATCCCAACGGGTTTTATACAAGGGCGGGAAGGGTCATGTGCTGAGTTGGTGGGGCAGGTCTCAAGTCCACCTAAACCCGCTCCATTGTCATCCCTATGTGGTTCTATGTGGGAGCTGGGTTGGCAAGAGCATGGGATCTGAGTCGGCATATTACAGCCACATTGGTGATGATGGATTGACAACATGGCAAACAAAGTATACATTTTTCTAATAAATTATTAGCCTTGTCAACAATCTTTTGCTTATTCATCATCCACGAGAACAACATTCAGTTGTGTTGTCTACATTAGCTGCAATATGCTCACGCATCAAATGCGCCAACTCCATATATTCCACTGATTCTATTCTAGCCGAAAATCATGTTTGGTTTCATTTTTGGAGATAGGTCAAAATATACCCAATGTTTGTTTGTTTATTTTATATCTTAACTGTGTGAATTTTTTGTCTTGGATTTTCTATACCCACACACACACACACACATATATATATAATATAAAAGAGACATAATTTGATAATGATTAGTAATTTTTGTCTATAAAAAGCACATTTTTAAATATATAATATTTATATTTATATATTAATATATATAAAAAAGATATAATTTGACAATAAAATCAAATTAAAAATGAACACAATCAAGGATCATCCCCTCATGTGTCCCTAATTGCCCCTATCCATAACTTTTTATTTAAATTTATTTAATTTAAAAAGTTCAAAAGTATAAATTGAAAATAAAAATTACTCTTAATCCAGAATATAATTCCAAGTTTAGGGTTGCTGAATCTTTTACAATTTTGATTTTCTCGTATATAAAAACGATTAACAATTTATTAATTTCATAGTTAAAAAGTTAGTAATGATTTTTCGTTAAAATATAATTACAATAATGTATACAATTCACCTCATCTATAAATATAATATATATATATATATAAATATAATTAGTATCAAACATAATTTGACAATAAACAATAACTCCCCCCAAAAAAATCAAAACCAAACATACAATATATATATTAAATTATTTTCAAAAACAAATCGAAACATATATACGAATTCCAAAATATTGTTATATATTTTTATATCTCTCTCTGTGTGTACAAAACAAGATAAAACACTCGGAAATGAATCCTCTTCAGATTTAATTGAATTACAAATAGAAATACAAAAACACCCCTCATTTGCATAACTGCATAACATCTTTCTAGTCAAAATTGGACAACCTCAGACCAACCACATTTACCATGGTAAAGAAAATGCTGCAGGGGTGTAAGTAGGGATACCATCACACATATTAACACTTCTCCTTATCATTATATTCATCTTTCATGAGTTTACAACACAACATATTAAAGCAAGAAACAATAAAAGAGGTAAGAATATTCAGATAACTAGTTTTAGGATACTGCTTAATTCAGAGGTTTTACTGTTAAAAAACTGTCCAGGGATTCAAATTATATCTGCAAACTGGGATCCCAAGCCATGAGCACTATTATAACTCCCTCATAAACAGCCATTACCATTTCTCGTCTCCCGATAAACTGTATAAAGCGGCAGAAAATTCCATCATTTCCTTCTCCCGGAGCCGATTGTTAGCAGCTCAAAGCTTCGAAGAGTTTCATCTCGGACACCTCTTACACCAGCAGCACGACTGAAGGAAGACGCTTTGGACTCGAATCCGGGTTGTAATCTTTGAGTGCTTGATAGACGACCACTGCCTGAGCCCAGCTTACTGTGGCGGTTTTCGCTGGGCTCCCCTGATGAGCTCGGCCTGCTGCTTGTTGATAGACGTGCCTGAGCCCAGCTTACTGTGGCGGTTTTCGCTGGGCTCCCCTGATGAGCTCGGCCTGCTGCTTGACAGTACAGCCCTTTTTGAAGAGCTACCAGTTCGAGAAACACGGCCCCTTTCGGAATCAGTTTGCTGGAGAATCAAGAAGCAAGAACAGTTGTTCACTTAAATTTTCAGCATGGTTAAATACACACACACATAAAGAAATACCAGAACCCCACAAGGAAATAACTTAAAAGGGATAAATCACAGCTACCCATGGAGATTTTGCGCATATTATTAACAAATCCCTCAATTTTGAAAGATTACAATAACAACCCCCCGCAGTCCTGTTCTACATTTCAAATTCCTCCTCCGCTACCTGGTTCTCATGAGAAATCTGTATTGTAAAACATGATTGTGGAAGCTAGCATTATAACTTTTCAAAGCTGAGGGGCTTTTCTATAATATGCCCAACCCTAATGGGTTTTAGTGTAATTATCCTCAACTCAAGGGATTTTGAGAACTATTGCGCACCACATCTTTAGATGACGGCACATCTTCTGAAGATCTGTGTCTCAAGTGATCTCCATGCAAGCCTGCACCAGAACTATTCCTTCTCGCAAAAGCCTCCACTGCACCAGAAAATCTGTCCCGAACTTCTGGCTTTGCTAAATTATACAATAGGGAGACAAACTCATCAGTCATTGAGAATGATTACTTTGAAACCAAAAACAAATCATGTTTCATAGGCAACTAAGTTCAAAACGGATGTCTTTTTCCAATCCGAGCACCAGGTGTCACCCTATGGTAACATTAAGAGATAGATCACTTTATTCCAGTTCTTGGTTACCAACAGCAAATTATAATTCAACTTAAATATAAGGAAAAAGAAGCATCAGATATTCACACCAAACCTGGAGTCTTTTCTAGTCTTTCAGCTGATGACCCTCGGTTTAAAGGTATTTTCCCGGGTGCCTGTTCACACAGAAACAATCGTCTAAGGATCAAAGATCGTATCAATATAAACTAATCTTGATCCACAATAGATTAAGTAAATACTAACTCGTGTTCTAGAACTGGAACCAATTTGTGGATACTTCAATATAGTCCAGTCGAACACATAATCAAACTGATAACCTGTTCCATCAGTACAGACATCAATGCACAACTGTTAAGACAGATCAGAAACCAATTTTCCAATATAAGGACATGGAAAGAGGCAAATAGAAAGTAAGATATACACAAGTTAAATATCTCTAAATATACTTACCTTCTCGAATAAATAGGTCACGGAAAAGCCTCTTCAAATATGAATAATCAGGCTTATCATCGAAGCGCAGCGATCGGCAATAATGAAAATATGAGATAAATTCAGATGGATAAGATTTACAAAGCACCTGTCAAAAGAAAAGAATACGCAATGTCTTCAACACTAGTATAATAAATGTCATATATTTTAGAACAGGTTTAGCAAAGCTGTAGTACTTCTATAGGTGTAAGCATCTTCTTCTCACTGATTTTGTCATATTTCTGTTTCTTTGTGCCAGCTTTCAGTCCTTGCCAGGGAAGACTGAAACAGATCCAAGGAAAAAAGAGACAAACAAGCAATTAGGAGATCATGTATGAGGAACTAGAAAGAAGGATAGAAAATCTTAAAAGTAAAACCCTTGTACTCAACCTTCCCCTGAGGAAGTACATAAGGACATAGCCAAGAGATTCTAAATCATCTCTCCTGCTTTGCTCTGAGACAAGAAATCAGAAATATAGTCAAGTCAGGAAAAGATTAAGTCTTGGAGATTCCTCCCATTTCTTCTTAGTAAAAGAAGAATCATAGAACAAAAGAGTTATTTACAGCTTCTAATGGTGATCATAATGTCCACTTACCAACTCCAAGATGGGTATTTACACTAGCATAACGAGCTGTACCTGTGAGATTTTTGTTTTCCCTGTAGAACAAGAAGAGTGAGGAAGTACACAAGACAAACTATACAGGTCATAAGCTGAAAACAACTTTACATGTGATTCAGGTCTAATATGCTCATGTGAAGAAACAGCAAAAATTCTCTTTCCTACAAATAATGCCTCAAAGACACTATTTTATCATATTCATAAGACATAATCTGAAGATGATCATATCAACTGCACTGCATGCAGCAAGAAATAGTATTATAATATAGGAGAACTTACTCAGATACAGAAGAGTTCAAGTATCAAATTCAACATAGACAAACACCACTAAATTCCAATATTCAATTGATATGAATAGGCAACACATGCTCCAAAGAACTACTGTTTTAACCTGCCCAGGGCAATGAAGGTAATAAACTAAGACCTGTATGGTATATGCTTATGAGTTTGAAGATCTCTGTATTTCTTTGCGAGTCCATAGTCAATGATGTAGACCTGTTACAATGATAAGAAAATTTGGTTTACAGCACGTACCAAGTGTGTGGAATTTTTTTAAAACAAAATAATCCATATCCCAGAACTTCTCAGACATTTCCTCAACATGTTTTCAAGTTTAGCAGATTAACTTGAATCATGTCATTCAAAATTCCGAGGCAAATTTTGCTATCATAAAATGACAATGGAACAGTAGTTTTTAATGATCAGTAGTTCTTTAATGAGAGCAGAACTTCTCTAGATAAAACTTAACAGAAAGGGCCAGAGATAAACTTCTACTTCTACCTTGGAAGAGGAGTAAAAAAAGAAAATACTAATGAAATCATTTACATTCATTTCGAGTGGAGATTCATTTACCTATGATCAAGGCTGTCTTGGGCCAGATAAAGGTTTCAAAAACGCACATGGATCAAAGTGTTAGGTTTGATAAGTCAGTCAATTTACCTTGAAGAGATTCCACATATCATACCCAGTGTACAAGTAACAAGTACCAAAACGCAAGAACGGACCCCTAATCCATGCTATATAGGTCCAGAGAAGGCCCAACTCAAACCAAAATGCAATGAAAGCAATTTTCAGTCAGTTCAATCAACAATATACATTTTGTCTATGGCCTCACTTCACAAGAACCTAAAACGGGATTCTAATCACTACTTTCACTTTAAAGATTTTACTATTAGAACATAATGGAAAATGGAGATCTTTATGGTGCACCAGCTAAAATGCCACTTTCCCTTGTTCTTTTAATACTAAATAATAAGAAACCTTATGAGACATCAGCCAATTTGTTAGCAAAATAGAGTGCCATGTACTATAGATCATATAAAAATAAAAGAAAAGCAATATAACAATATCCTTAAAGCAGTCGAACTAAGACGTAAGTAATTGTGCTTCCTTACGCGATAACATTAAAAAGGGTGAGCCGCATATGCTCAATGATATCTTTATAATTGTCTTGTGCTGCAAGATAGGGGATTACATGATGTATTTCTAAAAAGAACACATACAATTCTCTAATTTGTTTCCAGAAGAAGGGCCAAAAATCACAAAGCATCACCATGAACATGCATATAATGTTAAACTACACCAAACCAAGCAAAATTCTAATCCCAGTTGATCAAGATTTTAAATGGCACCAGAAAATACCAACTTAACTATTGTTTCCACATTCAGATGTTTCCACTAAACAACTAGGATTAAGTGCAGTCAGCCTATGCAATTATATGAGGCCCTGACTTTCGCTTTCTGCCCCCCTTCCCATTCACTAAATAGAACTTTAACATACTTACAAATGATTCAACAGCTTCTTTTAGATCTCAAATTAGCACTAGCAACGTTGGTAGGGTAATTGGATGACATCAAATGATTTATTCCCTTACAGGAGTACTTCATTCTCAACTATGCAAATAATGCATCAGAACAAATGCAAGACCACAGACCACTAAATTTCGAGCCAAACAACAGCCGAAAAAACTATCCTAGATTTCATTTTCCCCATTCTCCAAACTTCGAAAATCATGAAATCTTCCTTGTTTGCAGATGCAGCCTCGATCAATTAACACCAGCTATATAAGAAATAATCCACAACCTCACATCACTATGCGAGATATCACTCTCAAACCCACTTCCAAATTGTACATCTAATTTTCAAGGCATTGCCTCATCATTGTTTATGAATTTGCTCGTACTCTAGAAAACTGTACTCTCTCCAATCACAGTGCATGTAATTTAGTTTGCAAAGCATATGGAAAGAACAAAAAGGTCATGAATAAATAAAATAAGTAACCGCAAAGAAGCAAAACAAAAGCTATCACCCAGAAAAGACAGGAAAATATACCTGATTTGCTTTGCGCCCCAAACCCATTAAGAAGTTATCAGGCTTTATATCACGGTGAAGAAAACCTCTAGAGTGCATGTATTCCACTCTATTAATCTACATGTGGTATATAGCAATAAGCAAAACAGCAACACCAAGAACCATGTAAAGAATCATTTACAATGGATCATACTTACTAATTGATCAGCTAGCATTAGAACTGTTTTCAATGTGAACTTCCTATTGCAATAGTTGAACAAATCTTCTAAACTTGGTCCAAGAAGATCAATAACCATGGCATTGTACTCACCTTCAACTCCAAACCATTTTAGGTGGGGAATCCCAGCTTCATTAAGAAACAAGAGTATTAATGAGCTCCCATTGGATTTGGTACACAATGAAATACTAACTACAAAGATACTCACTTCCTCCCTGAAGAAGCATGTACAACTTTGACTCATAATAAAGCTGAGGGTGCTTAGTCTTAACAGGTTCCTGAAAGACAGAATTTGTGGCTTCAAGATATTAAGATACGGTTAACTCAATATAAAATTCAACATAAGAAAAGCTTGATAAGGTGAAGGCCAACTCTGATAGCATCATGACTCTAAGATAACAATATAGGATAGAAGGCTATACCCAACTTCACATGGAGACATCAAATATGCCACAAACCACTCCTTTTTTGGTCTTTGTTTGGGGGGTTGGGGTGGAAAAATTATTATTATTTTTGTTACATATAAAAACAACTCACCAGCTTCACAGCAACTTCTTCTCCACTTTGTATATTTACAGCTGAATGAAATATTTAGAGGAAAAGACAAAATGTAAATTTGTTACACGAGGCACCTTAAGAAAAACTCCCAAAATAATTAATAGAGATAAATATGACAATAACATTACCCAAATAAAGCTCCCCAAAAGATCCGCCACCGATCTTCCTACCCAGCTTAAACTTGTTTCCAACAACATGATCCATAATTGATTTCCCAAAGGATTAATGGAAAACCACAAAAATTCAATCTTTGTTGATACTGCAATACACCTTAAACGTGTAAAGAATATCTCACACTTCTATAATCAACAATCCAAATTCCCAGCTTCCCCCTACACCCTTCAGATCGATTTAATTTCCGTTAAAAAGAATGATACAGAACCCCCAACAAAATTCATCCGAGTGGCAGACCAAAAAACCCCCCGATAATTTCCAAAATGTAACCTAAAATCTAAACGATATATACACTAATGGGGAAAATGAACAAGTTGGGGTTTTATTTGGAATTAGTTAGTAAGAAAAAAAAAAGGGAATTACATAAAAGATTAAAAGAACCCAAGAAAAAGAGATCTATATAGTCAGATAATGAAACTATCTGGGACGACGGAGAGGCTGGAAACGGAAAAGCCAGACTCTGTTTGCACGCCGCGGCACAGAACGATGGGAAAAATATTCTGCTTTCAAGACAAATATATTCTTGAAATAATACGTTTACGTAATTTTTACTCTATATTATACTATTAAAAGGGGAAACGGGAAGGGAGCAAGAATTGTGAGAGAGAGAGAGAGAGAGAGAGAGAGAGAGAGAAGATGAACTGGGAAATTTTTGGGTATAGAATATTAGCGGGATCTGTTGAAGAAAAGGGCGAATCAGAGAGAAGGTCAAGAAGAGCAAAATGAATTGGGACTGGGGAGCATTTGATGATATACTATAATTTTGGGGTGACTTTTACAAAAACTAATAACTTATTAGTGTGGGTTTTAAAATGCCACAAAAACACCCCTCACATTATTCATTAATTATAAATGCACCTCCACATGTGAAAAAGACTTGCAGTTAAGCTCAAAAAGAATTTTTGAATCCAAAATTGCCTACATATAATTGATTAATTACGAATACCCCTCATTCTCATTTGCATTTTGCAGGTATATAACTGCTTATCGGCTTTCTAGTCAGAATTGGACAACCTCAGACCAACCACATTTACCATGGTAAAGAAAATGCTGCAGGAGAATTCGGATACAATCACACACATATGAACAGTTCTCCTTATCAATATATTCATCTTTCATGAGTTTACAACACAACATATTAAAGCAAGAAAGAATAAACGAGGTATGAATATTAAGATAACTAGTTTCAAGATACTGCTGAATTCAGAGGTTTTGCTGTTATAAACTGTCCAGTGATGCAATTATATCTGCAAGCTGGGATCCCAAGCCATGATGACCATTACAATTTTCCGTCTCCCCATAAAACTGTATAGATCTGCGAGAAATTTCATCATTTCCTTCTCCCTGTGCCGATTGTTAGCAGCTCAAAGCTTCGAAGAGTTTCATCTCGGACACCTCTTGCACCAGCAGCACGAGTGAAGGAAGATGATTTGGACTCAAATCCAGGCTGCAATCTTTGAGTGCTTGACAGACGACCACTGCCTGAACCCAGCTTACTATGGCGGTTTTCACTGGGCTCCCCTGATGAGCTCGGCCTGCTGCTCGACAGCACAGCCCTTTTTGAAGAGCTACCAGTCCGAGAAACATGGCCCCTTTCAGAATCAGCTTGCTGGAGAACCAAGAAGCAAGAACATTTGTTTACTTAAGTTTTCAGCAAGGTTAAATATACACACACATAAAGAAATACTAGACCCCCAAAAGAAATAACTTAAAAGGGATAAATCACAGCTATCCATGGAGATTTGGGCATATTATTAACAAATCCCTAATTTTCAAAGGTTACACTATCACCACCTGCAGTCATGTTTTACATTTCATATTCCACCTCGGCTATCCTTTCTCCGAGAAAAATTTAACGTAAAACATGATTGTAGAAGGTGCCTTGTAACTTTTCAACCCTGGGGATTTTTCTATGATACGCCCAACCCTTAAGCAGTTTTACTGTAATTATCATCAATTCAAGAAACTTGTCAAGTATCGCGCACCACATCTTTAGATGACGGCACATCTTCCGAAGATTTGTGTCTCAAGTGATCTCCATGCAAGCCAGGACCAGAACTGTTCCTTCTGGCAAAGGCCTCCACTGCACCAGAAAATCTATCTCGAACTTCTTGCTTCACTAAATGAACAATATGGAGAAGAACTCATCAGTCGTTGAGATTGATTACTTTGAAACCAAAAACAATCATGTTTCCTGCTCATGTAGCCAGCTACATGTTCTTCAAGTTTAAAATGGATGTCTTTTGTCTTTTTTCAACATTGCAAATATCAAAATTCAAGCTCTTAGAACCAGGTGTCACCCTATGGTAACTTCAAGAGATAAGATCACTTTATTCAACCATGTACAAGTGCAGTCGACATTTATCACTCTGGTTTTCTGATGAGTGATGCCTTGCTTGGGAACAACAAGCAACACAATGTAGAGTTCAAATGATAATAATCTCAGAGAACAGAGACAAGTGACCTGCATTCCCAACAGGTCCAATTCTAATTAAAAAAATTTCATGCTCAAATATTTAGCTTAATCTGTTTTGTGTTGTTCATGCACTGTAGCTATTACTGCAAGGAAAAAGTAACCCTGATACAAACCACTCCAAATTCTAATACAAAAGATTATTAGAAAGATCTAGATTCTTTCGTGCATGTTCTTGCAGTGTTGATTGATGAACATCTTGATTTTCGCTATTCATGGGAAGATATCCAAGTACAGCGTCATCCAATTCTTGGTTACCAACGGCAAGTTATAATCCAACTTAAAGATAAGGAAAAAAGAAGCATCAGATATTCATAGCAAACCTGGAGTCTTTTCTAGTCTTTCAGCAGATGGTACTGGGTTTAAAGGTATTTTCCCCGCTGCCTTTTCACACAGAAACAATAGATTAAGGATCATAGATAGTACCAATATAAATTAATCCACAAAAAATTAAGTAAATACTAACTCGTGTTCTAGAACTGGAACCAATTTGTGGATACTTCAATACAGTCCAGTCGAACACATAATCAAACTGATAACCTGTTCCATCAGTAGAGATAACAATGGACAAATGTTAAGACAGATCAGAAACAAATTTTCCAATATAACGACGTGAAAGGAGGCAAAAAGAAACTAAGATATAAACAACTTTAAATATCTCTAAATATAGTTACCTTCTCGAATAAATAGGTCACGGAAAAGCCTCTTCAAATATGAATAATCAGGCTTATCATCGAAACGCAACGATCGGCAATAATGAAAATATGAGATAAATTCAGATGGATAAGATTTACAAAGCACCTGTCAAAAGAAAAGAATACTCAATGTCTTGAACACTATTATCAATAATGTCATATATTTTAGACCAGGTTCAGCAAAGCTGTATTACCTCTATTGGTGTAAGCATCTTCTTCTCACTGATTTTGTCATATTTCTGCTTCTTTGTGCCAGCTTTCAGTCCTTGCCAGGGAAGACTGGAACAGATCCAAGGAAAAAAGCGAAACAAACAATTAGCAGACCATGTATGAGGAACTAGAAAGAAGGGCAGAAAATCTTAAAAGTAAAACCCTAGTACTCAACCTTCCCCTGAGAAAGTACATAAGGACATAGCCAAGAGATTCTAAATCATCCCTCCTGCTTTGTTCTGAAACAAGAAATCAGAAATATAGTCGAATCAGGAAAAGAATAAGTCCTGGAAATTCCTCCCAATTTCTTCTTAGTAAAAGAAGAATCATAGAACAGAAGAGTTATTTAAAGCTACTAATGGAGATAATAATGTCCACTTACCAACTCCAAGATGGGTATTTACACTAGCATAACGAGCTGTACCTGTGAGATTTTTATTTTCCCTGTAGAACAAGAAAAGTGAGAAAGTACACAAGACAAAACTATAGAAGTCAGAAGCTGAAAACTACTTTACATGTCATTTCAGGACTAATGCTCATGTGAAGAAAACAGAAAAAATTCTCCTTCCTACAAACAATGCCTCAATGACAGTATTTTATCATATTGGTAATCTGAAGATTATCATTTCAACTACACTGCATGCAGCGAGAAATAGTATTATCATATAGGAGAACTTACTGAGATACAGAAGAGTTCAAGTATCAAATTCAACATAGACAAAACCACTAAATCCCAATCTTCACTTGTTATGAATAGGCACCACATGCACCAAAAGAACTACTGTTTTAACCTGTCCAGGGCAATAAAGGAAAAAAACTAACACCTGTATGGTATATGCTTATGAGTTTGAAGATCTCTGTACTTCTTTGCGAGTCCATAGTCAATGATGTAGACCTGATACAACGAAAAGAAAACTTGGTTTACAGCACATACCAGGCGTGTGAAATTTTTTTAAAACAAAATAAGCCATATGCCAGAACTTCTACGGAATTTCCACAAGACATTTTCAAGTGTTGCAGATTAACTGGAATTATGTTTCAAAAATTTTAAGCAATTTTTCATATCATAAGGTGACAAGGGAACAGTATTTTTTTATTGAGAGCAGAACTTCTCTAAATAAAATTAACAAAGGGGCCATGGTTAACCTTCTAGATCTACCTGGGAAAAGGAGTAAAAACGAAAATCCTAATGACAACATTTACATTCATTTCAAGTGGAGATTCATTTACCTATGATCAGGGCTGTCCTGGGAACAGATGAAGGTTTCAAAAGCACATACGAATCAAAGTGTCAGGTTTGTCCTAAGTTAGTCAATTTAGCTTGAAGAAATTCCACATGCCACACCCTGTGTATGGGTAAAAAAGTACCAAAACACAACTACGGACCCTAATTGTAAGACTCCGTGCTATATAGGTCCAGAGAAGGGCCAAACCAGACCAAAATGCAATGCAAGAAATTTCATTCAGTTCAATCAACAATATACAACATATCTATGGCAAATTTCAAAAGAACCTAAAATGGGACTCCAATCACCTTTCAGTTCAAAGATTTTAATACTAGAACACAATGGAAAACAGAGACCTTTATGGCACACCAGTTATTGTGTTAGCAAATTAAAGTCCCCACTTCCCCTTCATTTTTTGTTTTAAATACTAGATGATAAAAACCCTTATGACACACTAGCCACTTCGTTAGCAAAATAGAGTGTCATGTACTATAAATCATATAAAAACAAAAGAAAAACAATATAACAATATCCTTAAAGAAGTCCAACTAAGACTTAATTATTTGCGCTTCCTTAAGCAATAACCACAAGAGCGGAGAAACCTATTTAATTGGAAGATAAATTTAAAAAAAAAACTACACTCATGTGCTCAATGATGTCTTTATAAATTTCCAGTACATCTTGTGCTGCAAGCTAGGGGATCACATGATGTATCTTCTAAAAAGAATACATATGGTCCTCTAATTTCCACAATGGAAGAAGAGCCAGTATCAAAAAGCATCACCATAAGCGTCCATATAAAGTTAAACTACACCAGACAAACCAAGCAAAATTCTACAGTTAATCAAGATTATAAATGGCACCAGAAAACACCAACTTTATCATTGTTTCCACATTCAGATGTTTCTATTAAACAGCAAGGATTACGTGCACTTATACTATGCAATAATATGGGCCCTGAATCTCTATTTGTGCCCCCTTCCCATTCACCAAATAGTAACTTTAAACATACTTAACAGCTTCTTTAGATCTCCAATTAGCACCAGCAACCCGTGGTAGGGTAATTGGATGTCATCAAATAATTTATCCATTTCCAGAAGTACTTCATTCTCAACTATGCAAATAATGCATAAGACTTTGCAGGATAAAGAAATGTAAGACCACGAACCACTAAATTTCGAGCCAAAACAACAGCCCTGAAAACCATCCTAAGACTTAATTCTCCCAATGCACCAAAGTCCGACAATCACGCAATCTTCCTTCTTTGCAGATGCAGCCTCAATCAATTAACCCCAGCTATATACCAAATAACTCAAAACCTCACATCACTGTGTGAAATATCACCCTCAAACCCACATCCAAATTGTACATCCAACTTTCAAGGCATTGCCTTATCATTGGTTATGAATTTGCTCATACTATACTCTCTCCAATCACACTGCAGATAATTTAGTGTCCAAAGCATATGAAAAAGAAACATACATAGGAAAGTCTTGAATAAATAAAAAAGTTACTAACCAGAACTAAAAACAAAAGCTCTCACCCAGAAAAGACAGGAATCCTTTGAAAAAAAAAAAAAAAAGGACAGGGAAACATACCTGATTTGCTTTGCGCCCCAAACCCATTAAGAAGTTATCAGGCTTTATATCACGGTGAAGAAAACCTCTAGAGTGCATGTATTCTACTCTATTAATCTACATGTGGTATATAGCAATAGCAGTAAGTACAACAGCAACACAACCATATAGAAAATCCTTTACAATGCGTCATACTCACTAATTGATCAGCTAGCATTAGAACTGTTTTCAATGTGAACTTCCTATTGCAGTAATTGAACAAATCTTCCAAGCTCGGTCCAAGGAGATCAATAACCATGGCATTGTACTCACCTTCAACTCCAAACCATTTTAGGTGGGGAATCCCAGCTTCATAAAGAAACAAGAGTATTAATGAGCTCCCTTTGGATTTGGTACACAATGAAATACTAACTACAAAGATACTCACTTCCTCCCTGAAGAAGCATGTACAACTTTGACTCATAATAAAGCTGAGGGTGCTTGGTCTTAACAGGTTCCTGAAAGACGGAATTTGTAGCTTCAAGATATTAAGATACGATTAAATCTATAAAAGTCAACATAAGAAAAGCTTGGTAAGGTGAAGGCCTACTCTGCTAGCATCATAACTCGAAGATAACAATACAGGATAAAAATCCCATTTCAGTAATTAAACATCTACAGGCTGTACACAACTTTTCATGGAGACATCAAATATACCACACAATAACCACCCCTTTCTTTTCTTCTGGTCTTTGTTTAGGGGGGTGGGGAAAATTTTCTCTTTTCCGTATAAAAACAACTCACCAGCTTCACAGCAACTTCTTCTCCACTTTGTATATTTACAGCTGAATGAAATATTCAGAGAGAAAGACACAATGTGTAAATTTTGTTAAACGAAGTACCTTAAGAAAAACTCCCAAAATATTTAATAGAGATAAATATAACAATAATATTACCCAAATAAAGCTCCCCAAAAGATCCGCCACCAATCTTCCTCCCCAGCTTGAACTTGTTTCCAACAACATGATCCATAATGGATTTCCCAAAAATTAATGGAAAACCACAAAATTCAATCTTTGTTGTTACTGCAATACACCTTTAAACGTATAAAAACATCTCACACTCCTATAATCAACAATCCAAAATTCCCAGCTTCCTGGTACACCCTTCAGATCGATTTCAATCCCGTTAAAATAAATGATACAGAAAACCCAACAAAATTCATCCGAGTGGCAGACCAAAAATGTAACCTAAAATAAAAAAATATATATACACTAATTGGGAAAATAAACAAATTGGGATTTTTATTTGGAATTAGTTAGGCAAAAAAAAGAAAAGAAATTACATAAAAGAATCAAAAAGAACCCAAGAAAAAGAGATCTATATATTCAGATAAAGAAACTAAACTTCCGGGACTACGGAGAGGCTGGAAACGGAAAACCCAGACTCTGTTTTGCATGCTGCGGCAAAAATCGATGGGGAAAATATTCTACTTTCGAGACAAAATATATTTTTGATATAATACACGTTTTACGTGATTTTTACTGTATATTATACTATTAAAAGAGGAAATGGGAATGGAGGGCAAGAATTAGGAGAGAGAGAGAGAAAGAACGGGAGAGAAGATGAGCTCGGAAAATTTTGGGTAAAGATTGTTAGCGGGATCTGTTGACGAAATGAGCGAATCAGAGAGAAGGTCAAGAAGAGCAAAATGAATTGGGCCTGGGGTGCATTTGATGATATGCTATAATTTTGGGGTGTCTTTTACAAATACTAATAACTTATTTCTTTCTTTTTTTTCCTTTTTTTTTTTTTTGGTCTTCTTTTGGATAAAATTAATTTTTGGGTGTGTGGGCTCAATTTTAGCAAATATTATGTGTTGATTCAGACATTCTAGCAACCATGCTTACTTAATATTTTTCTTTTAATTATTAAAAGAAATTAATATTTTTACTGTTTTTACCAACAAATTCCATTATTTTTTAATTAAAACTTATCTTCTTTATTAGACAAATAATTAACACTTCATTGTAACCAAACTTTATTCAAATACATGAAAATCATATTTATTATTCCATAAAGTAGTAACTTTATGCTAAAAATAATATTATTTAATTTGATGGTATAATAATTTATTATTAGTTTCATTCAAATGTTTTTTTCAATTTTTCTTGTTAGAGTAATTTTGACTCTCTTCAGCCCATAAAAGGGCAGGACAGGTTTCAATGACAGTAAATGGCTAAAATAATAAGTCATGCTAACAAATAAATTTTACACATTGCAATCAACACAATTGTCATGTCAATAAAAAGAACCAAACACATAATATTTTCTTAAGAAATATGTCATTTATTTTATTGTTCATAAAAGCAGTGTTTATACAATTACATTTGAATCTTAATAAACTGAACAGTATATTAGTTCGATAAATACGCTAATACGACAAAAAGTAAACGAACAAATTACAATAAAACTCGTATATAAAATGAGATAAATACACATGTGGTGGGAAGAAAAAAACTTATTACAATTTTGCGAAAATATAGTCTATGTTCTGGTTACATTGATTGGATACACAGAGAAGATGTAGTTGACAGTGCAAGAAAATTCAATACGATGACAAATAACAAAGATATTTATGATTTTTTTTTTCTTGAATTTGTGGTTATGATACAAAATTTTGACATTTATTTATTTATTTTCTTAATAAATGTATACATTTATAAATTTAATCATAAGAAATTTGATAAATATATATATATAATGTACAATTGTTCAAACAACTTATACGACAAATAATTAATTTGAGATAAATCCTTATGTTCTATACTATACTCAAATACATTAATTTCGTATACGATATATTTTAAGGACAATATTCTACTCTTTTGTTCTTACCCCGCCGGCCGTGCAATAAACTAATTGTTGCCAACTCTTTTCTAAATCAACAATTTAAATTAGATAATTTTAAATGTTAATTGTAATTACTTTTTTTTTTTTTAACAAAAGTGACTCCACATTATTTTACCAATGCAACACCAATTTTTTTGTTGTTGTGTTGATAATACTTAAGTTGTTTTTCTTTTTTGTTTTTTAATAATTTATAAGTTTTTATATTTTATTTTTATTTAAGATATATTTTAAAATATAAAGAATTATTTATAAAGAAATATAAAAGTATTTTAAAACTACGTATCATAAAAGATAATATATATATATATATATATATATATAACACTCAAAGTCGATTAAGAAAATAAAACAGAACTAAAAGACAAACCTTTCATATTTTTTTTCAGTCAACAATGCAACAAATTACAGTATATGTATACATATATATATAAAAAAAAATTTCCAGTGAGGAAGATGTTGACAACACCATATTTCCACTTTAAATAAATTAAAATAATAATTGGGGGGAATTAAAAAAAAAGCAAAAAAGAAAGTGAACACTGACTTGTCAGGTCCCAACATTTGGCCATTAGCACATCTTCAGACATTACTTAATACACTCAAAAAGTATTAAAAAGACAAAAGTTTAATGTAGGACTCGAATTTTAACTATATACTGTTAAAATTATTAATTCTTGAAAAAGTAAACATTAATTCGTACTTACAGTTTAAGGTCTCGCCACGTCGTATATATTACCAATAGCTACATCTATATCTCTGCTATCTATTAAATATGACTTGTCTAAAATATCCTTAATTAAAATAATTTTTTTAGTTAATAATTTCCTATGAAAACTCAATTAAAGTGTAATTTTGTTTTATAAATGTTGACCAATCATTTATTTAATTAAATAAATATAACAATGAATAGTATGAATAAAAGAAAGAAGCAGATGCAAAGAGTGTGAGATGTTGCTTTCACTTGACAAGAAACATAAAACAAATAGTAGGTGACCCAAACGTTGTCACTTCCTACAAGTTGGTTAGTTGTCCATCTAATTTTGTTACATGTTTTCCTTTTATTAGATTTTTACAATAATTTCTTGTCTCACAACTATCACCTTTTTCCTTTCCGGGTTGCAAAAATATAAAGTTGCTTTAAACACAATTTACAAGGGATACAATTTTAAACAACTCTTGGAACTAGGCTTCACAATGAGTAGAGGTTTTTTGCATCCCAAAAATCAGGTAACTTGACGATGACTGGAGTCGGCGGGACTGGTCCCGAATCCACCCAAATGGCTTCATACCCGTCCTGTTGCCGTCTCTGTGCTGCATAAATGCATTTTTTTTAGTAACATAAAACATAAAATTAAAATAAGTTGGGTGCTTATGAATTTATGAAACGCACACAAAATCTGACTTAGTGTCTTCATAGGATCAATCAAGTTTCAAGATTAGCACAAATCACAAACTTTGATTTGTTCAATCTTAGTTTTTTAAATTCTTTGATCCAACTTTGAATAATTCAATTAATTTCAGTGATGTCAGTATAACATAAAAAATATATCAAGAAGCAATGTGAATAAAATGATCATTTGAACAATTCTTCAACGAATAGTTGAGCAATAATGAATATTTAGGTAATAATGCATTGCAGGGGTTCGCCAGTCAAGAGTATACAGAGCTGAAATCCATATTTCCGTCGTTAGCTTGTCTAGTAAACTTAAACCTTCAAGAAAATTGTTGTATATAGCACAGATGCTTTGGAGGAAACGGGACCAATAGGACCGGACTTCACAAGAAAACACACTATGGCCATAAACCTGGATCACACTTTCTTTTTTAAGGGTTGCAACCATATGCATTGGGTATGCCTTGAGACTGCCCAGACGACAAATTGATGCAAGGACACAAAGGTGATTGACAACTTGATGTCAAACTAGGAAAGATAGCTAGTAGCATTTCGGTCACACCAATGCATTTGTGCGCGACAAACCAAGCTAATGACAAAGAAAGAGAGAAAAACTTCTACGCATTTCAAAGAAGTTACTTTATAGACTCTGCTGCTAAATTTTTATAACCGAACATTAAATTCTATATTGAACTTGAGATTAGTAACAATAATGATAGCAGGCATCACTATGTTTTGGAACATCTGCTAGTCTTGTCTCTGCTTCCGCAAGCCACAATCTAGCAATTTGCTTCAATCATCTTCTCTCTCAGGAGGAAGACCACAGGGCAATAGCATTTTCTTCATTACCAAGAAAGCATGAACGTAAAACATCATGCAAGTTCAATGCAATAATTTAGCTCAAAGAGCTCCAAAAATCCCAAAGAAGACAGAAAAAGTAGTGACGAGGTTCCAGTAATCCCATATAAGTTATGTATGAATAGAATTTCATAAAGGTTCTTGATTACTAAAAGAGTCGTCTCAAGCAATTCTACCACCATCTCTATATCCACCTATTGGAGAAGGGATGCAAAAATGCTGCTTAACATGCTTCGTGAATCTTGACAAGAAATTAGGGATATACTTGCACAATTCCAAGCATTCTATCCAGAATAATTCCAGAAATGAAGTTGCCCTATATAATATTACGTTGTGCAAAATTAAAAAATACAACACATTTCACAATGCAAGCTCACAGAGATGTCATTACCCACCACCTTTTTTAAGACTAGATGCCTATAACTTAATAATGCAATTTGGTTATGTTTACATGGGAATAATCAAACTGCAAATTTTGATCCAGATTTCATCCCGTAGAGGCTGAAAATTAAATGAAGAAAATTATGCTTTGCCTCTGCACTGACCACATTAAAGAATAAATATTGCAGCAACCTCCAGCTGAATTAAACCAGTTATATCTCCATTTTTATTCACTTCTGACTTGAAAATAAAAGGATCCAACCAGATCAAATGGTCAAATCTGAGCACCATCAGCATCATTGTACAAAAAATTCTCAATTTATCCGATTGTGCACCATCACTGGTATCAAATTGACAACAGGGTTCCAGTAAAATCAACTTTTCATAGAAAAGCTAAACCTCATGTTTGTTTTAGAACCAGAATTAGTTGTTTCCCTTGACGTAAAATTTCATTAAATTCATTGATAGGGTCAGGCCGATATACGTTACAACACAAGGAACTCACAACAATGGCCCAAAAGAACTTTAAGTATTTCGGCCCAGCTAAATATATTAAGCCCAGCGGTTTATGTTAAGATAATCAGTTACAACAAGTGTCTAGAATAGGACAGTTGTCTTATATCCACTGTATTTAACCTATCTAAAAATGGAAACAGAACAGGGAACAATTTCAAAAGAAAATTCTATCTTCCTCCTCTAAATTTCTGGAGCTCCATCCCTACTCGAATTGGGATAACCGACAATCTTATTTTTATACCTTATCATTCATAAACCCAATATAGTCTACTTGTCACTTTCACATTCACTTCTCTTCACATGTACTGATTACTTTTGAAGCTATCAACAACCAAAATGTTTGCAATAAATATGAAATTGCGCCATACCCAGGTAAAGTGGTAAACCATTTCCAAACAATTTCACTTACCATGAAACCTTCAGATAATCAAAACCTATTAGTTATATGACCCAACAAAAAGAACAAAAATTATACCGTTCCGATTCAATAAAAAACTAGCGACCCACTGAGTGATGCAATGGTACAAGATGAAGAAGTAAACAATAAAACAAATGAATAAATTGCATCCCCACAAATTTATAGTTATCTCCTGTATCAGGGGAAAAGATTAACAAAAATGCACGATCACAACATATACTGCCTAAAATTACTGAAACCAGCAGAAACAGAGAATTTTGCAAGCAGAAGTCAACACAATACACAAGCACGCAAAACAAAAGAAACTGAAAAAAATCCTGATATCAGAAGAAAAGGGTAAAAACATCCTCTTAAAAGAAGAGTACCTGCATAAAATTGTAGCGCTCTCGCCCAATAGATTCGTTTTCCGCCGGAGAAGTAGGGCAGAATCGGGTAATGTCCAATATAAGAAGCGTAGCTATCCCGATTGGCATTCACTGTAAATCAATTTTGTTTTCGCCAGATACTTGAGAACATCATCAACAACAAACGTAACACATTACCTAATACAAGTTGAAAATAAACAGGATTGCCGTAAGGGTATGCACAATCGAGTCAAGTCGGCGTGGCCTGTGCCCACATATTTAGCCTGTAAATGCTCGAGCTGTGAATTGATATTAAACCTGTCACTCGCCTGCATCCCATCAACAGATGCAAGTTAAAAACTTCAATTTAACTTCGAATTCAGAAAAATTAGAGTTTTCAAGGGATTTCAGGTACCTGCATCTTTTGAGCTCTGGATTAAGCAGCCGATTGAGATGACGAAAGCAGATAAGAAAGTTTCCAAAGTAAGTAATAGTTGAGAATCAAGCAATGGCTCTCGTAGCTCAGTTGGTTAGAGCACCCGTTTAGTAAGCGGGAGGTCTGGAGTTCGACTCTCAACGAGAGCAGGTTTTCTTATGTTCCGAGGCCCACCCACCGCCTAATTAGTAAATTTTATTATTTGTTATTTCTTTAATCTCCAAAAAATTATTAATACTTACCAATAATTATGTTTTGTTTTATTGTTAAATAATTATCTCTAAATTGTATCACAAATCACAATTATATATTAAATAGTACAACAATAAACATACAATCTTTTGTAGTTTCTAACACAAATGCAAGAATAAATTATATTGGCATCTCAAAGTCTGATCTAATTACACAAAAATGCCCATTGAGAACAAATTCTTTGCAAATTACAAACACAACTCATCCGGGTGTCAATGTAATTTATTCTCAAAAGTGTTTTTGTAAATTTTTGTCTTTTTTGGAGCAGTCGATATAAATAACAATTACTATTTCAAAAGTTATACTCAAAATTTTATAAAAAAAAAATATAACGTGTTTGTATAATTAAATTTAATTTCAGGAAACATCAATTTAATTTACCCCAAACACAATTACAACACATAAGAAGTAGCGTCAGATAAATAATATTTTTGCTCCTAGACAATTATTTAACACCCTTTGTTTTACCATACTTATGTGTATATTCCATTTTATTAGGCTGATATCTCCACACAATTTTAGTAAAAGTTAAACAATAAATACTGAATATTTTTCTATTGTGCACTAAACTCAGTAGGGTAGTGAGAAAATTGCACACCATCAAAGGGGTGGCATGGAATTATAGGAAGGAGGGGCAGTGATCTCCAAGCTAAGAATTCAACACCACAAGATGTTCCATTCTCAAAATTGCTTTTGTTCAAATTAACCCTATACTCAGACAACAATTACATGAAAAATAAATTAGTGTCTACTACTTGACAAGGAGAACAGAAACAAATCAACGATGAGAACAGAAAAAGAACAAGAAAAGGAAGAAGAAAATATGTACAAACACGACATATAATTTACACAACCTCAAAATCAAGGTACATATACTTGGGAAAACTGCCTTCATCTTGGATACTTTACAGTTCAAGCGCAACCAGATGAAAACAGCCCAACAAATCCTATTCACTTCAGGTGAACTTTAACCTTGTTTTTCCAACCTTTTTCACTACAATTGTCGGATTCTATCAACAGATCAGTGAGCATATGATTCGCCCGGTTTGGAGATTTCTAGTTTGGAAGGTAGTAAACTGAGAAAGCTTCCTTGTGCGGGTTGAGCGGATGTTGAATTTGACTCTTCATCTGTTGCATGTAAAATACAAGTGTAAGAAAAAAAGTGCATACCCTTGTGTTTTATGGTTATTTTATATTTTTGAATTGTATAGAAACATATGTATGACGGAGAGAGGGAGAAGAATCCTACTGAAGAGGGACTTGACAGTTGGTCGTTTAGGTTTGGTGCTCTTCTTCTTCAGTTCAGCTGGTAGTGAAAAGAAAGCCATTTTGAAACCAGTTAACAGTTGTTAAATATACAAGTAAAGGGGGAAATGGAGAATTTGATTATAGAAATAATAAAAAATCAAATACTATGCTTATGACAATCAATGATGATAACAAAGGCAAACATGATTATGCAAAAAAATTATAAGGGTGGTCAATTTGCCTATGGTACGAGCAAGAGACCATACCTATTCCTGGAACTTCATGATCATTCACAATTTCGAAGTTCTTATACGTGTAGCCCATAAAGTTGACATCCTTAGATGAGAGCATCTGTATCATGAATGAAAAATTACTCAGATCGATGGGCAGCATCAAGACCATATGCGGTGATAAAAGTTTGCTTCACCAATGAGGATGAGAGTTTGATGTAAATTATTTATTAGTGACAAAAAGGGATTTCCCATGCAAAGAGTACCATGAGAATTCAAGATTTCTACAACCAGAACTATTGCATGCAATTAATGTTAATGGTAGCATATGCGAACCTTCCTCCAGGGACCTGATTTTGTACTTGATGCGACTTGGGCGTCAGACTGCAAAAACATCACAAGAACATGAGGCTCAGAGTAGCAAAGGAGGAATTGCTAGACAAGCCCTAACTGAAGATGGAGAGAACCTCTTCAAACTTTTCAAAGTTTTGAGTATCCAGTTCATCATTGACTTCTGGAATAAATGCAGCTTTCATTTGATACAACTTATCCCATTCAATGCCTTTGAACCACGGGTGAGCCTGGGAAGACAATGAACCAGGTAACTTGGAAGGTTGCTTGGTATTATTAACCAATTTTAGTCGATCAAAGTGGACATTCTAAAAGCACCTTAATCTCATCAGCACCTCTAGTTCCAAGCCTTTTCTCTACATTACATAAGAGCTTACAGATAAGATCTTTTGCTTCCGATGATAGTTTTGCCTCCTCAGGAAATTTTAAATGAGTTCTCCAATTTACTATCTGCACCAGAAACAAAAGAGAAACTAGAAATCAAGACATGAATTAAATAGAGAACCAAGATTTTACAAGCATTCAAGTCACAAGGAAAGCCAGAATACATCTTTTTGTGCCTACTCTCAAATAAACAACAAATATCATTTCCACCATTCTGATAAAAAAACAATCACCAAGAAAGAAAACATAAAAGAGAAAGAAAAACTTAAATTTGTCATGTGAAAACATTCTTTTTTGTATTCAACTTACCTATAATAAGGTGAAATAATAAAAGCTATTATCAGGTTTCATGAGGGTAATTTTTAGAACATTGATCAAGTTATCTTCATGCTCATTAAATCACAACTTACGCACCACCAGGTAAGACTATTAACACCAATAAACTGATTCATCTTATAATGATATCGGTTGGAATTAGGATATGATATTTCAACTCTATATAGGAGTAACCAAGAAAGCCAGTAGTGCAAGTGCTCAGATAATAATAGATGCAAGACTTACTACTATTATTACCTTTCTGCATGTAGACATAGGCTCATCTGAATAGAATGGTGGATATCCCACAAGCATCTCATACATGATAGCCCCGAGAGACCACCTAGTGTATAAAACATGGACCACACCAGTCACAGTTAGACAAATAATTAAATGTTGATGTGAGATGAAACAGCATAGACAGGCACCTACCAATCACATTCCATTCCATATCCTTTCTTCAGCAGAACTTCTGGAGCAATATAATCGGGCGTACCAACAGTTGAATAAGCCTACACCATTAAAATGGAGGAGCTTCAAACATAATTGCGTGCAGATTTAACCACTAACAACCTTCTGGGGAAGACAGCACCAGGGGAGACAACCTAATGGTTCGGGCATAAGACTTCCATATGGGAGGTCTCGTGGTCGAACCTTGGATGTGTGCATGTGTGTTGGATGCGTGACTAAAAAAAAGCCTTCCGAGTTAGACAGAAGGACATGGAATCTCCTAATCAAGTATTACGACATTAGGGAGCACAAATCTCATAATACACCTACTGTATATACCCCATGATAAATTATTCGAGCCAGGTCCAGACATACATGTTCCACTATTTTATTCGTAAATCTTTAAAAACATAGGACATCTGAATCATTGTAAAACAATAAAAAAACCAAAGCAAATAGAGCGCAATAAATAAATTTCCATTGCAATGTCAACATTTAAAAATGAATAATTAAGGAAGAAGAGGACAAGTGTAAATGACTGAATCTGACTGTTTGTATCTCTATTCAATCGGTAAATGATTGAATCTGAATGCTTTGCATCTTTGTTCAATTGGTTTACCAACTCTAAACACATGATGATCCTGAATCTTTGTGTTAAATAGATTGCCAATGGGGAACTAAGGATGAGAATGAAATGATGTAGTGATAGGACCCTTACAAGCATCCTCCTGTTCCTTTGCCAGTGTTGCAGTTGCTCTTGCTGAGTGCGTTTTGGTGCTGCAGGACGCCCATCACTTTGAAGAGATCCACTGTAGTTATTTCCTACTGAAAAATCTTTTTCTTGAATACTACTGCAATCCAGTGGTTTACATAATCCAAAATCCGACAACTTCATGTGTCCATTTCGGTCAAGAAGCAAGTTATCAGGCTTGATATCTCTGCAAAATTATAAGCAAATGCAAGTAATATCAGACATAAATTTAAAATGTTACAGGCAGCTGTAGCAATTCCATCAAACTAACAGAAAATAAATACAAACCTATGAATATAATTATGTTTGTGGATAGATTCAATTGCAAGAACTGTTTCCCCAACATAAAACCTGGCTTCATCTTCCGTTAATGTATCTTTGCGCATCAGCAGAGTCATCATATCTCCACCAGGGAGATACTCCATTATAAGATACAGATATTCTTCATCTTGGAAAGAACAATAAAGTTTTACAATGCAATTGCTGTCGACTTCTGCAAGTAGATTCCTTTCTGCTTTGACATGTTCAACCTAGAAAAGTAGAATCAGGAAAAGAAGAAAGGAGTAAGCACAACGAAGCAACTCCAAACAACTGTTCATTTATGCAGCAGGGCAGGCTGATTTCAACCTGGCCCCGACGAAGCATCTCTGACTTCTTTAGCTTTTTCATGGCATACACATGGCCGGTTGACTTCTCGCGACAGACTCTAACCTGGGCTTTGGCGAAGATTTGAAGTTAATTCAGCTGTATGAGTGTATGCTTATAAAGAAACAAAATAAATAAAATTGAAAAGCATAATCAACTATATGAACCTCGCCAAATGCACCCTTTCCTATCATTGTTAATGGCTCAAAATCATCAGCACCCATTTTATGCCTCTGGAGGCGCATGTATTCTGTTTCCTTTTTCTCGAGGTACTTCAAAATGTTGTTTTGCTCTTCCTCAGAGACCTCAGCATCAGCCAATTTCCTCTCTAGCATATTACGCCTACAACATAACACAAAAGAATTACTTCATCTTTCCAAGCCCAGTAACTCACAGAAATTCAACAAGCATTATTCTATAAAATACAAATTGAAAAATTGCAACACATATTTGGAAATGAGGAGGAGCTTCTATGCCTATGTTTCATTTTTACTTCTGGGGAAGTGACAGAAGACAAGAAAGATCTTTAGAATAACTGAATTTGAAGCATAAATTAGAATGGACGTACAGAAGTCTTAATATTTTTCATAATCGAAATCTGGAATATATTTTATTATTGATTCTATTTCTTTAGGTGTGTCTTGAGAGTAAATCA
>NC_026154.1:3027837-3030404 GCF_000512975.1 Sesamum indicum
CATTGACCTAATTTCCTCTCTTTTTCCCTCAAGACTGAAAATTGTTCAGGAAGATGAAAAACTGTTTGGAGAAATTATCCCAATCTAAGTTTCCATTTGTATTCTATTCCAACGGGTGCGGGTGCGCCAAAAATCTCTCATATGAACCAGGATGTTGCCAGTTAGTCTATTACGGATCAAAAAATAGCCTAACGATCAGATATTTAAAACGTTTCCACGCTGGTCAGTGGAGGAAAAGGGATATCGTGTTAGAATCTCAGCTACTAAAGTATTTTCTTATCTTAAAATGATCCTACACATCAAAATGACAGAAGGAGAAAATACTTTATGCTTGTACTTTGTTTGAGGTGGCTAATTCACTCTCCAATCAAAGATATATGGCAGCAATACAGTTATGAAATTCACGAACAAGATCAGGATTGAATTTCAGAAGTGAGACAGATCGTGATAAATATAAAGACGGCATGGAACTTGAACAAGTTGGAGGAGTAATAATTTTCCAAGTCAGACATTCTAAATCGATCCTTGTAATCAAACAAGTAGGAAACATGTCATAGTGAGAATCACTTAGCATACACCAAGTCAGGATTTACCATAAAATTAGGTATCTTTTCACATAAGAAAAAAAAACACTGATCACCGGAAACTGTCAAATCCACTGTTCCATTAGAACAATTTCTATGCCAATTTCATTCATTTTCCGCAGCAACTCATTCCATGTCTATTGACAACCTAACAAGCTTTGATACATAATAGCCATTTTGTTGTTTAAATACTATCTTCTAAGTTTCCATTTTTTTTATTTTTTTCTTTTATAGGAACTCCAAGCTTTGTGTTCCATTACCAAATATTGAGAATTCTTTGACCTATATTAGCCGAACCGGGGAGACATGCACTATGAAACCAATCCCTCTTATCCAACTGATCTAGCTAGACCAGAATGAATATTAAAAGGTTTAAGCAGTTTTCGGTTTGCTCAAGGAGACAACTAGCCACAAAAATATTATTTTCAATTTAGTTTCATCTACACAAAGTGCACAAGAACGGAAAGGTCAACTTTTGGTTTCCGTTACACTATATTTCCTAAGGAGAACAGTGTTTTCACATTAGCAACAACACTTAATACTCCATCCCATAAATTTGAACTTTGACACATTTGGGGTCGATATGGAATCAATAGAATTTTATTTCCATGGTGAATTTATGGAAATTAGAACCGTGATTCATCAAAAAGTGATCTAACTCAACAAACAATCACATGTTTGCTAATCATCAACCGTCAATCTAGTTGAATGTCAGAAAGAATGACGAGACGATCTTGAAAACAAATATAAAACAAAATCAAATGGCCATGTTGATTTCTTATTTTGATCAAAAACAGTCTTTATCGCTCGTCAAAAATTATGTCCAAACACTTAATCAACAATAAAATAGAAAGAATGATTTCGGCAATACACATTATATTTATATACTAGCAAACAAGAGCAATCTGCGGAATATTCTGATCATGCTTCCTGGCATAAAATGCATGAAAGTTCTAGTTAAATGCAACACGATATAGCTATCTCCTATTACTGCTTTTAATGCAACGAAACCAACTAAAGAACATTTGATTAGGAAAATACTAAACAATTGGAACCAGCAAATGGATATCGATAGAGGGTCAATCTCACAAGATGGAGCATAATCAAACTAACAGTGGAAGATACATCTAATATAGGCTGGAAAAACAAATGAAACAAAATGCCATACCGCTCCCTCCGTTCTTGCAGGCTTCTCATCTGCTCCTTGTAATGCTTTTCTATATACTGCTTGGCAGCAGCTACCTTCTGCTTAGTAGCATTTGAAGGAGTTTCCTCATTTAATGGTGTTTTTGAACTGTCTCTCCCATTCGGAGTAGGTTCCTTCTTCTTGGTTGACGCCTTAGGTTTCTCTTTTGGTCGAAATTTTGCAAACCAACGCTTAGCAGTTTCCATCTACCTTAACCCTTTCTCCTTGTCGAAATGTGGCACTGGTTCCAAATGCTACTAATGTGGTGTCTTTAACACTTCTCTTTCTTCAGCCGCAAGCTACCAATACATCGACTAAAGAATCATATCTCCGAAAAAAAAGACCAAATCATTGGTGCTGCATAGAGAAAGAAACAATACGTAATCAGTCGAGAAACGTCAGCAATCTTCTCTTATAGCCAACAAATCCATTTTGGGTAGGTAAGAAAAGAATCAAATTAAAAGCTTCCATATTTCAATTACAACTAGTTTCGGTTTCTACTTTCAAATTGACTATCCGTAAACTCAAATTTAACTAAACTACAGACACATTTCTTTATCACTACAACCATAGCCACAGAAACTTCTGTATGTAAAGAAGTTTCCAAGATAAATAAGTAAAATAAAATCGAAGTACTGTATAAGCAAAATGAGTAAAGGAAACATTTTTTTTTAAATCAGAAGTAATAATAGTCAACAAATTCACAAATGAAGTAATTTACTCACCTCAAATATAAAAGAGATGAAAGAGAACAAAAACAAGGGAGGGGGGGGGGGGGGGGGGGGAGGTGGGAAAAA
>NC_026154.1:3030443-3031108 GCF_000512975.1 Sesamum indicum
AGGGGGACTGTTGAAAAATATATTGCACATCAACGAACCAAAAGCAATCAAATCAACACCTCCTCCCATTATTCTGCATACCACCAAAATGGAAAAGGATCTTCACAAATCTCACAAATAACCACACGTTCAAAAGCTAAATACCAGTACAGTAAAGCTACAACTACACAGAATTCCAGACAACTAACAACCATTCTCTCCAAAATTCCATCACTAGCATCACAAGCAAATGCATCAAACCGATCCAAGCACGCAATTCTCCCTCAAATCTTAAGCTCCAATGCAACAAAACTTCCAACACTCACCTCTAAACTCAATCCAGAAAACCGAAAACTCCGTAATCCTTCCATCAGCCGCATCGCATCCAGCAAGTGAAATATTCCTCCATACATAAATAAAATTGCTTGGTGAAATGAGACTAGAACAACAACTATGAGACAGTGAATTTGAAACCCTAACTTTCTAAAGAGAGAGAGAGAAGTTAGTTGAAGAAGAAGAAGACTGTGATGGAAACTTTATGCTGTGGTGGCATCATTCACCATCAAAGTTGTGAGAGAGAGAGAGAGAGATTTCTTTTTCATTTTTCCAATTTATCCTTTTCTTTTTTTTTCTTTTGTTTGCTTTTTAGGCAACCGGAAATCTTTGTCAAAAATAAGACCTTTTCT
>NC_026154.1:3031163-3110723 GCF_000512975.1 Sesamum indicum
TAGGTGTTTAAATTGCTTTTTGTTGAGTTGTATTAATTCCTCTCGCGTGAAAAACAAAAAACGCGTTTTTACGAGGAAAAAAAATAAATAAAATGCTTCCGTTTCCTTCCTTTTTCCCCTTTGGTTTTTTACTTTTATTTTCCAATAGCAACTTTACTTCACTGACTTTATTTTTTTATAGGTTCTAAAACAATTTATTTATTTATTTATGTACTCAATAATAAATGTCATTCTTTTTAATCATTGTTGCTTTTAGTTGAGTAAGTAATACTACTTTCCTACTCACGTTGGATTGTTTTATAAAAGTTGTATTTATAAATTTTACCCCATAATTGTTTCTTAATCCCCAAAATTTCCCAAATCCTTATATGTATAATTACACAGTGATTGTCCAATCATTTTCGCATATGTAGTTCACGTAAAACTGTATAATTACGAAAAATTTATAAATAGTTACATGCGTGCCTCCAAGTACAACTTTTAACGTCCTAGTATTTTTACAATCTTACATTCCTTATCTTACGACCTATCCAATTGATCATCGAAAGCTATTACCGACGTTGTCCCAGTGTAATTTTGACGATGTTTTGTTTCATAGGTCTTAATTTCATCAATGGTAAATGTATGTTTCTAATTAAAAATATGATGGATGGCATAACAAAATATCAAATTCTAAAAACTTTATATTACAAATTTGTCCAAACTTAAAGTAAAATAAAGTTTAAAAAAAACAGATGTCTTATCATAAAAATAGATTGTAGAGTATTTATAAAAAAAAAAAGTATTTTGATCTATATTTTAATACAAAACTACACTACAAATAATTAATATTTTCCTACATTATGAATAATTACAACTTAAAAGAATTAATAGCAAAATCAATAGTATGTAATACGACCAAACAAAATTTACGCGAAAAATTAAAAATTTTGACACAATTAATTTAATTTATTGATGTTTTATCTACGGTTAAAATATTTAGCATAATTTTAGTCATGGGCAATATATTCGTCGTATTTTTTTTATTTTTGCCATGACAAATAATTATATTTGTTTTAGGATTATTAATGCACTTCAATTCTGTAATTGATTGATTATACTCACAAGAAAAATACAGCATTTTTTCGTATTTTGGATGTAGAAATTATTATGTTAGAGAATTTCATTGAAATTTTTAATTGAAAAACAGTAAAAACATTAGATAAAGATTGAAAAAAGAAGCAATAATTCTATAAAAGGTACATTACATTTTTATTTAATGTTTGGCTACACTTGTCATTTGTCAATTAAGTCACAAAAGCATTTTTATTTATCTAATGTAATTGGATTCATAAAATCAGATTCCAGATTATCATAATATATTGCAAAGAGTAAATTGTTTTTCAAAATATTATATCCTTCATCAATCAATAATTATCAAGCAATTTTATTTAAATTCAAATGAAAAATGAATTTAATGCAGTCCTTCGATATATAAATTTGTATTTTCTAATAAGTAGAAAATTATTACATGAGAATGTTAAATGAGGGGTAAAATTAAAATATTATGTAATTATTTTTGCTAAGATCAGTATTTTTTGTCCAAACTTTAACAAAGGGAAACCGTGAATTTTCGAAAGAAATTTAAATGTAACTTTAAAATTTTTTTCAGGAGAAAAGTGTAATTTTATATTTTTAAAAGTGATCTAAATATAGCTTAAATTTCTTTTAATAAAAACCACAATTACATAATTACATGAACATCAATAAATGAAGTAATATATTAATTTAATCAATAAAATCTTATCACATTAAGTAAACCAAAATAACAATTCACATTATTACAAATACCAAAAACTGTTGTTGTCACTAAGAATTTGAATATTATTTTTTTTAAAGAAAAATAGCCAATCATATGATTAATTTCATTTGGTGATGGGAATGTATAGATATCTGAACATCTCACTGCCTGGAACAGACCTACAGCGTAGCATCATAGTACAGAGCGCTTTGTCATTTATTATCCAGACATCATCCCCCCCACCCCCATTCTTCTCATCCCATCCCAATGCATTTTCTATCTCCAAATTTCAATAACTTTTTTGTTTTTAGTTATTTTTTATTTTAAATAATTAAGATCGAAATATTAAAATAACGAAGATATTGACTTGTTGGATTGAGCTAAACATTTATGATCTGTACATTGATTCACATATATTTGAACTCCGATTTTCGACGATAATAGATCAGTTGTAGGGACTTTAGCTGATATACATAATGTTTGTGCCACCTCTACAATTAATTAATTTGTAATAAAAAAAAAGTATTTATTATTATTATATGTTGATTTCAATAGTTCAATGTATTTAATATATGACCATTTTAATTATATAAAAGAATAATTTGTATCGTTCATCTGCTTATCCCAATAGTATTTAATCTCATCGTATTATAACAAGAACGATGGTAATTTTTTATGGGTATGGAATTTTAGAATACTCATAATTTTGTATTATTCTTGTAATTTGAGTTCATTAAACAAAACAAAATAGTAATTTATGATTGGTTAATTGATTTTGAAGTATTCATAATGTGTTGATTGGTATGGACATGTTGACAATTGAACTTTCTTGCCCATTGTTATAATATTATTTCTTCTTCATAATTTCATAATTAGGAGGCATAAAAAGTCAAGATTTATGTTCTCCAAGTGTGGACTATACCAAAATAAATAAATAAATCTCCAAGTGTGGAAGCAATGGCCGCAATTACAACATTGGGGGCTCTATGTCATCATACAAAAAACACAATTATTTAGGGTTCAACATTCTCTATTTGTGGGTAAATTACATTTTTTGTCCAATAAGTGGACTCGATTACAATTTTGGTCCCATATTAAGGATAATTCGCACATTTGGTCCCGTATGTGGACTTTTTTTCGAATTTCAGTACCAGATGGGGATTTCCGTTAGAAGTTAATGGTAGCTGCTGAAATCTGTCTGTTGCTGTGAAATCCTCCAATTCTCCATGCTTTCCCTCCATATTTAACAGCAGCAGACAGATTTCAGCAGCTGCCGTTAAGTTTTAATGGAAATCCCCATCTGGTATTGAAATTGAAAAAAAAATCCACATACGGGACCAAATGTACGAATTGCCCTTAGTATGGGATTAAAATTGGAATCGGGTCCACTTATAGGACCAAAAATATAATTTATCCTCTATTTGTTAGTTCACCTTTTTTTTTTTTCAATTTAAAAATTTAGACACACATTAAATAGATTTTTCACATACATAGTCAAGATGGCTCATAAATCAAAATTCGGAGCATAATATTAACAAATTAAAATGATATAACATGAAATTGTACGTATATTGCATTTTCACGTGAATCAAATTATACTCGTCATATAATAAATATTTTATTAATTAAATTATCTTGTCATGGTCGCTATTTGTAAAATACAATGTAATATTATATTACATGCTGATCAAATTTGATTTTGATAAAAATTAATAAAGATTAGGATTTCCCATAGTTGTAATTATTATCTTGTCATTATAATACTACAATTAAAAAAAAAAAGGAAAATTGATTATGAGGTTTGAGTCATGTTCAAGAAGTTGACATACGATCAATCCCATCTATAATTAATACAACCCGCCAACTATAAGCTATATATATATATATATATTATATTTAATTGATATTGACTTGTTTCCATGCAAATATTTTATTTCATTCTCTTACATATACTGTAATTTTAATTTTTCTCACCAGATTAATATCAACAAATTAAATAAATAAAATTCAGAATAATAAATGGGAGTAATGAGAACTTTAAACATGAGGCTGAATAAGACATTGTTTGACTGATAAAATTGAGGTATCAAAACAGAAAATGTTGGTAGTTTGAGTTCCAGGACCGTATAAGTATATCTACTTTTTTTATTAATTCATTTCTTTTCAATGTATTTATTAATTTGAATTATTAATACTAGCAACCGTAGCACGCTATTTTTGTGTGCTTATAAAATATATTGTACAAAATAAAAATATAACATTTATTAATTGGCAGTTAGGTTACTAAAACTTGAAAAGTTGAGTAAGTTATTTATCTTATCAATTGAAAGTTATTTTTAGAATTATAAAAAATTGATGCAATTGTGTCAAAACCACCACTTTGTGTTTATGACACATTTTCTTTTTAATAACTAACGGTTATGGTATGCCGTCATTACGTCCATATAGTAAGTAATTGCTTATACTTTAAAATATATTTTAAATAAGAATTAAATATATAAATCAACATATCATATTCTTTTTGTAAATAAATAAAAATAAACTAATTTAGCGATATTATCGACCCCAAAAAGTTTACTATCGTTGTTTACAAACTGATGTTTGTGAGTGAACAAATTCGAGTCCCGCTGGATGTGTGGATATTTGTTTTATTTTATACGAGTTATTATAATTTATTTGTTTTTAATTATTTGGTTGATATAATTTGTCTATTGATTTTAATTATATTGATAAATTAAATCGATATATTTTTTTTAAAAATATAGATATTAAATGACGTAATAAATTAGAGGGTGAAGAGGACAGGTGGAAGAAAGGGATGTGACTAGTCACATTTCTAATTTATATCAGGAAACGCGGTTGCTGAGTTGGGCCACCATCCACAAATTCTGGCACTCAGAGAATATTTGTTTTGTTTTTTTTTATTTGTTTTTTTCTTTTTCAATTTTTGAATAATATATATAGAAGAAAAAACAAAATAAGTCAAAATTAAACTCTTTGATCATGTGGGATAAAGGCACAAAGTGTGTTTTCAAAAGGCGCTTTTCACTAAAAAAGTAATTGTTTTTCCAATCTATTATTGTTTTTCCAATAATGTTTTTAATTAAGTCCAACCCTGATATTATAATTTAATTCCATGTAACTTTACGAAATTATGTATTATTTACTAATATAAATTGATTGTATGTTTAATATTTATTTAAGATATAAATATATAAATACATATGTTTTTCCGTAAATTTTTACTTGAGGAAAATGACAAATTGGTCCCCACTAAGAAAAAAAAATTCAAAATGTCTGCCGAATTTCAAAAGTTGGAGGTTAGATTTCGAAGGTTCAAATTTTAGGAGGGTGTGAATGTAAATTAAAGTAGAGATAGGGTTGATGTGGACTTCAGACACGTGGCAATCCGAGAAGCCTCAGGCAGCCGCCCTCTTACCCTTTGCCCTACTGGGAGCCTCAAATCTATATGCCTTCTGCAACTTATTTTTACTATAATTGTTTATCTTTATTATTATAAAAAATATATATTTTTATCGTATCAATTTTTGAGTATATCAAAATGTACTCTATATTTTTTTTCTTACCAATTGTTTCTTTTACATCCCTTTACACCACATCATTTTTCTAAAAGAATTAAACGTTGTGCCACCCTATTTTTGCATATATATAATAAATAATATTTATATTAAAAATAAAATATATAAATCAATAAATCAAATTTGAAAAATACGTCACTAAACGTTGTTTATAAGTGTGGAGGGAAAAACGAATAGTGGGAGACTAATTTTACAATTCGTTTTAAATGTGATTATAGGAGTACCTCAATATTATAAAGTGTCTGTTTTTCAATCATAATTACACTCAAAGAACCTATCAAACTACGAAACAACCCAAAATAATTATTTATATTCAATTTTTAAATTTGCATATTATAAACATGTATATATTTCACAACCCACCTTGTAAGAAAGCACGGCACATTATATTGGAAAGTATTTATATAAAAAATTGATCGAATCGAATCAATTATATAAAAAAACAAAAAAAAGGTAATACATTGTTAAGTGATGATTGTGGTTGTAATTGCATAATCAAATCCAATGTGAAGTAGAATTGAATTACCATTCTGGTAATTAGTTGTTGTGTCAGAAAACTAGATCCAAATCTAATCTTACCATATCAAGCCTTGGAAGGTGACTAGTTTTGGACAAAGATAGATGCCACTTACCTTAATTCCTTAGCTTATGTTGTCACCTTTACCAATTCAAACAAACATGCACAGATATATATCTCTCACTACAAAAATACACATAATATCTTATTTTATCTTTTGCTTAGTGATGAAGAATTACAAACCAATTCAAAAAGGTTTTATGCATTTGGTTACTTTCCTTCAAATCTATCTATACTTATATATATATATAAAGGAATATTTTTTACTGACAAATCATAATTAGTAAGATTATTATATCAATTTTTTTTTTTGAAATATGAACTTATATAATAATCTTTTGTTGTGTCGATAGATTTTAAATTAAATTTTGTTTCAAAATATGATTTGTTAGTTTATATATTTTTATTTTTTATAATATATTTAAAAATATAAAAAATTAATTATTATATGTACGAAGGAATGACGTGCCACGATAACTAGCGTATAAAAAACTTGAGAGGATCCACGAACAAAAATTTTATTTGAAATAAACATTGAAGTTTGACACATCCCTTTTTCTAAAACAAGAACAGGAACAAACTTTACCACTTTAATTTTCACAAGCTAGGGAAGGAAAAAGTAAAGCCTTTTTCTTGCATGCTATTGCCAAAATTGTGTAAAGATTTTATTTTATTTTATTTTTTAAAAAACTTGCTTTATGACCATGAGAAAAACCAATGATTTGGTGAAATAAATTTTATTATACTTATCATAAAATTAATTTTATTATATAACAAAATCCTACTCGAACTGAATGGCATATTAATATTAGGAAAATCCCTTTTTTATAGAAGCAGTAAATATATGATTGCATCAATATTTCAATAATATTGGGAACTGAGCAATGCATCAATTCGATCAATATATTAATGTAATTAAGAACTGTGAAATAAATTACAATAAACTCAAATAAAATGAAACAAACTCCCACACGGCCGGTGGAACTCGAACCCATAATTTTGAATTTGTTTATGTGACATCACTCTTAACCACTAGATGAATACGTCATCGGCAGACATATTAACATTAGACCTAATTTTCTTGAAAATTAAAATGTCATTTGACTTTTTCATAATGTCATAAATGAGTATTAAAATTCTGAAAAATGGATAAAGATAGTTGACGATTTGGCCCACAAGAAAGGCAACTTGAGTGTGGTGGGGGTGCCCCTAAATTAAGGGCATAATGGGGACCCCATCGATGACCCTTTGGGGTCAAACAAATTAAAGGAAAAGGCAGTCCCTCCATTATTAGTTCACTAGATTACACTAATTGCGCTTCTCCCTAATTAATTCTCAACAATAATAAAGCTAATTAACCTTGTTAAATTAAATTATTATTTGAGTTGGTTTGTCATGTTAATCATGATTAGAGTCTAGTTGGCTTTTCTAATAATTGATTAGGAGCTTAATTAATACATTAAGTTGCTATATAGGTGTCAATTGTCAATCTCGATTGACATTTTTATTGACTAATGAAAGTGTTATTATCAATTAAATAATGCAAAAAATTAAAATTGTTTTCATTTAACTAATATCCAATTTTTCGGTGGGACTCGAATGCAATACTTAAATCAATCGAGATTTATGGTCTCAATAGTTAACCAATTTGCTAAGATGGGCATGTAAAATTAGTGGTCGATGTTTGCCCACTGATACATGCATAACGTATATTCATATATAACAATCTTGATCTTTTTAATAGGTTGATAGAGATATTGGATTATAAAACGATCTAAAATTTCTTAATAATTTTAGAAACAAATACAGAATCTTACTAAACATCTTGACAATAATTCAAATTTAAATTTTAGACGTGACAACGTTCAATCTTAATATCTGGTCTGAAAATGAAGCAATGAATTGGGACAACGTAAGAAGACATTTGATGATTTTGCATTTGCTTGAATAAGAAGCTCTCAATGGCAATGAGAAATTTGTCATATATATATATATATAGATATAGATATATGTGTGTGTGTAGAGCTAAGGGACCAGATGCTACAGCATGTTACCAATGCTAAGGACAGCTTTCCACTTGATTCTCAAGTGTATGTATACATATAGATCCTCAATGACATCGCATGTGCATAAGCTCTAAATTTTATTTATTTATTTATTTTCTTTCTTGGATTGTTTGTGTGATATGATGGGCATATGCCCATTTATGGGAAAAAGCTAATCATAAAATTTATGTAGTCCCCAACTGGGATTCACATATATATATATGACCTCCTTTTATTTGGATTTAGACAGAAATATTGATGTCAATAAAAAAAATATATCAATTTTTAATTTTATTTTTTATTTAATATTTTTATATATAATTTTGCATTTATAAATGGTTAGATATAATATATATAGAGAGAGTAAGATTAACATCAATTTTTTTCTTTATCAGTGCAAAATTATTACATAGAAATACAAATGAGGAGTAAAATTAAAAAATTATGTGTTCTTTTGCAAACATCAGTATTTTTTGTCCAAACATAACGAAGGAGGGTTAAATGTAGCTAGTGAATTTTAAAGGGGATGTAACTGTAATTTTGAATTTTTTTTTTTTAAAAAAATGCAATTTTATATTTTTAAAAGAAGTTTAAATTTAATTAACCATATATATATATGGTGGTTTTGTCTTAATTCAATCAAGAATGCTTCTGAAAACGACAACTCTTGATGAGATAGGTTAGAAACGAGAGTTAGGTGTTGATAATCAATAATAGGAATGGATATTGATTTTGTGTATTTATATATAGTATACTAAAGTCGTATTTTTGTGTGTTTACCTAAATTCTCATAAATTTTGAATATTGTTTCCTACTGCTTCACAGCAAAATTTATTTGCAAGCTAATACATAATGAATAAAGAGTAAATTACAATGAATTCATATGAAATTTAACATAATTATAAATATTTAAATTTATTTAAAAAACTATCGATATCTTTTTAATTTTAATAATCGTCCAACAACTAATCCAATCTGTTATCTTCATTAGATTTTCATCCATTTTTAGTGCCGAAAAATCAAAGTATTTTTTCGGGCTATAAATTATAATTTACCTATATTTTTTAAAGTTTTTAATTTTTTTTAATGGTCTAAGTGGACACTTTTTCAAATTTTTCCATCTACATTGTCTTTTTTTTTCTTTAAATAAAAAATACAATAAGGACAGACTTAATCATTCCAGACATCAGTTCAAGAATTTTATTATTTCATCGTATTGATAATTTTTCGAAAATGAGAAATTATTCGTAATTATGTCAAATTTGATAAGAGTCGTTGTAATTTATGGATAAGTGAATATAAATTCTGCTGAAAAGTGCTCCCGCAATTGCAGCATTCAAACACGAGAAATCATTTTTGTGGGCCAAAAAAAGGGGAAAAAGAAGAAAGAAAGAAAGGAAAAAAGAAAAAAAAAAAAAAGAGTTGGGAGAAGTAATGGTGCATGGCTTATGACTACACTCCCTTTTTCATACTTACAAGGGAAGTTTCTCTAATACAATCATCGTATGCTCAAAATAAAGACATTATTAAACGAGGGTTTTTTCATTTCAAAATAATTGTTATTTATTTGTTATAGGGTCAATTACACTTAAATTTTTTTCTGAAAATATAAAAATTACAATTTTTTTTAAAAAGTTTTGAAATTACAATTATATTTCAAAATTTTTCATTTACACTTGACCCATTCCATAGGATTTCGAGGTTTGCGTGTTCGTGTTCGGAGTGATGGTATTAAGCAATTTTTGTAGTATTTACATTCACTTATATGAGAAAATGTGGTTGTCCTAACATCAAAGTTTCAAAACTTTCTAATAATGGTTAATTACATTTACACCCTTCAAAAAATTCTCGATTTACACCTGATTCTTTTTGTCAGGGTTTGAACAGAAATTGCCCCTCATTTAATATTTTTATATATACTTTTTGTATTTATAAAGGAATAAATGTAACATATATATATTTGGAGTGAGGTTAATATATTATATTTTCCCTTCATATATACAAAATTATTACATGAAAGCGTTAAATAAAAAATAAAATTGAAAATTTATACTATCTTTTTTTTTTTTTTTAATATCAACATTTTTCATTAAAATCTTAATAAAAATGGGTCATGTATTAACAGTGAATTTTTAGAAAAGTGTAAGTGAAATTTTAAAATTTATTTGAAAAAAATATAATTTTATATTTTTAGAGAGACATGGTGTGACTAACCATTGTAATAATAAACCCCTTTGAGTAATGTTATATCATTTTTCTTTTTAAGATCCAAACTAGTCCCCCAATTTCCTTAGGACCCAAACATGTGACCTATGTTTCATAGGAACAAATGCTTCTGCCTGCCATAGTAAGAGAGTCCATTTTATGAGTTCCAACAACGCCTTCTTACACAGAAACTAATAGAATTTATGAAAATAACGCCTGAAAAACAAACACATAAATATGTCAATATAAAGCCTGCAAGTGAAGAGGAGATGGAAGGATAGTAGAAAGAACCATAACTATATAATTTGATTCGACTGAGAAAGAATTGAAGCAGAATATAATCAGGTAAGAATAATTATTGAACATCCTGGGACAGAGGCAACTACGATATTTCCCAATAACAAATTTTGACAGCATTGCAAGAATGAAGAATACCCTATAAATAGAACTTGTCAATGGCTAGTCAACAACTAAACTGAAGCAATAAGCATTACAGAATGTCTACAAAATGAACTCCTGAGATATGCTTCTTAGATCCCAAGATGATGTGGAATTCGCTAACCGAGAAGGTGAATTAATCAGCCCCGTCGTCGAGGGTCTACTCTGTATCTCTCAAGCTTTCACTTGTCAGCCACAGTTTCTTACGGATGATGAACACGACTTCATCTCCATCTTGGCCAGGTTCTGAAGACGAATCAGCAGTGGCGAATGCTTCCCAATGCAATGCAGATAAATACTTCTTGACAAAATCGACAACGTGTTGTTTATCACGGATGATAATGAAACCTGTAGGTCTGAGAATCCGGTCCATCTCAAGGAGTAGATCCTCGCCGCTGCAACCTTTCTTTTCAATATCGGAAAATACAGTCCAAGCATGGAGCAAATCGTAAGTTCTCGGGTATGTTGAGAAGGATTCACACCTGTAAATAAATCGGATTACAAGATCAAATTTCCAAATATAGAATCTTCAGTTATCATTTAAAGGGTAGTGGGAAGAAAAGGAAGATGAAAAAAAGGGTGAAGATGTGAACAAACTTGGGCTTTAGTAGCAAATAATCACGTACCAGTTGTGAACTGTGCCAATCAAGCCTCTATCAAAGACAATTTTAAGTGTTTTAGGACCGTCTTCAGGCACAACATTCATCACCCATACGTCCTTGTCTTTCAGAGCGGCAGCAAATGACCCCAAATGTGCCTTCATATCCATCAGGTTCCTCAGAGTATCAGGCTTGACCTTCGGGCTCAAGAGATTCCAATAGTTATCAACTCTCTGCCTCCAAAGTTCCTGCTCACAAACAGAATCCGCAGAGTTATCATCTACTTCTTTGTCCACTTGGATGCACAAGCATACGATAAGCAAGCAGAGGAGGGCAAAAAATGAAACAGAAAAGTTGTGTGACTGTATTTCGATGTACCGTGTCTTTCTCAAACATTTCGCTTGTGTAGCCCAAATCAGCAAGACGAGGAGGAGGAGAAGTTAATCGGGCAGGCCATGGTGCCAGTCCGCTGCCTCTTGTTTGGTGATCATCTGATGATGAGAAGTACAATATTAATTAAGGAAATGAATGGATTCCTTTTCCTTTTCAGGATTTAGAGAATAACATCAAGGGATAATTATATTTACATCTCCTAACCTATGGTCCATTTACAAACCACTCTTGCCGTTTGTATAATTACAAAAACCACCCTTCACAGCAAAAAACTAAGGGTAGTTTGTATAAAGATGTTGACATTTTTGGGGGGTGTATGTGTAATTTTCTAAAAAAACAGGGGTGGTTTGTGTAAATGTTGTTGACATTTCTGGTGGTGTATATGTAATTATCCAAAAAGCAGGGGTGGTTTGTGTAAACAGACCATAAATCAAGGGATGTAAATGTAATTATCCCTAACATTAATCTAAAGCCATTTTCAAGGGACGAAATGAAGGATAAAATTAATATACACATTGTCAATTTCTTCCTGTAACAGCTTAGAACACCCAGTTTGAAGTTGCAGAACATTATCTGAATCGGTTATTCGCAACTTATCAACCTAAAATCTTAAGAAGACATGAAAGCTAGAGTTACCTATCGGCAACAACAAACGGACAATTATAACCCATCTATTTATAGTTCCACATATTTTTATATAGTTAAAGATACCCAAGCAATAGCTTTTAATCAGCATTGGGATGATGCTCTTTTCTTTGTTTTCTTTCAAGAAATATATAATGTAATAAGATGCTTACGTTCAGAATAGGGTGAAATGCATGCCTCCATTAGTACACCCCAAACAGCATCAGGATCATCATCAGATCGACAGAGAGGCGGCTGAGTGCCAGGTTCTCTCTCCATATAACAGTCATTTGTTAAAGGCTTTTGCCAAATGACAGTTTGGTTTCTTTTAGCAGCAATTCTCCAGCACATGCGTTCCACAAGTGCACTCATCTCCTTCCATATTCTCAGATCCTCTTCATCCTGAGCATAAGCTTCAGGGGATGAGTATGCAAAATAGCCTCCAGGTCTCAGCACTCTATCCAACTCAAGCAAAAGGATCCCATCTCTCTGCAACCAATCAATTCTACAACGAGAACAATGAGCAAGTTCAAAAGACCGGCTTGGATAAGGAAGCCTCTTTGTCCCAAGAACACCTAGATATGCAGGAATTCCTCTCTCAAGGGCAAATTGGATCTGATTTTGGTGAACATCATTAGGTGCTAATGACATTGCAATGATATCAGATGAAAGGAGGTAACCGCCAAAACTTGCAACACCACAGCCGACATCGAACACCGTGCGCAATCTTCCCTCATTGTTCAAGTTATTGTTTGAAAAGTTCAGCATCTGCAAATGAAAAATGATCAGAACCAGAAGCAAGGTTCTCTTACGTGTCAGTTGTTATAGGTTAATCTATTCCAATTTAACAGCTTTAGGGACAAATTTTATATTCATCAAATGTCAGATGTAAACAATTTATGACAGAATTCAAAAGTTAAAGGGACAAATTATTAAAATAATCAGGTTTGCGTTGTTGACACTTCAAGAGACAGAAACATACATTTGCAATTGAAGCAATGTATTTATCTGCTCCATAATGAAAGTGGGTGCCTCCTCCAGGAAAACGAATCCTTTCACCTTTAACAACCATCCAGTTCTGGTCGGACTTCTCAGTTGCAAGGTGAGTGTGGGGAATGTTTACTTTCCAAACTTCATCTCTACTTTTTGGCCACTTGAGCGGAACCTGTAATTTCAAACAGTTAAAGAAAAAAGAAAAGAAGAAATAAATAAATAAAGGGACAGAAATAAGAACAAAATATTCACCAAATTCAACGAAATGCAGACATCAAAACCAATTGCATTCTGCTTTAGATACTCACCTTGTATCCTGGTGGAGGTGGAATTAAGCAATTGAATCGCTTTTCAGGTAATGGGCAGTGTCTTTCATAGTGCTCCATCAGAGACAGATCCAACTTCAATCTCGATTGATATATAAGATTTCTGTCCAGACAGGGGATCAACTCTGAATGACGATCATCACAGACCTTAGGGTGGAACGGAAATAATGATAATAAGTCATCAGCTAGAATCACAGGACAAACAACAGATAGTGCAAACTAGGTTCTTCTTATTCAAACAGTAACTTTTGTCACGGCCAACAAAGTAATTTGCATAAAATCTGCCAAGTTGTTGAAACACTTACGGGGAAGCTCTTTGGGGCAAAACCATCCTCCCCATCATCTAGCCCAAACTTGACTGATGATTCGTCTTGCTTGTGACCAAGATCAGAATCCTCATCTCCCCCTAAATATGATGTCCCCAGTTTTCTCAAAGAGCGGCTGCCATACTCTAGAGCAGACTCCCCAGAATTCTTAGAGCCAAAGTAGAGATACAGAAAGACAAGAAATACAGCCACAATACACACAGAAGTCAACAAGCGCTTCTTCTGCGCTGCATCTGATCTCCCCCTTGTCATTTATCTTAGCTTGGGTAATTCTTTAGAAACCTTCAGATCCTCCTTCGACCTGAGTGCTTGCACCTTGTCGGTCAAAAAGACGATCTCATACTGAGATTCTGGCGTCGGGCTTCAGGTAAGAAACTAGACTATGAAGCAACCTGTGACATAATTGCACAATGAAATAGGATAAATCTTGGTTAACAGTCTAATCTAGCAAGCACGAGGTATCAAGTAACCCCAAAAAAATAAGTGAAAAACTAATACAAGTTTGGATTCTAAAAGGTAACCAGCCCGAAATTCATGTAAAAGTATCGTACTTTTAAAATCATGATAAATGCTGAATTTATAGGATAAATAAAAAAGAAAAGCTCACAGAAAGGGAGATGTTATTTTCCAAATAAAAAGATGTAAATGGTTAACAAATGCCCATGCAACAAAGTTTAAAATACAGAAGTTAGCCAAAAAAGTGGATATGCATGGATAAAGAATCGGCCCAATATGTTATTTTCTCCACAATACTCTGCGACGGATTTAGTACAGTACGAGATCTGTCCATTCGGAATGTGAGACAAAAACAGAAAGTGTAAAACTAAAGAGCAGATATAGCTTGAAATCATAAAAAAGACTAGGCAACTGAGATGTTAAACAAGAAGAAGAAAGCAATTAGTTTTCAGAATTGGAAGTTGTATTGAATGCATAATCTAAAGAGTAGCACCAATTTCTACAGACACAAATTTAAATGACAAGACCACGAACTTTCTTGCGTAACAACAAAACCACAAATTCAAATGACAAAACCATGATCATCGAGCAACCAGATTTCCTTAGCCCCAGACAGAAATGGAGAACAGGTACATAGATTGATACTACTGCGATCTCCATGGACAACGTAAACACAACTAATTAGGTGCATTATTGTCTAATTTAACAGAATCAGCAATAGTCACTATCTAGGCCGGTGCTGTTCAGAAGAAGTTCACACCTGAAATCACTTACTCAAGACCAATTTTCTCCTTTCTACAAATATTAAATTTTCACCCCGCAGTTTCTTACACTACAGAACAATGCCACATCAAACACCCAAATTCCAAAAAGTGACACAATTCAATCTTCTTCCATAAATTGACTCAAAAGCACAGCTCCATCAAAGCAGATCTACAACACCATATCCTCAAGAAACTTCACATTCATCACACAATGCAGTAAACCAAGGACAAACCCAACACCCACATAACAGCATTGCAAGAACACAAATAAAGTCAGAAACCCACCAAAACCAACGGTACCTTCCAATACGCAAAAGCATCCAATCAGCAAATCAAGACAGCAAAAGACAATGAGATCAGGAGGGAAAAAAGTGCTTACAGAAGCGAAGTATGGATCTGGGCAGATCTGAATTAGATTGCCTGATATACTCACAGCTCAGGAAACAGAAACAGAAACAGAATCAAGATTTGTAGGGTGTTGGGAGTGAAGGATAGAGGAAGAGGTGGTTTTCCACACTAGAACTGAAAAAATTTGTAGCAAATCTCAGAAAAAGAAAGGGAATAAATGCGAGGGGTGGGGTGGGGTGGATAGGGGGGAATTAGATCTCAGCTCTGACGTTTATGTGAGATTTTACTGCGTCTCGGGTGTGTGATCTTTTCCTATTTTCGGAGAACAAAAGGGTGGAAACTCTGACAAGAACTGTTTGTTACCTTACGTTAGCGGTCTAGCTTTCGGTCTCAATTCATCCGTTTTCCGTTTTTTTTTAACAAATCTAAAAGAGAAATTGTTAGTCAGGAACCACGCTTTTCCGACCTTTTATTATCCATTAATATGGCAAATGTAAATTAAATTGATAATTTTTAATATTTTAACTAATAATAATTGTTTTTTCTTTAAGACAAATGTTTTTATTACATAAACTGTATAAATACAAAATTTCGTTTATTACTAATTTTGGACATACGAAATAGTCATGAAAAATTTAATTTTGCAGGGAAGCAGCCATACTTCGATATATGTGTAAAAATTATATTTATATTAATATAAAAAAAAATCAACTGCACTTACAAACAACTGTTAATAACTTCATTGCATTATTTTTTAAATGTAATAACTATATTACTAATTAGATAGTTTTAATAATTAATCATAATAATTATTATTATTTTTAATAAAAGCGACTCTACGTCGTTTTAACATTAATGCGCTGATTCTTTAGTTATGTTGATAATACTTTAAGATTGATTTTATTTTGAATTTTGAATTTTTTAAGAAATAATATTATTATTTTATTTATAAGATATTTTAAGATATAAAAGACTATTTATTATATTTAAAATGGTGTAATGAACAAAAATATAGTAAAACACATACCTGAAAATTAAATAAAAAAAGAATATATAAATAGGGGTGGGTCATGGAAGCTTTATAAATAGTATTTTGGACATTTCAGCAAAATGCTGTGCTGAGTTGGCATGATATGATTGAGCTCCATCTGGATCAGGAACAAACTTTTGGGCCCAGCTTTCACACTTGGCCCAAATGAAAAAATGGGCTATAATGTAAGTTCTTTACCCAATCCGACAACCATATTTAAAATTATCGGCCCAATAACTATTAACTGGGCCTAATACAGCCCAATGTTACTTTTATTTATTTATTTTTTTTAATGATGATGAAACTATTCAATAAATTCACTTTATATTTTAGTGTGTTATGATGATTAGTTCACTTAGGATGAGGTTGTTAATGGGTAAGATAAGACCCTGCTAAGATTATAAAAAGAAGAAAAGATCAATACCTAGGCTCATAGAAAAAAGTTAGACTCAGACTAGGGCCCAAATTCATTAAAATTATAAATTCATGAGCGTATGTACTCAATTTTGACCAAAAAAAGAATATTTCTATTTTTTCTTCCCCAATTCAATTGGATTCCATGATCAATGTATCTAAATTCAAGTGAATCAGTTTATAATACTTAAGACATCATAAAATTATTTATCTTGTGATTTTTTTAATCATGTACATCTTTAAATAAATAAATAATTAGTTATATAAATATATTTATTGATACGCCCACAAACTTTTCTCCTCAAGCCCAAAAAATAACTCCACTGAAGCAGCCCAATAGGTCAAGCCCTACTAACCTAGCAAGTGAGAAAAATAAGTTCTATTCAAGAAACTGAGTCAACATATAGTAGGGAGGACACAATTATACAAGTTGTTGACACCTTAAGACACATCATAGTAAAAACTCCAAGAGACCCAGTTGGAATCAACTTTTTAATCATCAAGTAACTAAATCTCGAGATACTCAGATACTTATAAATTGAGGCATTGTGCAGTCATTTTGGTAATACAAACTATCACACTCATACTCTCATTATCTCTTATTTTTTAAAACTATTTTCACCATACTTTTTGTATTCCATATGAATTACAACACTTTCACACTATTTTCAATCATTACTCTCATTTTGATTCAAGTTTATCTTCATTTCTTTAGTAAACCTGTTATTAACTTAAGCATAAGAATATAAATCTCTATTTTGCGTGTTAGTCCTCAATAATTTTAGAATTTTTGTAAAAGTCTTTCGACCATTGTGCGGCCTACTTATCTCCTCTTACTTTTCTTTAAAATAATAATAATAATTTCAAATATATATATTTATTCGGTCAAACAAAATAAAGCCATAATAAAATTTTCTCATCAAGTTTACAGATATTATCACTATGAAATAAATATTATCTCTGAGATGGGCCAAACTATGAACAATATTTCTCTTGATTTGTTTGAAAATTTTGGTGGTGTTTTGAAATGTTTTGAAACAGCATTTCATTAGTTTTTGGTGAAAATAAATCTATACTAATTATAGGTTTTACAACTAAAAAAATTATACACATACTTCATACATATATATAAATATATATAAAAGAGATATGGTTTGACAATAAATAGTAATTTTTGTATCCAACTAAATAACATCAAATATACTTATTTTATATTATCTTTATAAATAAATTCAAACATACACAATAATTCTAACACATATTTATTTATTTTTATTTTTTCCTCTATATTCACGAAATATACCATAATAAATTAAAAATGAAGCTAAACATAGTGTAAGTTTGGCAGAATGAGTAGTGAAAAATTGGTCGTAGCAGTGCAAATGAGATGAGGGACTGAGGGTGAGAGTAGACAAGACAGGGCAGTGGTGTATGGTCCACGTCGACTCAGACAACACGATGTGGCCCCGAGCAGATCTCTCCACGCGGCGTGATCTTGGAGTGGGTGTTCCTTGTAACCTGTCAAGAAAAGACAAGGGAAATGGAGAGGCGACAGTCAGATGAACGGCCACGTGCAACCGGGCCCCGCTAAAATGGCACTTTATGTCAATCCGACGGGTCAGACTCAAACTGAAGTTGTAGTAGCAGTAGTAGCCTTGCGCACTGATTTGTGATCGCAGAGGATTCTCGTACCCATTTCCTTTTAGACTATACCCATATTCCTTTTCTATTTTTTTTATATATATTTTTTAATATGGAAAAAAGATGGTGAAAATGACAGGCTCCTACGTCAATTCATCGAAATTTAATTGGGTTGGATATTATTTTAAAATATATATATTTATTATATAATTAATATATAATTTTAAAAATAATCCATCACATTATTATTATATCATAGTTATTATAAAATTAATTTAATTTGATCAAATTAAATAATATTTTTTCCCATGAATTAAATAAGTTGCAGCATAGTATCTAGTTATGGGGTATTTAATTCTCATCCCAACTTGAACGGTTTTAATTTCAACAAGTAAACATATATTCACTAATTTTTTTTTACTACAATATATATTTTTAATTGATATGAATTAAAAAAATTATCATTATTAGCCATGATTTAATAAAATTGATGTAAAAATTTGTTTTATTTATTATGATCAAATTATTTACCGTAGCTCTTAACCATAACAAAAATCATTCGTTATAACTTTTAGCCATGACAACCGTTTAAACCATTTTTCAATTTATTAATTAAGATCAACTTAAGCAATTAATATTCTCATAACCCCATGCACTATGCCATACCAAATCCCGAAATTGTGACCCTGGATTGGGGGCCACGTTTAGCCATCCAAGCTGTCCCTAATGTCGTCCCTACATGGGACAACACCTATAAATACGCTCCAAATACTGTGATATATATAGGGTAATTTATTTGGTTATGTATTAGACATGTGTATCGGGCCATTGGGGTAGGTCGTGGGTCCCAACTCGAATAGCATCGAAACCTATTAGAAAGACATGGATTCTCTGAGTAAACTTACAATTTTGAATTCCTTCGAGGACAAAATAGTTTTTTTGAAACAAAAAATCAGGGTTATATCCATCAAATTTCATTTTCTCTCTCTCTTACTTAATTAAATAAATATAATAAAAATTAAATGCACATGTACGTATTAAATATGCTCTAGTCTACTAGTACGAATTATAACTATATATGAAACCATCTCAACTAAAATAATGTGCCAAATTTTACTGGTAAGAAAAAAGGGATAGTTAAAATTAATTACTGTTATTTAGTCTATAGAAAAAGAAGGAAATTGTCCAAGACCGGCAGAGACTGATGGGATAAATGCAAATCACACGTAATAAAGTGTATTTGACCATTCTGAGTGCTAACCAAATCCATATTGATGGAGACATTAGATTCTGAAAACCAATTAGAGATATATAGAAATTATTAGTTAGATTATTCAATAACCTAATCAGATCTACACCTACCAAAGAAAATCAAATACAAACACTTTAATTAAATTAATTAATATTAAAAGCAATTATAATGATGAAAAAATTTAATTAGAGGTAATTCAAAAATCTATGTATTTGTTTTGCCAACGTCAGTATTTTTCTTTCAAAACCTAATTACGTCATGGGATTTGTGTAAATAGTAAATTTTTTAAGGGGTTGTAAGCATAATTTTGATTTTTTTTAAAAAAATATAATTTCATATTTTATAGAAATTTAAGTGTAATTAATCCTTAACTTTTTTATATGACATGGTTTGGAATTGGGTTAAGATTAATTGAAGTCAACAATAAAGAAAAAAGTGAAAATATGTTTGTTATTATCTACTTTGTAAAAAAAAAAAAATTACTATAAATTTAAAAAGTAAATATAAATTTTGGTAATTACAGAATATTAAATCTTTGTGAATGGGAGAACCGACAAATATTGTTCAACATATAATGTATCCTCATGATAACGAAATCAATATATATACATATGTTATTGATAGATACAGTAAGCCCACTGCCAATAATTAGTATATAAATTGAATGCACAATATATGGATCAACAAACAATTAATGTGATTAAATAAATTCAATTTTTTAGTCTTATTTCAAGAAACGGGACCCCACATTTATCAAACTTCTTCATCTTAATTTTTTTTATATGTATATATATAGCTACTTAAGTCAAAATATTATTTGTTGAGTACAACTATAAATATATAATAATGGGAAAATATATACTTTGTGGTCCGTAATCTACGTCCAGTACACTTTCAATTCTACTATTTGCGGAATTTTTAAAAAAATCCGATAATTCGTAAAAAGTCATATTTTTAATCCTCTTATCAATTTCTATTAGGAAAAGTACATACAATTTACATCGTTATTATCTTTTACTTGAAGGAGAAATAGTATTTTTGATTCCATAAGTTAGACCAATTCACTTTTGATTCCATTTGTTATGAAATTAGCACTTTTGGTCGCGTAACTTATAAAATTTAGTACTTTTGATCCTCATCTATTTTTTCGTCTACAATTTAAAGGCATAGACTTGAACACGTGACCGTTAAATATTTTTGATCGAAGAAAAAAATAATGAACTTTTAGCTTGCCGCCACTTTTGGGAAAAAAATAACTATTTTTCTTGTGGAAATTAAGGAAAAAAAAAGAGATTTTTCTCTTTTCTCACAAAATTTGAATCCCGTCTATCCCATATATTTTTATAAATTAAAGCCAAATAAAAGTAATATAAAGAATCACATGTTTTACAAATGAATCAATTAGTAGACTAAAGCCTTAATTATAAGCAATTGTTGGAAAAAAAGGACGAAGTTTTTCTCTAGCAAAAAGTACTTAATGGCTACGTACTAGGCACGTTACCTACACCATTAAATAGTAGATGGAAAAGTAGATGATAACCAACAGTGTTAATTTTAATAAGTTATGAAACTAATTAAAATTGTCAATCCCGTAATGAATAGGACTAAATGTGAAACAATGCCAACTTATGGACCAAAATGCTATTTTTTCATGATTTAAACATGATTTTGTCCTTTAATTTCTTACTATATTGGTAGAAGGACTGAAGCGAGAATATTTTAAATTTATGAAATTATTTTAAAAACTTCTATTCATAAGCAATATGAGTAAAGTGTATATCACCTATTTAAATTATGGGACAAAAAATATAATTTTCTCAGTTATGTTGGTTCCGTCCATAGCCAATTTTCACAAATGACTAAATAATGAAAACAAGACATATATATAACATATAACTAAGTTTAAATTGTTAAAAAAAAAAGAAGTTAAAATTCAACACATCAATTACAAACCTCCACATATGTAGGTGATATAGATATATTTCCGTGAAGCCTAGCACGTAAAATTCTTTTAGATAAAAAGTTAACAATAATATAGATGAATAAAAAATTTTGTCCTCATTCTGATACCATATTCATTGATATAAGTATAATTAATCAATGCATTATATATATATATATATATAAAATTAAGACCCTCCAGGAAATCTCGTTACTATGTTTGTTTTCATTTTCAAGTTATCTTCGGGACAAGTCAAAATATACCTAATGTTTGCCATCATTCAAAAACATCTTATCTAGGTGTTTTAAACTGTTTTAGCATAAATACATACATATATATATATACACACACATATGTACATAAATATATATAAAAAAGGCATGATTTGACAATAAATAGTAATTTTTGTCTCCCAAATCACAACATTAAACATACAATAATTATTTTAAATTATCTCCAAAAATAAATCCAAACATACATACTATCTCGAACACACACTTATTTATCTTTGTTTTTATCTCTCTATCTCCACAAATCACAATAAAACACTTAGAAAACAAATCCAAACATTAGGCATCTGTTCCTTGGATTCCAGCAAAATGAAATGATCTTGAGAGATGGGGTTATATATATATATGTTCTTGGTTTCATGTATAGATGAAGACAGCCTTAAACGAATACCTAACTAAATTTTACTGTTGTAAGAGTTCATGTGAGTGTACTTGACTAATTTAATGCAATATCTCTTCTGCTTGGGGAACATGTGGATTGGATATGACACAATTGAGAAATGGGTGATGGATTTGCATACAATTAATGACCTCATAGACTTTTCAAACTTCCACATACAAATTCAGACCATATTATGAGAACCAACTTGATACACTATCTTATGGTTTTCATCAACCAGATAATTTTTTTAGTTCATTTTAATTAAATTCATATTATTAATTTCATCTTATAGTTCAAATAAATTATCAGAATCATAATATTCATCTCATTCTTCCAATAACTTATTATTTTCTTTAAATATACAGCCCGCGTACATATGTAAGGATTGAATTTCCTATATACAATTCTTTTTTCTAAATAAAATAGATGACGAGAAAATATAATAGGATTTTGAATAAAAAATTCAATTATATATTATTGCATCTATAATAAAAAAATAAAATTAAAGTAAATGACAAGAACATGGCTAAAACAATGCATGGTAGGAAGGTTCTAACAATCACTGAAATACATGTTCAAATTATTGGTGTGTCCTGATTTTCAAGAATTAGGAAAAGGGCACAAATCTAAAAGGAAAACCCTGAGAAAATGTCCCTCACCAGTGACAAAATTAGTGCTAGACAATGCTGACATGTAATCTTTCCAAAGTTGCTCATCCTTTCCCCTTTTATATATGGTATGATTTGCCAACCCCCATTATGAAAGAAAAAAAACCCCAATATGTTAGAAAAAAGACACAGGTACATGATATGCAAATCTATTGCTTGCTAGCTTGTCATAAATGGCTGTAATTTCTCTCATACATCTCAGTACCTGTCACAGCCATTACCATGTATAAAATGAGAAATTTTAATTCTTGATTAAATTTGAATTAATTATATGATAAGTGTAATATTTATGATGTGATTGTTTTACAGTTAAAGAGTGATCAATCACATAAAACTGTATTATATTTGTAATATAATTAATTAGATTTGGTAAAAACTGATTTGAATAAGAAATTCTCGTATAAAACTGCCTCAAAACAACAAACAACAAGAACAAACACTTAAAAAGAATTACTAGGTAGCATAGATATATGTAGTTAGCATCATCAAATATAGGAAATATTCCCATGAATTTTGTTTAATTAGACCATAGTGTTTTTTTTTTCCCCAAAAATTATCTTAGGAAAAAGCCAATAACAAGCTTACACATGGAGGGAAAACTTAGGGTACCTCTTCCTAGTAATGCTTCTCATAGCTGATGATCTCATCAATTGGCTAACTACTACTAGATAGACTATATATGGTAAGTAATATTACTCGATTCAGGCGAGAAATCCCATGCAAATGCTGCTGATCGTGCTGGGATCAGTGCACTGTTCGTTGCGTAATAAGTATTCAACTCGGTGGTGGCAATGCTGCCGCCTGCGACGGCGCCGGCGGCCTCTTCCGCTTCTTCTTCTCGTAGCTGATTCCTCTTGCTTTGGCCTGTGAATCACGGACTTCGCGCAGATAAAGCCTAACTGCCCGTGCCCCGAACGGGTTGGCTTCGGGCTTGCCCCCGTTTTCTTCATAGGCTGCGCGCAGGCGGCCTATAAGGGCGTCAAGGCTGCCCCAGGCCTGGCGGAGGGGGCAGGGGCAGGGTGCAGGTGGGTTGGGTTGCCCGAAGAAGGGGCAGAGCTGAGTGTGGACCTTGGTTTTTCCGAACTGGTCGAGGTATCGGAGGAATTCGAGGACGTGGGCACCGCTGCAGCGGGAGAGGGAAAGCGGCGGGCGGTGGTTGCGCAGGTACTGCCCGAAGGTGTTCCAGTCGCGGCGTTTTTGGTTCTCGTAGCGGCTTAGGGTTGTCGGGGAGGACACGGTGGTAGACCCGGCGGCGGATGAGGAGCCTGATGGTGATCCGATCGCTGTGGAAGGGGTGGTGGTGGTGGTGAAACTGTTGATCTCAGTGCTTCGGGAACTCATTTCTTGAGTTATTGGATCCATGAACAGAAGCTACTCAGCAGCGAAAGAGAGAGAGTTATAGGGTTCAAGGCAATAGGGTTTTGATGTTTCCCATGAGAAATTAAAATGGAGAAAAGTTACGAAATCAGAAAAGTAATTACAGTTCAAGGTTGGAAGAAGAAGCCGCAGAAAGTGAAACTGAAGATCGAAGCTGCAGGAAATATAGGAAATCAATTAGAACACAACAGGAAACTCTTTTTCCGGCTTTCTTGTACTAAATCTATGTTTGATCAATCCTAGAAAGCCTACGATGTCTGCTGGGTAGCGTTTTTTGGGCTTTGTTTTCTGCAAACATTTCAAGAGATTGAGCGATACATAGTTTTCCCAGAAGGGTGTTGAACTATAGTTCTCATCACTCTGTTGTTGTGTGAGTGTGTGTATAAAAGTGGAGAGAGTGTGTGTATTGGTAATTGGTGAGTGTTGTGGAGGGACCTGGTTAGGGCTTTTGTGGTAATAAAAGTAGGCAGAGATGGAGACAGGGAAAAGCTGTGGGAGTTTAAAAAAAAAAAAAAAAAAGAGAGAGAAAGAAAAAAATTGAGGGAATAATATGATTTTGTTTCCTGCTACCATCAAACACACTTTTGCACTGATTGACAACACCTTTTCTAATGACCAAAATGTCCTCTCTTGTTTTACTATTATGGGTTACTTTTGGTGCATCAATTTCCACATCTAGATTGCTGCGCAACCATGATTCTTCTTCTCTCCTTTTCTTTTTTACCATATATTTTTAAATTGATTATATATAGGTATTCATTTTTTTTTTAAATACAATATTAAAGTCCAATCCGAATTGAGGCTAAAGAGTCAGGTTCGCTTTGCTAGTACCAATAGGTAAAAGAGGCCACAAGCCCAATAAGCTAATAATCATTGATCTGTTGATGAGATATCAACTAGTTCACGTTCAATTACAACTAGCCTATTTGATTCAATGGACACATCAGGCATATTCTGCATATTGGATGGCATATGTGACATGACCATCAAAGCACACCAACAGGGATACAGTAGCATGATGAATAAAGATGACATGTAACAACTTTCTTGATTTTCATTTACTTTCTTATTAATCCTGTTCTACTGGCATAGGACCTATATGACTTAGCGAACAGTTGAATGATTTCTACCCAACAAGATAAACATTCTAAGAAATTCATTGATACCGTATCCATCCTCAATCATCTCTCCGATTTTCTCATCCTACAAGTCTTCAACTGACTTTCTATACATTTTCCACTTACTCTCAACTCTCTCACACAATTTGAACACTCTAATGCATAGCTTTTGCTATCTTTATCATCTTGCACACGACTTCTACACATTTTATTATCAATCCCCTTATTTTTTTGCTTTTACTTTGTGCTCCTATCTCTATTGTTTTTAAAATACCTTATCAATTTAAGTACGAGAGTGTTAATTTACTGTTTTGCAGGTTAGTACTTCAATAATTTTAAGATAGCAGAAGTTCCTTCAAATTATTGCAGTGCTATTGGACTCTGATATGCATAATAAAAATAATATTTTATTTTATTTAAAATACTTGAAGGCTAAGTTTGGATTAATGGCATTTGGATTTGAGGAATAATTTAAAAAAAAAAATTCAAATGACTTTATATCAAAAGATTTTAAAATCCATTCACACTTAGTAAAATATAGGTTAAAAAAATTAGAGATAGAAGATACATATCAAATCATTTAAATTTAAAATTGTCCAAACCAATTCTAAAAGGATTTATTATTAAAAATTTAAAATTCTTAACTTCAGATCCGTCCATCTAAATGTATTCTAAAAATATGCAAATTATGACATAAATATTATCTGCTTAATTATACAAAATTAAAACATAAAAAATAGCAATTTTAAGTAAAGAATTTGAATCTGGATCTGAAATTTCATCCTCGGATAAAATCCAGGTGCAACACGTTTAATATATCTAATTATTTATCAAAATATATATAAGTGGATGAAATTAAACCACAACATTATATTATCCAATCAACGATCAGCGGTGGATGGATCATTGATCCATTTGAACAAATTTTACAATGTTAGTTAATTGTCATGGTTAAAAAGAAATATACGGAGTAAATAGTCATTGACAAGGACTGTTTGCGGTAGTTTTTATAAATACGGCTAAAACATTTGTCATGGTTAAAAAATGACAAATTAAAATATTTACTATGGCTCATAATCATGACAAAAATAGTTTTCATGATGGAGAATCTAAAATTTTACATCAATTTTTATTTCATGATTAATAATAATAATTTATCATAATTTTAATTTATAACCAATAAAATTATAGCCAACAATAAATTTTCTTTTAGTGATGAACTATGGGAAAGTCCCATCTCCTCCAAAAACAAATAGTACAATTCTTTGATTGTTTCCCAAGAGTGAAATGTCTACTTTCTGAGACTGGAATGAATATAGGTACATAACATGTTTATTTTTTGTTGGGTCAATTATTGTTATTTCAACTAATAAAAATAGCTTTCGATGTACTTCCACAGATCACATTCAGAAGTTACCGTATGTTTGAACATGCAGTTAATTTGAGACTACCAACTTGCACTAAGAAATTGACGGAAAAAACGTGCAGGTCACGTGGTCGGTTTTTTCCATTGTGAAAAGATAACGACATGTACTAAAAAAGATATGATAACATTTATTAACAGTGAAAGTTGCACGAGTGATTGAAACATTTGTCATGACTACCATAATCCCTGATAAAAGATTGATGGCATTAATTAGGAGAAGTATGTTTTATAGGAGTAGAAGCTAGTACATTTTGTTGACCACTCATATGAGACGAGCATTTATACCTTATTTCTACAACTATTTTCTTCATGAAAAATATTCTTCATGTTGCAAGTTGATGCTCATTGCTTGGACTCTCTCAAAGTTGGAATGGAGAATATGACTCAATGTTGTAATTTTTAGTCCTGCTATATAGGGCATTCTGGAGACTAATCATATGCTTCATAGACTTCACGATGGTGTGCAAAAGATATTCCATCTTACTTTTTTAATGGTATAAAAAATGTGCTACATTGCCATATACAAAAATAAATAAAACGCCACACGTTTATACATAGCGTAGTCTTTGCAGCTGGACATTCGATTAATAATAGGGCTTCGATATTTTTTCTTGATTATATGAGAATGAGGGCTTTACTCCTCCTGCTGAGATCACATATGCATTTGCATTTTATATGGAGATTTTCCCTCTAAAATTCTACGCCTTTGGCGGATTTAATGGCCATATGCATAGTACGTGGCCTTTCGTCTAAATATTAATGGTAAAAATCTTTTTGTATGCCACTAGTGAATCATTGTTAATTATTTTTCAAGATAAAATGATCTAAAAAATCAAGAACCAAATATAATGAATTGAATTCTCTTTTAATACTAATGAATAATAAATAAATAAATAAACATTATAGCTCGAGCCCTTTTGGTCCTCTCTAATATCTAATTTGCAACTGAGGATCATAATTTTTTAAAAAAAAAAGAAAAGAAAATGCATATTTTGTCAAAAATGCTAAATTCACCTAACATTAGCACATTCTTGAATTTTTAAATTTTTGTCCAATTTTACTAATGCAACATTTTTGCCATAACTCTACTCCGAAGAACATAAACGAAAAATGCAATTTGGTCCTATAACTATTGGGATATGACACTTTTGGTCTTCCGTCTCAAAATTGTCAAGATTCAACAAAATTGGCCGGAAAACAATAATCCCCAAAGTAAAGGTGTCACATGCCAAATATGTGCTAATTTCAAGAATTTTAGCATTTTTGGACCATATTTGGACTAAATGTTCTGTTTTCTTTTTTATCATTGTAATCCTATTTGTAAATTCAAAATTGAATAGGACTAAAAATGTTACTCGTATATGTACGAAACCAAAATTATGTAGGCTATATTTGTTTATCATAACCTAAGTAGTTTTGTGGTTGCGTTTGGACTGAGAAGTTTATATTTAATGAAAAGATTTTAGACTAGATATCCATAATTAAGTAGGGTTGCAAATACATCATAATACTTGGGAAAATAGCTCAAAATTATCACTTGTAAACTTGAAATTTCAAATAGCCGAATACCCCAAAATTCATCAATCCAAACACACTCTATGAATTATATACAACATATGTATAAGAGTGGGTATATATCATCTGATAATATTTTATCAGATATTGTGGTAGGACTATTATTTTGTTGCTTACACACTAAAGTGTGTGCAGCTTAGATACTCTTTCTAAATGAAAATGGCAATTTTTACAACCTCACAAAGAATGCGAACCCAATTAATTGGGAAATTTTAGTTCAGATAAATTTAACAACATCCAGTACCTAAATTTAACATTAAGTTCTTGAACCAAATTTGTATATAATATTCTATGTGTACATACAGTAGTTATGCATTCAATTTCTACTAGTACATGGATATCGATTGATTTTATTAAAAGTTATTGGTCTATTGTACCAGTAATTATTGATTAGTTATAATAATCGATATATATTGATTGTTGATTATCGAAATTCATGATGTATATAGCTCAATGCATAAAATGTCGAACGTGATAATGTATTTGACCCTGAAGAAAAATACAAGCAACTTACTAATTTCCAGCTATCAAAATTCGGAATTTATTTTTGGGGATACTCAGACTGAATCACCCCTTAGAGTAAAGTTATGTGCATTTCTTACATTATCAGTAGTAACAATAAGAAGAGTAGAGACAGTAGTAACAATTTATTTTTATCTGTCCTTTCAATGTTATGTCAATCACTATAGTTTTGCTCCCTGCACATTACCCACCTTCGTACTGCAGCAAAAAGGCCAGAATAATTATCCTTTATATATATATATATATATATGGTGAGTGATGATGGTCATTTCTGGAAGCACGATCTTGACCAACCCTCTATCACAAACAATCTACACATAATAATTCTTTTCTTGTAAGTACTACAAACACTAATACTTTAACTAACTCGGTAGGCCAATTTTGCATTAATCTATAAATAGTCCTCCAAATTCTATTCTATTTCATCCCATCATTAAAACCAACTACCGCGCAGAAATGGCATGAGAAACTAGAGCACATTCAATTTGAGAGCACAGCAGCTCTTCACAATTTTCTCTCCATTGACTCTATAGAGAAGTTAAAATATGTATTATTTGTTTAATAAATTATCATTATGCTTATATAAACTCACGGTCATTTACAGTTCATACTATCCAAGAAAAGGTCAACAAAATGGTACTTATGTATAAATTTAGCATCACCGAGTTTCAAGTGCCAGATTTCATCTACAATTCTGGTGGAAAAAGGATACTCTGCTGGGGATGATCGTTCACTCTTTGCACTAGATATGTTTAGGATCTGCAGGAAATTGATGCGTTTCTCTTGTTAGTCGTTTTTTGGCGTTGGGAGCCACTAGCATGGAGTATTGTACATCATACATGGAGAAGTTACCTTGATTTCCGGAATAATACAAGCATAAGTTGTTGATGTGTTTAGAAAGCCAAACCTCAATGATATTGCAATGCAATTGGTAACAGCAACAAAATTTCAATGTCTGATAATGAAACTCACCGGCAAAAGATTCTCCATCAGCAGCATTAGACAGCGTAAATCCGCACCACCTGATCAATCTTGGTTCGGCAAACAGGGCAACCCCACTTCTTGGCCTTAATTTCCTTTAAACAAGACATGCATCCAGCCATGTGCCCGCATGGGATACAAGCCCCCTCCAGTGGAGCATCCAGGCATATCGTACAAGACGAAGGAGCACCATCTTCTTTCTTTTCGTTGGCGCTAGTGGTTATCACTGGCTCAGTGGGCGAAGAAAAGTCAATAGAGCTCACATCAATTGATGGATAGTGGATTGGTCCATCATCTACAGCTGCATTTGCAACAGGTGGCGCTGACGGAGTAGAGAGTGGAGCAGCTTCCTGAAACTCAGAATTGCTTCCATTTGGCATGTGACTAGTAGATGCTTCATTCATGTAGTTCAGTTTATGACTAAGGCTATTTGTAGGGTTGACCGAACTGGCGGGTGCATCTGCAGCAGACCCTGTACAAGAATCTCTAAGGGGTGGTGTTTCAAGTGACGCACACTGAAGGGAAGCATTAATTGCCATAGCTAGTTCTACATCTTCGGAAGTTGGTGGTGCAGCTGCTGGAGCAGTAGGGACTTGGTTGTTGAAAGGAAACACTTGATGCATCACCTGTTTCTCCGAAACAATAAAATTGAAGTCCTTGAGAACAAGAGTAAGATAAAGTAGCAACAAAGGTATTTAGTTTCTCGTCAATCAAACCCCAATGCCATCCACCCACATAAAAGATGAAGTAGAAATATAATGGAACAGACAGGTAATAATCCCCAAGCAAACAGTAGAAAATAGAAAGAAACCCGGGTATACAGGTGCACACATGCGCACCCACATTTTCACATGGACCATCACTCAATTCCCATTCAGAAAAATGTATCCAAGAACCATTTTTCATACAACTTTGAAAGTAGTTATATCCTTGCTTTCTGAAAGGATGAAGAAGGTCAAACCTTGGATAAACTTAAGGTTTTCAAGATGCTGTTTTCTTAATGCTACCCAAAGCCCGTTGCATAGTAAACAGACATTTACTACTTCCTCTACCTTAAGAAATTGCAATTATGAAACTACAACTAGCAAAATATATACCACCTGAGGGATCCCTTTGCACGCATTGCAAAACCGCTGCAAGTGCTCTTTTTCACTTTCATTCATAGGTGCAAGTTTAATCCGTGTACCTGCAAAGCCAGCAAACAAAAATGAGTCATATTCAGTGACCACTGTTGAGCACAATCACCCAAGAATTACTATAATCAAATCCATTCTTATCCGACCACCTCTCCAACCAATACAGGCAGCAACTCTCTTAACATCTTTGACGAATATTTTGAACTTAATCAATAAAGTGAACAATTAATTATAGTCTGGATGCAACTTGGAAGCGCAGAGTTGCCCGGTTTGACTAAATTAAATGCATTTACTAAGGAGTTGAACACACAGATATGTCAAACACCATTAGACAAGTGTCTAGAATGATATAGATAGGTACTTCTGCAGTGATGTTCATATCTTATTACAAGTTACTCCTACTGCCTAAGTATGTTATTTGTCCACATCCTCTCTTGGGTCTTTGAATCTTTCATGTGGAAATGCAGTGGGTCCCCCAGTGTTCCTCACAGGGAGACATCATTTCTCCAAACTCAAACATGAATTTATCCTTTGTATCAGTTGATTCCTGAAAACTATATAAGAGACTAAGACTCCCAGAAGGCTAAAGGTCCTTTAATTTTAAGGAGTTCAAAATTCAATATACTTACGCCTCGCCTCTTGGGAGGGCTTAATGGCTCGCCTTCTCCGCCAGCGTCTTGGGACTATGCATAAACATGAAAAGTGATCACCTATCTAGCATAACAGTTCATAGTAATATAAACAATATAGTTGGGAACTTACTTCTTGAAATATCAGAGATGACAGCCGTTGGATCAGGCTGGCTAAAATTTGGTTCATCTAGATTGGCCTTCCAGAGTGGAACTATAGTTCGAGGTTGAGCTTCCTAATGAAAAAGGTAGAAGTTCAAAATATGGATGTAAATACAATTCAGTCGTAGAAACAATATGAAGAACTTAATTAGTAATATATTTTCCATGTGATGAAAAGCCTCCTCAATGAATCTGCTTGAAAGTATTTGTAACTTGTGCATGATTCTCTCTGTGCCTCTGTTTGGTGGGCGCATTTGTGCGTGTACAACAGATCACTCGCATGAGGATAGAAAGCAGATATATGCATGAAACACCAACAATTAAATGAGAGAAGACTATATTCTCGGGCGACACCTCTAAGTAATTACAATATTAATTTTGAATGTGAAAAAAGATAAAGGCATCAAGGTACCTGTAAACCGCTGTAGATCGCAAGCTCCAACTTGAAAGGTTTACGGAGGTTACGGGAACCACAAGGTAAAATAACCACCCAACTGCGTAGATATAAGATGAAATACTAAGATTAGCAATAAGTGACTCATCTAACAGGAGGAGAAAGGTAAAAGAGTTACAATATTAGGGGCGTGAAAGAGCAAATAAAAGTGGAAAAAGGACCATCGAGATAAGGGTTTCTGCCTGATAGGAAGTCCATGTATTCACCCATCAACCAAATGAAAAAACATTGCCCAAGGGGTATAATGTACTTTTTTATGTTAGAAGATCGAAAAAGTAGTGAGAAAAGACAATGACTAGTTAAGGTAATGAGGATTGCACCCACACTTTTCTTGAAAGCAATTGAGGAGCCAGCAGTTCCAGAAAGCCTGGTCCATAAAATTCTCGCAGCCAGCCAGAGAATAAGCACACGTGACCCTGGTCATCACAAGAGGTCAACTTTCCCTTAATTGGTCTATAAACACAATCTAACTATAGCAAAGAAATGGTAATTAGCAGGAAGGATACCTCAATTGCTCGGACAATATTACTGTACCCTTTGGCTCTAGCAATGTCGAGAGGGGTTTGACAATCATCATTCATCACTAGTGCATTTGCTAAAATTTCCAGCAGAAAAAATTAATTGGAAGGAACAGAAAAAGTGGATCACAGTCTTTCGCAACTCAAGTATCGTGTCCCAAATCACAACAGTCTACACGCACCTCCATGTGAAAGAAGCAACTTTACAGTCTGCTCAAGGCCTCTTTTAGCAGCATGGTGTAGAGGAGTCCCACCTTGGCGACCTTAAAATGGAAGAAACAACTTAGGAAGAGAAATAGAACAAATCACCAGATAATCAATCAAAAGAAAATGCGACATTAATCATTAAATTCATCACGTTGACATCAGAGTAGAGAGGATGTAGGAAAGACTCGAAATGAAAAGAATCATCCAGAATAACCAAACATGTGAATTAAATGATCCCGAAATCTGTATCAACATAACCATCTCAAAGGTGACAAACACAATAAAGACCTAAAAGCAGAGAGGCAACATTCATGATCACTAGTAATTACAAAAGAAAATCCAAGAAATCAGTTATTTGTTACCGACTTCCCATTAAGTCAATTAGCACAGACATTTAATGGACAACTAATAATTTCTTTAATTACTTGGTATCAGTGGCACGTGACACTATCCCCATCTGTACTTTTTTCCAAATTTTTTTGAGGAGAATTATCAAAAACAGGATAAAAACTGGGTGAGCTCAAAACAGTGAAACAATAAGCACCATACTTTTGCAGCCACAGGGATTTACCTGGACGGTAAGCATTGACATTTGCTCCCAATTCTATCAAAGTTTTTGCTATATTATAGAGCTCCAGACTCATGCAAGCTGCAATGAGGGGAGTCTTCCCTTCTCTATCAATCCACTGTCACCACAATCACCATTAAAACAAAAAGAGATTTAAGTCCCAAAGCATGAATTTTTGCGCAGGCAGCTTTAATATCGAGATAAGATTACCAGCTGTTTTACATGGTAACTACATTACCTAACACACATAAACACATAAACACAGAATGTACAAAAACTACTTCTTTAATACAGAGTTGGGAAGTTCATCCTGTCTGTGCCTACGGTGAACATAAAGGCATCTGCACCCTAGTTTAAAACCAAAACATCATCCACTAGAAAAAGAACACAACTTTTTCCGCTAAAAGAACTCGGAAAATCAAAATCCTAAGCCTGTCTTAATTTGCACAAAATGTTAATGTGTCAATGTATGCAAGCCAAATATGTCAATTCTTAACGAATTACACATTAAAACAACAAGGGCATTAACTTAAAATCAAAACTTCTTACAAGATAAACATATATACATATAACTATTCAAACATATACGCATGTACAAATGCACAAAACACACGCACACCCGCCAAGAAAATGAAAAACAAAAGAAAAAAGAGGAAGAATTTTTGATGACATACCTCAAGGCCAGCACCTTCCCTTCGCAGAGCTCTGATGCCTTCAATATCTCCATAAGTTACATGCTGATACAACAATTCTTCTTTCGATTGCTGCTGTCCCATTCTTCCAGTCTTACGGAGCCAAAAAAAAAATTAACCCAACTTCACAAAGAAATTACTGGAATTGGAAATAATTATTTGGGTTAAAGAAAATAGAAACACATTCCAGAGTAATAATGGAGAAAAATCTGAATTATGGATTGAGAATCGAAATTACCTGGAAATTTCAGCGGTTCCTTAATAAAGAATGAAAATCAGAAGAGCCGACTCTTCTGCTCTTACGTGAACAAGCTTTTCTTGGATTTTCCTGCGACAATGAAGTTGTACGTAAACGCGGGTTGTACGTTTTTCTTTTCCTTCCAGAAGATAGTGACCGCGTCTCAAATGGACTTGTACTCTTCCCATCTATATCCATCACTCACCATTCATCCAATTGAAAAATTAAGTGATTTACGACTTATTAATTTAATTATTTGGTTAATTGTAATGAATCGGTGACATTATATTTATAGAATAAATAATTATTAATATTTTAAAAATAATATTAAATTTTAAATAATATTAATATACTTAACAATTTATCATTTTTTAAAAAAATTATGATATTTTATTTGACATTAATAGTTGAATAAAATATCCAATATAATAAAATAAATTTAAAAACAAACTTACAAAAATCAGATACAAGAAATAATATTATACATTTTTAAATTTAACATAAAAATAGATGCATGAAATTATAAAAATAATCTAACAGAAATAGCAAAATTGAACTGAGAAGAGAAATTAAGATTTTATATTTAGATATAACATAAAATAGTTAAACTTAACAGAAATTATTCCAATTTAACAGAAATAATCCATTATCCTTTCAGAAATAACATAGAATTAAGATACTTTACAAAACAATACACATTTTATAATAAAAATTAAAGATTTTATCATGTATTTACAGTTGATCTGTTCGATTTAATTAACCCAATATTGGGTCACACGGTTCACCGATGGAACCACTGGGTCAAACAATTTTTAGATTATAGATGTAATTACTCGTATGCTATAAATATTTTTAGACTCTATAGATGTAATTATCAGTAGATGGTGGTCACAGGTTAGGTCCATATTCAATTGAAGAACAAAAAAACTATAAATATGCATGTTTTAATTTTTTTGGACTTGATCAGCAGAAATTAAAAGAAAAAGGGAGATGGCTGGGAAACTAGAAAAATTTTCAACAGCATTATTTTTCTTTCCTTTCTCCAATTGATAAAGAAACATTCTGTTGAAGGCAACCTGCCTAGGAAAACAAGAATTGTGGGTTCTCTAAGATTCAGAATTCTGAATGTAGATTAACAGCCATATCTATATATATCTAGCTAAGTATTCCCTCTATCCTAAGAAAATTGTGCGGCGTCATTGTTTTCCTTGGGTGTTGCCTGGTTAGCATCGTCGGCTGGTGGCTGAGCTGCAACTATTGCTTCTGATGGCGTTCTCGTGTTTGGTTTTGGAGGACTGTACTTTTTCAGTACTCTATCTTTGTTTTCTTTCCACCATTCTTCCGCCTGTTGCTCCGCAAACCTTCTCTTGCTGTAGAGATATTAAAACATAAGTGTTGCTCGTAGCCTTGGTTATCGTGAATGAAACTTGTAGGAATACTACCTAAACTCAGCTTCTCGAGTTTTGAACATGAAAAGAACATTGCACTATTCTTGATGAACAACATCAATAATATCTTAAAGTAGATATTCTCCAACATACCTGAATCTAACTCGCTTGAAGATCTTGGTCCCGTTTGGGAGTTGAATGACTGTCACGTAAACACCTGGTTCAAACTGTTCGATGACTTCCTTTTGTCCCTCAATTTTTTCACTTTGAGAAGTCGCAGAGCCATTTTCTGTGGTTGAAGGATTTGTAGCTTTTGCATGAGAAACAAATGTTCCATTGTTCTCTCGTGGAGCGCCATCGACATTCTGTGACATGTCCTGAACCACAACACTGTGGAAATGATTCTGTTGCTCATTTGTTGCTCCAGGTTGGAAAGCAGCATTATCTTCAGATACTTGAGCCCCAAATTTTTCCAGAAAAGATTCAACTTGAGCATGCGCGCTTTTAAGAGATTCACTCTCAGATGTCTCAGTAGGCAACTTGTCTGTAATTTCCTTCAACTGCAAAAACAGAAAAGATAGTAAGACGGACAAATGGTAGATAAAATTGCCAACTTTGACTATTCTTTAACTATTTAAGTTGGAAAGTGATACAAAATATCAGATTAATAAAAGCAATAGTTGAATTACTTGATCAGAGATGGTCTTGACGGCTCCCATTGCTCTAATACACTTAGAAGATCTTTCTGCAGCCAATGCAGCAGCTTCCTCACCGGTCTTCTTCAACATCTGAATTTCTGCATCTTGAACTTCGCTTTTCTGTTTTAAGCTCTTAACCTAAAACAACAATGAAAATCAACAACCTGCAACAACTTACAAATCAAAGTACGAGAATTGACTTGCTTATGAGAGAAAATCCACACCTGGCCACGCAACTTGGAAACCTCTTGCGTTAAAAGATCATTTGTCTTCTTTAAAGTATCGATAACACCCCTTGAGAATACCGGAGCAGCATGTGGAGGACTTGGTCTTCTTGAGTATGGGGAAGCAGGTCTTGAGTTGGACTGGTGTTGTGGATAGGGCTGCTGAGGCTGTGGCGATGACGTGATCACAGGCTTTAGAGCATATTGAAGAGCACTAAGTGAACTTGGAAAAGCAATATCCTTTAGTTGTAAAAGAGATGGAACTTGGGAAGCACGAACTATTGAATAGTTATCTGACTTTGCTCCAGCACTTCCCGACTTGATTTCAAGGTACTTAACTGGTTCCACAGTCGGGGAAAGCAAAACTCGTGAAGTTCTTGCCTCGCCTCGATCTAGCCTCATCGTGATATCCATCGAAGTACGATGAATTGATGCTCGTCGATTGGTAGTTCCTGCATTTCCAGCCTCAACTGCCTTTTTAAGTTTCAGATAACAAGAATCACAGACTCGGTGGGGTTTTCCTGGAGTTGGGGCAAGAGCCGCTCTCATTGCTTTTTTGGAGCTGCAAGCATGGCAATGCACCAGTCCACAATTATAGCAATTATGTCGTTTCCGAGTAAAACCAAAAGCTTGTTTGCACGCTGTGCAAACTGATTGATCTGCTCCAGAAACCCACTTATGGATGCATATACTTGCTGTGTAGCTCGACCCGCACGCAATATTCCTCACATGCTTGTCTCTGAGAGCTTCGATTAATGTTGGAACATTGCGATCTTCAGCATCCCCATGTCCTAGTCTCCCATTGGCTCCTCGACCCCAGGTGAAAACTTCACCTCTCGACGTGAGGACTGCAATGTGATCTGCACCAGATGAAATTTGTTCAGCAAATTCCCCCACCAATCTATCTTGCACTAAACTAGGCAACTTTCCGTCAGACTGTGGGTTGCCCAGCTGACCATACGCGTTGCTTCCCATAGTGAAGACATGGCCGGATGTGGTAAGGGCAACAGTCATATTATTCCCACATGCTAGCTGATGGATGTTGTAATCAATAAGGGCCGAGACGCAAGTCGGAAGAAGGTATGTCTCCTTGTTCCCATGACCTAGCCGATTTTTATCACCATCGCCCCAGGTGAAAAGCTTTTTGGATAAAATGTTTGCATTAGTCTGGTTTGTAACCCCTAAAATAGCAGCGGTATGCCATATGCCACAAGAGACAACAATAGCTTTCAGCCCGCGTAATGATTGGACCTCCTTTGGATATGAAATGCTTATACGGTTGCCATGGCCTAGAGCTCCAAACTTACCGTCGCCAAATGTGAACAATTGTCCAGCAGATGTTGTTAAAGCTGAATGCCAAGTGCCACATGCAACTGATAAAACTTGCAGGCCTTCTAAAGGTCCGGAGACTCGTTTTGGTATCCAGTGGCTAACATGATTACCATGACCGAGAAGTCCCACATTATGGGTACCATCGCCCCAAGTGTATAAATCACCAGATGCTGACAGGGCACATGTATGAAACTCACCACACGCAACAAAATCAATGTTTGTCACAGCCAAAAATTCAACCAGTCGAGGACGAGTAAAGTCCTTTTCGATCCCATGACCCAGTCGGCCCCCAGATTCCTCTCCCCAAGTAAAAACCTCACCTTGCCTCGTGACAAGAGCAACATGGCGAACTCCACAAGCAATTTGATGTACATCAAGTACTATATTTGTCTCCAATGGTTTAGGAGTTAGAACGTCAATTTTTATGGGAATTGGAATCCCAGTACCATCTGTTGCCACTCCATCGGACCAAATCTCCCCCCAAAGATAAAGATCACCAAGTGATTCTATGTCGTCTAGGCCAGAACTCTGACTTGAACAACTAGGAGCACTCGATACACTAATTCGAAAACCATCTGCATTGCTAGTTCTTGGTTGCATGATTGCACATTCAGGCCCCACATGTGAGCTTGAACTATTGAAGCTATCCTGGGAAGTGGAATCTGTGGAGATTCTGCCACGGGGAAGACTCGACACAAAATCTAGTGTTGTTCCAAAAGGGCGATTATCTTGAGAGCTCTCACTACTGTGTAACTGAAAAACACACATGTGAATTAGTTTACTAGTTTAGTAGAAGTTTTCACCAACACACTATAAACCTCATCAACATAAAGATACAGATTGGAGTTAATTTTGACAATGAGAAGAAAACAACTATTCGTAGCGGAACAGTAACAAAACCAATTTGGACCAGAACTTCACAGAGTTGTAAAGAAAGTATTATCCGATGTACACATTTCGTGCTCTTGAATTTCAGATATCTACATATTCTTACTTCAGTAATCACAACAGAAATTCAACAAAATTTTAAAACCAACAGGTTTTCATAGTGACACGAGAACAGTTAGTTGGGGAATGATTTGGAATACATAAAATAATAACTTCAATAAATGCATAAAAGTATAAAAAATTGTAGGCAGTGTTGACAGGGAAAAAGAATGTGAAAACATGACAAGAGAAACATTAGAATATGAGCTGTGATGAAATTACATCATAATCTTCACTTTTAGTATGCCGACCACGTGGTTGGCTCGTTGATATTAACCCCTTCAGGCCAGCAAGCCAAACCTCAGATTCGACTTTGTCCTTGCAGATCTATAAAGGTCAAAAAGCTGCAACCAGTAAGCAACAACTTGTAGCTAAAAGTGTCACGTCAATTACAATTCTTGAAATAAAAAACTGACCAGATCAAGTGATCTTTCGCCGTTATTATATATCAGCGAAAATGACAAGTAGTCCTTTTCTGGGCGTAAATATCTTTTAAATACAGGCTGCACAGACATAGGAGAACGGGAAAAAAAAATCTCAATTAATCAGTTTTTCTATCTAATTGAGGATGTAAGTCTTCGGCAGTATTTTATCAAAAGTAAATTAAATGAACTCTAAGATATAATTATCGAGAGAGATGTTTGCTAACTCACGGTTCTCTGTCCAGGAATAATCCGTGAAACAGATGATAACGTCAAATTCCTTTCTGCTCCATGTGAGTACCAGATTAATGTTGTTTCATCCTGAAAACATCATAAAATCCTAATAATCTCAATGTATTCCAGGTTATCTAACCATATGGAGATTTATATAAGCGAACCATTTGCTTTATTTAATACATTTAAACCAACATGCAAATAAATGTATCCAACAAAACAGAGTGGGGTTTCATAAAGATTATAAATTATTTACAAGCAGACAAATCAAACATCGTTTTGCAAAATGCTTGAAACTACCAAATGACAACTCTATGCAGTCAAAATTTCCTAAACTTAACAATTCCATGAAAAAAAAGTCAAGTATACAATTAAAAAGGGATGATGTCTCATATTCAAAAAATTTAGTATTTACAACAACAAAAACCTGAATTTTTAGATAACACCACAAAATTTGAGGAATGAACCTTATGTTACACTCATTTTTATATACGTATGTTAGACTTTCAACTTGTTGTTTGAATGACCTAGATAATTATTTTATAAAAGTTAAAACATTGTCAAGCTAGATAGTCATTTTACAATGAAAGTTAAAATAAGATACATGTAAAGTATGAAATTAGAAGTTCGAATGTGAATGATGGAATAAGATAATTGCTTACTGGAGAAAGTCTGAATGTACAAAACTTAGGCTTCCCTTTTCGGCTGTACTTGATTAGTTGTGTTCCTTTCTTCAAAGCAATAAGTGCCTTCAGGGGAAAAAAAAGAGTAATAATTGCATGCGGAGACAAAGGTCTAACTTATCAAATATTTTATTGGACAAATATCACAAAGTGTCTAGTAATATCAGAAGTGCTGAACCAAGTTCCTACTGATAACCTTCATGACAGATAACCAAACAACTCTTATCACCCAAGAGTTCTATGTTACAACTATGCAACTCCTATCACAATAATTTAAGCTACTCCAGCTGAGAAGAGATTTAGTTCATTTAATTTGTATAATGCATATAGGAGGAAAAGAATAGAAATTACAGGACTATTGATCATAGTTCCCCTTTTTGTTCCCTCTAATAGTCCGCTAATAAACTAAAAAATTTGAAAATCCTCTCTATCTTAAAACAAAAGCTAAAATTTACTCCAGCTGAATTAAGAAAAACAAATACATTTCCTAGGCATTCTTCAACTTCCTTCTCCATAAACTAAAGCTAGAAAAGCTAAATTCCTGAAGCAACATATTACTCTCTTTTTTCAACAGGATGGTAGTCTTTTGCGAGAACTTTAGAATTTTCTTCTCCCAGAAAATATTCATTTAGGTTGCTCCCTACCCGAAAACCTCTACCAATTTTAAATGTTTGGAACTTTTTACCCCAAGAGCTCAAACAAGGCAAAGTTTCCATAAACTTTGAAGGCCGACACTCATATTCACTCAAGACATGATTCCACTACGACTATACTTATTTGGAAGTGATCTTTTAGTAAACCACCTAAACAATCACCTCAGTTGAATACTCAGATTAGAAGAAGAAAAACACATAACCACTGCCCTCATACATTCGCCACAACCTAACTAACCCATAATTCACCTACTTATGTGGTAGGACACTTAATAAAAGAGTACTTTAGCGCATTCCAAACAGAAATGCAACTTTTAAATATCAAAACTATACAAACAACCTCGCTAATCACATGAGATTCAAGGGTTACACATGTGAACAATGCTTTGATTCTTCCACAAAAAAAAATTCAGATTATACGAGTTGAAATTGAGAAAAAACAGGGCTACCTGATCAATGTCACGGTCAGGGTTGCCATAACTAGCAGGATCTGCCATTCCATCTGAAACAAATATTGGGTTTCCACCGAATAAACCTACTTATTGTCCCAACCATTCGTATTGTCTTCATAGATGATGCCAATGCACTTTTCTTCTCCGCCCAAACATCAACTTCCCAGAAAAAATAATGAACAGATTACAACTTTATCCCGAGTGTTCGTGTGTGTTTTCCCTTCTTGATCTTGAAAATATATTTGCTCGATACTTCGATTTGTTGATATTTCTTCGGTGATCCAAGAAGATTATCTACTGATCCACTTAAGATTCACCAAAGAAACTCAAGATTTTGAGCGAATTCATCATGTTTGGACAATGATGTGAAATGGGTTCTAACAGTTTCGTCATGAGACTCACCGGAGATGGAGAGAGAAAATTACACCAGATTAGGAGAATGTTGGCAGCTGATGAGAAGAGAATGGCGATGCGAAGTTCGCGCGCTTATTTGTCCTCTTTAACTACCTTATAATTAAACTTCTCATTATCGCCCTTAATCATCTTCCATCTCATATTTTCCATTAATAGCATTTAAAACTTAGATTAGGTTATTAATAAGCATATGTAAATTGAGAATAATTACACTTCCATCCCCTGATTTTTAATATAATTACACGTTAATTCTCTATAATTTGATATATTATATTTAACATTTAAAACTTACTTCCATCTAACAAATATATACTTTCATTATTCGAAATTTACTAAATTTATTAATATTAACAAAGAAACTAAATAAAAATTGATATTTACCCTTGATTGATTTATTAAAAATTTATTGCAAGTCAAATAATTTTTTTCTAGTTAAATTATTATTATAACGGTAAAAATTTACCCCTTCATATGTATTAACATATGTAGACGTATAAGGGTAATTTAATCATAAAAATATTTAATTATTTGACCAGTAATAAACCAATTGGCGGTAAATAGAATTTTTATCCAACTTTTTGTTAATTTTAATTTTAATGAATTTTAACTAACAGAGAGATCTATTTATTTAATTAAAGCAAACATTAGAAGTATTAGAATCATAACTTAGAATCAGATCTTCGTTATCTAATCGAACTCGAAACATGCCATTGGACAGCGATTCAATTCTTAATTTTGTAAAGATTTTTGTAATAAAATGATAATACATTAGAATTAATTAGTGTGGATGTGTTTCGTATTGTTAATGATGTCAAATCAATATATTTTTTTATTTAATGAAAATAATAATTTTATTTTTAAACCATACACTAATCATTTATCATATCATCGATCTTCTTTTCGTATATTAATTACACACTGAATATATAATAAATATCATATAAATAATTTAATTTCAACTAAACTCAATCTAAATTAGAATTATGAACTCAACAATCATGGGATTAAATTATCCGACTCATCAACGGAAGAAACCACGGCAGGCATGCAGATAGAGAGAGAGAGAGAGAGTCGACAATTGTATTGCTCTCAGCATCTGAACGCCACATAGCAAAACCCACCATCTTATGTGTAGATTCAGGAAACCCCCGCCTTCAATCCTCAGCCATGCAGAAGAAACAAACACGCATGCAGAAGCACTGCAGCCAGGTGTTTCACCAACTCAATTTACGTGTCAAATACTAACCCCATTCTCCACTTCTATAAATCCCCTCGCCTTCCACTTCCAGTCGCCACTTCTCACTACACCCCCCAAGCAATCACCTCCATGGCTAATAGCTTGCTTTTGCTCTCTCTCAGTCTCAGCTTTCTCTTCTTGTTCCATGGCTGTGTAGCTCAGCTCGAGCTCCAGCAGCAGCGCTACTGGCAGAGCTTGCAGCAACACCAGCAGCACCGCCTCCGGGCCAAGACTGAGTGCCAGGTCCAGCAGCTCACAGCCCGCCAGCCCAGTTCCCGCCTCCAGTCGGAAGCCGGTGTCACCGAGTTCTGGGACGCGAATAACGAGGAATTTCAGTGCGCCGGGATTGAGTTTGTTCGCCACACTATCCAACCTAGAGGCCTCTTGCTGCCGTACTACACCAATGCCCCTCAACTGGTCTACATTGTGCAAGGCCAGTACTTTTTGCAGCCCTCTCTTTAATTTTCTATTATTGTTTATGTTGTACTGATCTTAATTTCGTGTAAAATGTGTATGTACAGGCAGTGGAATCCAGGGGACTGTAATTCCGGGCTGCGCGGAGACTTATGAATCGGAATCAGGCGTCGGTTCTACTGGAGAAGAAGAAGGTCGCCAGAGAACAGATCGCCACCAGAAGCTACGGCGGTTCCGTCGTGGTGATGTCCTCGCATTGAGGGAGGGTGTCACCCACTGGGCTTATAACGACGGAGACACCCCGATAATCAGCGTCTCGATCCGCGACGTTGCAAACGAAGCCAACCAGCTCGATTTGAAATTCAGAGTAAGTAAGAGATTGGGTGATGAATTCGTGATCCTGAAATTATATATAGTTTTCTGATCGATTCTTGAAATGTGTCAATTTCATGAACAACCGACAGAAATTTTTCCTGGCTGGAAACCCTCAAACAGCGCAATTCCAAGGCCAACAGGAGAGAGAACAACAACCCAGAGGCGAGGGCAGGAGAGGTCAAGAAGAAGGGCAAGGAACAAGCAACATATTCAATGGATTTAACGAGGAATTCTTGGCCGAGAGCTTCAACATTGATCCCCAACTAATAAGGAAATTGCAGTCAAGGGAGGACAACAGGGGCATCATCGTCCGAGCCGAAAGGCCGCTCAGATTGGTCTTGCCTGAATACGGACGAGAAGAGCAGCAGCGACAGCGGGAGCAAGGAAGAGGAGGAGGATACATGAATGGCCTGGAAGAAACAATATGTTCCCTCAGGATCAGGGAAAACATAGAACACACCGCCGCCACTCATTCCTACAACCCACGAGGCGGCCGCATCAGCACAATCAACAGCCAGACTCTCCCCATCCTCAGTCAGCTCCGCCTCAGCGCTGAAAAAGGAGTTCTCTACAGGGTACGTAAACACAGAGTTAAGTCGATACACGAACTACATAGTACTAACTCAATGACCTTAATTTGAAACGCCCGCAGAACGGAATAACGGCACCACACTGGAGCACGAACTCCCACTCCGCATTGTACGTGACGAGAGGAAGCGCAAGAATCCAGGTGGTGGGGCACAAGGGAAGATCGGTGTTGAACGAGGAGGTGAACGAGGGGCAGCTTGTGGTGGTACCACAGAACTTTGCGCTGGCAATAAGAGCCGGCGAGCAGGGATTCGAGTATGTGACTTTCAGGACCAACGACAACGCCATGAAAAGCGAGCTGGCAGGGCGGCTCTCCGCCATCCGGGCGATGCCGGACGAAGTTGTGATGAACGCGTTTGGTGTTTCCAGGGAGGACGCCAGGAATTTGAAGTATAACAGAGACGAAGCCACGGTTTTCAGCCCCGGAGGAAGAACAGGGGGGTATGCTTAAATGTGTGTGAAAATTTTGTATATGTACGAGTTTGTAAGAATAAAGAGAGATTTCCTTATGGACGTGGGGAGTTCAACTGTCCACTTCATATGTGGGAATTTGTACTGTTTTATATATTTGCAGATGTAATAAGAAGACCGTAATTTTGCTAATTAATCAGGTATTGGAATTTAATGTGGTAACATTTCTTGCACTTGTGCAAATTTACTGCGCGCTTGCGAGAATCAGTTGTTTAGTCTATACGATTTTCATATAATTAGTTTGAATTTATTGCATATAATTAATTTCAATTTGGTTGAGGCGGATTTAGAATTCTTCAATGATGATTGAGTGTAGAGCTAAATGGGAGTTTAATAAGAAAACAAACCCTTAAAAAACATGTAATAAGAAACCCGTGATTTGTTGATCAAAATAATCAGGTTTCTAGACTTCAATGATAAGTTTTCTACAATTTCAAATCTTAACATCTCTAAAATATAATTTAGGCAAAATTACATTTTCACTATTGTAATTTTAGGTTATTAACATTTTTCCTCCTGTTTACACATTTAGTTTTTTTTTTTTGGGATAAATTTAGTCCTGCATTTTACAGATTTAGTCATTTTTTAGTAGATTTAGTTTTGTTTTATAATTTTGATCCACCGTTAATTTTTTTTGGCCACTTGGTTTAACCAGAATGCCCAGTCAAAAAACACCTCATTTGCCACGTAGCCAAGGTTTTTAAGGGTTTGAACCTGCGATATGAAGGAATTTTTTCCAAATTAAACCTCAGTTCTTTCAATTTTCTTCTCACAAAAGAGGGAAATTGCATGAAATTGTTGTGCCTCTTTTGATTCCAAATTAAACCCTAGTTCCTTCAATTTTCTTCTCACAAAAGAGGGAAATTGCAATTTTGTTGTGCCTCTTTTGATAAGGGGGACAAAAGGGTGAAAATCACTCATACAGAGGAATAGTTAGGTTGATGACTGGACTCATGCTCTAATTTTCCTCATCTTCTTCTGATTGGTCCCAAATAATTCTGCACCATTTGACTCCGCTTCTCGTCTCCCACCATTTTTGCGTGTGTATTCCTGCAAGAATTGAAGTGTGAGAACAAAGATTTGAGGTTACTTGATGTAGAAATTCAGGTACGCGATTTCTGTTATTTGTGTGAAATAGGGTTCTTATGTATTGAATTTACATAATACTAATCATAATAAAAAAAATGGCTCATTGGACCAAAATTGTAAGAGCAAGACTAAATTTGTCAAAAAAGGACCAAATTTGTTAAGCACATAACTAAATTTTCCAAACAAAAAAGGACTAAATGTGAAAATCAAAAAAATTTCAAAACGAAAAATGCTAATGACTTAAAATTATAGAACAAAAAATGTAATTTTGACCTGTAATTTAATATATATTTTATGACGCTACCTTGTTGATTCCTCGTTATTTTGTTATTGTACAGTTCAAGTGTCATGAGCAAGACAAGAACTTGATGTAGGAAAATTTTGATTTGATCGAATCAAATGAATTATAAAATAAGTGTTATATATTTGTTATGTGATTGGTTGTTTTTCTTAATTATTCATTAATTGCACAACAAATATATTGTACTTATCAGATAATTAGTTCTAATCCGATCAGATTTAATCTAGATTAGAATTTTTCCAGTAATTGGTTCTAATCCGATTTGACCAATTTAGGTTATAATTTCCCCTTTGTATAAGCAAATTTGGATTTCGCTTTTTAACTTTCTATCTTTGCTTTTCAAAAATTTGCTGCTTGTAAATGCTTCTCCGATTTAAGAGTGGAAGAAGGTTTTCTATTAGTATGTGCCTTTTACTTCTCGAATTCTTTATTGATCAGTTTGAAAAATATTTTTTTACCCGTTCAAATTGGGTCGACTTAGGTCGGATCCAAACCCAATCACATTTTTTTCTCTCGTTTCTTTGTAATGTTGTTAGATAATATTGGAAAAATTTTAATTTAATTTTGTAACTCATGAGGTGGCATTTTTAATTTTTGAACGAATTAATTTTTGTATTTTAGTCCTATAATTTTATAATTTCGATAATTTTAGTCCTTTTTCACCCAATTTAGTCGAAAATTGCAATTTACTTGATATTTTAATCTTGTAAATGAAATTCATGCAGGACCAATGATGCCAACTCTTTCAAGTTATAGGACTAAAAATGTCAATAGTTCTTAAGTTATAGGACTAAAATTGTAATTTAATTGGATCATGTGCAAGGATGAAAATTGCCAAATATTTAAACTTACAGGACTAAATTGCTTAAAATCAATTCGTCGAAGATAAAAAAATATCACTCCCCATAAATTATAGAACTAAAATTACATTTTTTCCCAAAATATTTGACCATTTTTTAGTGAAAACAAGGTAATTGAAAAACACTAAAGAAATGTTAAAAATTGAAGCAGAAATTGTAAAATATGTTAAGACACATATTGAAAACAAAAATTACTTATATCAAAATCACTAAAATTAGGCAATATACAAATATTACTTATATCAAAGTGGAAAGGCTTTTCGAGTGAGCAATATATTTACTATAGATTTATCAATATATATTTTTATTTTTATCAATAATTTATCAATAAGTTTATGATCCCAATTGAAATTCTTAAAAGAAATATGAAATATTAAATCCACATATTTAATGGCGATAGAATCTAATATTATTAGATTTTAAATTTCAATTTTATCTTTTAACCAAACATTATTACTTATTAAGAGTTGAAAAACATACTTAGCATAAATCATAAATCTATACAACTAATTATTTTAATTATTATTTATTGATTAAAAATATACATGTTTAGAATTACAAGTTAAATAATTTTCATAATATCTTAAATTTTTTAAATTTGTTCACTTCAATTACATAATTGATTGATAATGATCAATTAATTTGGGGGGAAAAGTAAAAGTATTTTTGTTAATCAGATCAAAACTGGTTACATATGATCTATGAGTATTACAAGGGTCGACCTCTAACCCAAATGCATGGAAATTCTAATTCGAATCAATTTCGGTCAAATTTGAACTAATTATGTAATAAATATAATTTACTTATCATATAATTGGTATACAGTTTAGAAAAAATGATCAAAAAATAACAATTATATCATACTTACTCTGTAATTCGTTTGGTTCAACCAAATTAATTCGAACAAGAATTTTCTCCCGGATCTAATTTATAGTGGGTTTGGACATGAACCCAGGTCTCACAATTCTATTTTTTATGGATCTGAATAGGTGTGAATTGTGTGATTGTTGTTCTACCAATTGACATTTATAATGTATATGCATCAATGTGCAAGGATGTATAAGAATAATTTGATGAAGGACTAAAAATACCATCCTACCTGAATTTCAAAACTAAAAATGCATTTTTTCCTACAATTTATACTAGAACAATTCAATCACTTATCCACTCAAAATTTTTGGCGTTGCCCGACGGGTGTAAGATAGAGATTGCCGAATTATTTGCAACTCATCAATCGCACTTTATTAGATTGGAACACTGGTTTTATTAACTCTCACGAAGAAAACCACATTGGATCCGCAACGTACAAGCTTCTACTGCAAATAGAAGGGCACGCCCCTCTATTATTCCGACACTGGCCACAATTTACTTGTCTAATACATACACATTTCCTTACATCATAGACTTGATCACATCCAGAGCATATTCAAAGGGCTTAGGCATATACGACATCGGCCTGGAGGATCTCGGCCAGCTGTACCTGGATGTGGAACTAAACACCCTGGATTCCTCCCTGTTATACTTCAGCCTCCGGGCTTCGTCCCTGGAAACCTGATACGCAGTCATGACTACCTCCTCTGGCATCGCCCGGATGGCGGAGAGCCGCCCGGCGAGTTGGCTTGTCATCGCGTTGTCGTTGGTCTTGAATGAGATCCACTCCAAGCCCTCATCTTGGCTTGCCCTCTTCGCCACCACGTAGTTTTGTGGCACTATTATCAGCTGCCCTTCCCTCACCACGCCGTCAAACACTGACCGGCCGGTATGGCCGACCACCTGGAATCTACCGCTACCTCGTGTTATGTAGATTATGGAGTGCGCGTTAAGGTTCCAATGCGGCGCCACCAGGCCATTCTGCATACGTATGCATGCATAAATACATATCTTTTGAAGGCCTAAATTTACTCTTTTAAAGAATGTTGTTAATTTTTTAATTTAATTACCCTGTAAAGGACTCCTTTCTCGGCACTAAGACGGAGCCAGCTGAGAACAGGGAGCGTTAGGCTGTTGAGGGAGCTGATGCGGCCGCCGTGCGGGTTGTAAACGTCGGCCCGTGCGGGCTCGTCTAAGTTCTCCCTCAACTTGGCCGTGCACAAGGTCTCTTCCAAGCCATTTGCTCCAGAGTATGGATCTCTCTCCCACCTTTCCTCCTCTTCTTCACCCGGCAAGACAATGTCAAGCCTCTCGGCTCGCACAATACGACCTCTCAGATCGTCCTGCCCTTTCAATCTCCTCGCAGTTTGTACATCTACACCGAAAGCATCTGCCAGAATTTCATCGTCAAATCCATTGAAAATGTTGTTGGTTCCACCTTGTTGTTTCTCCGTCTGCGGCCGGCCAAAGTAACTTTGTCTTCCGCCTTGCGGGTTTCCAGCGAGAAAGAAGTGCTGGGAAAAAAATATATATAAAACAAGAATCCAAGAGTAACAGAAAATTGTTGGCATGCATGCATTGTTTTGATATTCTCTTACCCTGAATGTCTGATCAAGCTGGTTGGCTGCGTTGCCGGTGTCGAGAAGTGCAACAGTAATAAGTGGCTCCCCTCCATTGTTGTAAAACCAGAGAGTTAAACCAGCCGGCAAAGCGAGAATGTCGCCCTGCCTGAATTGCCGAACCTTCTGGTGCCGATCCATAAACCTTCTCCTTCGATCCTGTCTCGGTTGGGTATCCCTTTCGAATGTCTCGGCGCATCCCGGAATCACCGTTCCCTGAATTCCCCTCCCTGTCAAAGATTATACCTATTCAATATCCTAATGACCAGTTTGAACTGAGAAATTAAAAGAGAGTTGAAAAACACTGAAAATATATATACTAGCCTCGGACTACGTAAAGAAGTTGAGGTGCATTGTTATAGTGCGGCAGCAACAGGCCTCTGGGCTGAATAACGTTCCTGACAGCAGCAACTCCGGCGCATTCGAACTGCTGATTATTCCTGTCCCAGAACTCGGTGAGCCCGGCCTCGGACTCAAACCGGATGGTGGGTTCTTGCGCCGTGAGTCTCTCGACCCGGCAATCCGTCCGGGCCTGGAGCTTGTGTTGTTGCTGACTCTGGAGGTCTTGCCAATAAAAGTCTTGTTCACCTGCAAGCTGAGCAGACAGGCCACGGATGAGAAGCGTAACTACAATGAAGAAACTAAGTAAAGAAGTTAGAGCCATGTTTGGAGGTGCTGGGATTAGTAGTTTGAGGGGGCTGATGATGGATGTGAAGCGGGGAATAGAGAAGGGTGGGGATTTATAGTTGAAATTGGTGGGTTGAGGTCGACACGTCGAGTGTGAGATGGTGAGAAACGAGCGACATTTGGCGGTATCTATTGTGCATGGGCTTTTGTTTTGTTATGATCATCATGAGGTTGCATGTATGGAAATGCTGCTCTGCTTACACCTAATGGGTATGTGGCGATTATGTTTGGTTGGATTGCATTTGTTGCAAATTTTAATTATTTTATTTTTTATTACATTCAATATATACATAGCATGTGTTAATTTTTTTTTATTTTTCAAAATATAATATATGATTTCGTTCAAATATACATAATGTGTGTATGTTGAACAAAATAGAAAATGAAATGAATATTACAATAGAAAATTCAATTCGTTGATTAGTACATATATTATGTAAGGGCAAAATTTTTTTTTGATCCCGTTAAAAAAGGCCGATTTTATTTTCGATACCATAATTGTGGCAAGTGTCACTTTTGGTACTATAAAACACAAAAAACATACTATTTTGTCCCAAGTTAACAACAAAGGCCATGTGTCCCACACGTGGCCGTTAACGACAGTAAACTTCTATTGACTCACGTGATTTTGACTTCAAATGCCTATTTAAAGGTACCAAAAAATAAAAGAAACGTATTTTTTAAGTACCATTAAAAGAAAAAAAAATATTTTGACCAACTTTGGCCACAAACTATAAGAATTTCTTTTTTACAAAAATAGAAATATTAGAAAAATTATATTTAATATATATAATAAATGGTTCTGAAATTATAATTATTTTATTTTAGATAATTTCTAGGATCAATTATACTATTTTTGAAATTAAATTATTATTTGGTCCAAAAATATATTAATATGTGAGCACAAACTATAAAAAGTAAAATTTATTTTTCGAATAAAAGTATTAGATAAACGTTTTATTAAATAATTTTTAAATTATAATTATTTACATTGGAGATAAATTGTAGAAATAAAATTAAATTTTATTTTTTTTTTTTTTTGGTCAAAGTTTATTAAATTTTTTAGAATAAATAATAATGTAATTTTAAAAATAATTAAAATATGCTAGAAGTTATCTAAAAATAAATATAATTATAAGTTATAAACTATTTTTTATTTATATTAAAATATAATTTCTTTAGTTTTTAAATTTTTATTTCTTATAATTTATGGTCGAAGTTTATTAAAATATTTGTAAAAAATTTATAATAAAAATTCAATTTAAAAAAAATTAATAGTTGCTGCAGTTTATCTCGAGTGTAAATAATTTTAATTTTAAAATTAATTTACTATTTAATAAAAATATTATCTAATACTTTTACTCAAAAAATAACTTTTACTTTTTATAGTTTGTGCTCAAATATTAATAATTTAATTTCGAATAAAGTCTTGTCACTTTCTTAAGATTATGATTGACTTCCTATTTGGTGTATTAATGATTGGCTATGACTCTAGGCATGAGACTAAGGAGACTATGACCAATCCATAGTCACGTTGCCAAAACTCTCGAACACTTGTAAAAATGTAAGAAGTACTTTGAAAAATCATACGAAGGCTTCCTTCTCAACGTGCTGAAGTAAAAAGGTAATGACCCAAGTAGTTATAACGAATTTGACAATTACAAAAAATTAAATGGCCTAATAAAAATTTATAAAATCATGATAAATTAAACTATAAAAAGCCATATGAATATGTAAGTCGTAAGGGCTAAATACTTATTAAACTTCATATATTTATAATTAAATGATTATAATAATGGATCATAAATCTCAAATAAATATGAAATTATATAAACACACCAAATTAAAGTAAAATATTGAAAATAATTTAGTAACTAAGAAAATTTTAAAACTTATTTGCAAGAACATTACTCACAACAAACAATACTAAATACTTTCCAAAAATACTGAAAATTCTAAACGAACAATTATAATAAGAAAGACGGGGCGTACAAGATTTATATAAAAAAGAGATCTTTTTGGGTGGATAAGATTTTTGGTGCACGGATCCTCTGTACTAATACAGGCAGATGTACTGCTTCAAGAAATTACAACGCTTAAAAACCTCGTACTCAGTCCAATGAATTGGACTTCGATTTATCCTCTAATACAGCCTCAGATTCTCTATTCCGACTTTTGTTGACTACACCATCTACTGTCCATAAGAGGCATAGACAGGAATTAATTCTTTTCGTCGCCACTGGAAATAGGTGGAGGTCTCAGCAGTGGGTGGCAAATATTCAGCCTTGATGGCTTCATGATTGAGGAAATTATTCGTCCAGGCAGCTATAGCTGGGAATTTGTGGGGATCCAGGATTTTCACTCCGCCAACCTCTTCCCAAACAGGCAACATGTAGGAAATGAATCCCATCATTAGGTCCACATGTCCAATTATGTCCCCTCCGAAGAACCTCTTCCCTTTCAGCTTCTCTTCGACATGTTCCAGGTTCTCAATGGCTTGTTTCACTGCTCTCTCCTGCGTCTTTCCTTCTGAACAGAGAGCAAGCCATGCTGATTCAAGAACCTGAGGATCAACGGAATTTATATGCTCAGAGTAGTTATATGGTGTCATTACATTGTATGATTAGGATCACATATTATCTCTACGGCATGAAATTTTCTAAACCGAATAAGAATTCACGTAATTTTATTAGTCATCAAATATATATAGAAGCAAAAGTATTTTATCCCATGTACCTTCTCATCGGCAAATCTAGCCCATAAGTGGGCTTGGGCTCTTTGGTAGGGATCGTCGGGGAACAAGGGGTTGGACCTCCATTTCTGATCGACGTACTCCAGTATAATGGAGGAATCAGACAGCGGCTTTCCATCATGAACAAGAACAGGCACTTTTTTATACAAAGGATTTAGCTCGGAGAGGAGAGGACTCTTATTGAAGATATCTTCCTCTATATATTCATACTCAACTCCTTTCAATTTGAGTGCCCATCTCACCCTGTGAACAAATGGGCTAACCCAAAACCCTACCAGTTTCACACTGCTCTCATCCCTCTTCTCCATTTTTGTGGTATATTCAACTGGTTTTAGCTCTTGGGTTTATATAGTATCCAGATTTTGTTTGCATTCAGATGTATGATCCTTTTTGTCAACCTTGGAAGCATCCCTGAAAACGTTAGTTCACGTGCACAGTTGTTCAATTGGACAAGGTAAGGTACTTGTCTAGGACAAGTTAAATGTTGAGGGAAGGTGTTTTGAATTTGGATACTTGGAGGAAAATTAAAAAGGATGAATTTCTGAGAATACGTCCACTAAAATTTGTTCAACGGTGGAGTTTGTCGTGTGACTAGATTTTTCTTTTTGTTGTCTTTTCTTGATTCTACACTCTAGGTTAAGATTCAGTATTCAATTTGATTTTGTCTTTATTTTTAATTATTTACAATAACAACTTTTTACTTTTTTGTTTTGTCACTAGTTAACTCAAATATTGTCATAACTATTACAATTACAAAAATCATTGCAATGACAAAATAAAAGTTCTTGTTACTTATACATATAATTACTGATAATTTAATATCATTACTTATTTTTTATATGACAAAAATCATGCCAATAACTATGAAAATTAAAAATTAAAGAGATTAAATTTGTTGGTCATCAATATCGAATTTGGAAATTAAGGGATATGAAGTTTGAGTTATTACAATATCAAAATTAATATAGGAATGAAATATCTTGTTGCTAAATATCGCAACGGATTTTTACGTCGCTAGACTTCGTAACTAGCCTCTGTAATAATTTTATCTGTGAGGATTTTTTAGGAATCGTCACACACTAAAATTTTCGTTGTAATTCTTGTTGCTAAATTTTTTTAAAATAAATAAGTAAACAACTATATGTGTTCCTTACAAAATACAAAATGAAATATTATATAGTTCAATTAGCAACCACTATTTCCTTGTATGGTGTTATGAAAATAATAAAGTTACATGATAAAAGGCTTATAGGATGGGTGAAAGATTTCGGTCTATTCAAGTTCAAGACCGGTGTAAGCTGGAGTCCCATGGTGGGCGAAGAGCAGGGATAATTGTAGTAGAAAGGACAACTGCTCTCGAATCAGCAATGCCACATCTGACTCAAAAAGGATCGAATTGCCTTTGCACATGAGAAGAGGATTAGGTTGAACGCGAATAACCTCTTTCTTAAGGAAGTAATGAAGATGGCGTCGAATAAGTTGATCTTACTCCAGCGCGTGCAGCATGTGCGTAGTGAGTCTAATTTTATCCTAACCCTTGCCTCAGCCTACGAGGGCTATCAATTCTATCTCCCATCCTTCATTGACTTCCGCGGTCGGATCTATCGGTCAAGAATATTGCACTTTCATGAACGTGATAATTATTAGTAAAATTAACTTTATATAATATGTAAAACACATATTACTAATTACAAACTATGTATAAATTAGTTAAATAATAATATTGTCTATTTTTTAAATAATGATCTCATTATAATAAGTTAAGAATTAATTCAGTTAATTTTAAAATTCTATTCTAATTTCATCATCCTAAATGATATTTTAACAAATCTAATCGTACGTACCAATAGTTAGTCTTAATAACATCAAATTTATTTAATATATTTTATAAACTTTTTTACTAAGTTTGGCTTTAGAAATAATTCTTGATATTCAGTATTATTATTTTACAGCTCCGACCCTAAATCGACTCGAATTTATGTTTATGTATACCATCAATTGGAGGCATAAACAGGAACTAGTTCTTTCCGTCGCCCATGGAAATAAGCGACGGTGATGGCAGATATCCAGCCTTGATCACTTGATGATTGAGGAAACTATTCGTCTAGGCATCAATGGCTGGGAATTTCCGGGGATCCAAGATTTCACTCCAAACAGGCAACATCTAGGAAATGAAGCCCACCATTAGGTCCACATGTCCAATTGATTTGGACCCCAAAATGCGTTGATTCAGAATTGTTGCACTCCGGACTGCGTTTGGTCTGTTTTAAAAACTGGTCAAAAATGGACGACAGGGATTAAGACACCTAGGACAGTGAACTGTAAAGGAGACAAAGACAACAATGGCCATTGCTTTTCTTTCTTGCCTGCCCTTCAACTTTACAACTTGGAATGCTTTGCTTCTCCATACATAGTGCGCATTACGCAGCCAATGGACTTTGAGGAAATATCAATTATCACATATATTTATTTTTTATTCAAATTATCTTTATATATTTTCTCACGCACTAATGAATGTGAGAAGATATATCTTCATCCTTATAAAGGTGGTTTAATAAAAAAAAATTTATTTGACGTACAATAAGTCAATGGTAAGTTAATCATGGGTAAATATGAATTTTATTCAAGTTTTTTGCTAATATTAATAAATTTATTAATTTTTAACTAACGAAATGGTCTATTTATTGAACGGAGAATAATATCAAAATTACTAAATGTGGTTTTCTAATGAATTTAGTTTTCATTTAAAATTAATTTTAGTATAGGACTATTTAGTTATAAAGTTTATGTCAATACACATGTTAGGGGTTTTTGTAAAATCTTAAATAAAGGTGCTTTGAAATACATTAGATTATTTTAAATTATGCTAAATAAGCTGCAAGTTGTAAACTAGTGTGAATGTCCTTATTACAGCTTAAGACGTCATAGTAAAAAGTTGAACTTCTTTACGATTTTTTTGTCCTAATTAGATTTTGTTCATTTTAAAAACATTCGAGTTCATTAACAGCTAAAATTTAAATACCTATTAAGATAATTAAGAAATTTCATAAATTAATAAGTTGGTAATATACCAATATTTTTACGAAACACTTTCAAATCAATTTTTTTTTTAATTTATAACTATTACTTTCAAATTTGCGAAATTTTTACATTTTAATCACTTATCCATTTGTTTGAAAATTAAAATCTCGTGTTTTGACATTTCAAGAGAGTGCAGCTCCACAAGTTGTTGGTGACTTTCTTGTTTGCCCAAAATTCTAATTGACAATGATTTGGTTATGAATTGACAGCATTGAAATGAAAGTAGCAAAGCAAGCCATGTGCCTTTTGGCCCTTCCCCTATCAAAATTGAGCATAATTGGTTTTATTTATTTATTTATTTGAGCATAATTGGTTAGTACAGATTGGACCCAATCAATTTCTCTTTTTAGCCATCCACCATCCACTTTCCAAGTAAGTACACTTTTTTTTTTTTTTAATTTTACAATATTTCATAAATTAAAGAATATATATTGATTAAGACACGTAGAAAACACCCCTTAACTTTTAAAATTAAAAAAAAAAAAACAATTAAGACCCTCTTGCTTTGTTGTGTTTTTCAACTGATGAATTTTATGTTTTGATTTATATATTATTTATTTTAAATATATATTATTAATTATAAAAGCTTAAATATTTTATTACCGCTTGCTTTTATTTTTTCTTTCCAATCTCAACATGTCAAAAAATAAGGTATGTTGAGATTGGTAAAAAAATATAATTAAGAGTGTGTTTGGTTGGGGTAAAAAATGGGAGCATAAGAGAAGTGGAAGTTATGATGTATGGACATGGACACGACGATACGAAAAACGTAAAAAAAATTAGGACACGATACTGCACTGACACGGCTATATAATATAATATATATTTTTAATTTTTTATAAAATTAAAATATATAATATAAAAAATATTAAGATAGAATATAAAATAACCATATCTTATATCTATATTTTTAATTCATGGTGGCTTAAAAATATACATAATTAGTTTATTTTAAAGAAATACAATGAAAATTTTCTAATAATTTAAATTAGTTAAATTATCGTGAACATATCTCAATTTTTAGTAATTTCATTCTAATACTTTTAGTTTAAGAAGAGTGATTGAATTCTTTTTCTTTTTTATTAAGCTTGAAATTCTTTTTTTTTTTAAAGGCAACTCAAAATTTTTTGAAATTATAAAAAAAAAAAAAAGATTCACAACGTGTCAGACATGCGACAGATGTCGTGTCTTCTTTTTTTTTCTTTTTAATTTTTGGACACTCTGATGCCGTGTCCAAGGCGTGTCCGACATAGCATCAAATAATTTTTTGGAGTGTCCGTGCATTACAGAGTGAAAGTAAAAATGAGGGTATAATAGATAATTTAGTGTTTGTTTAGGAGGAAGAGATAGAGATGAAGTAAAACTCGATATATATGGAACCCCTCCATACTTCAATTTTATTTCTGCCCAAAAATGGACGAAAAAATGGAAGTATAAAGCCAAACAAATAAAAAATTATAATTTTTATTTTTGTTTACTCTATGACCAATATATATCTATATATATAATTTTTTTCCAATTCTTTTCTCATTTTCGTTGATAAGATGGTACATAGTTACCAGAGAAAATATACAAAATTGTTGAAAACTTATTGTATCAAAGTCAACGATCAAGTAAACAATCTTGTTAGTAATTTAAGTTTTATTTAAGCTAAACAATTTTGAATAAATGAACAATACGCATTTTGCTGAATATTTTATTAACAAAAAAAATTATTCTTATTTGATAAATATTTTTATTAATAAGATTTTTAAATTTTTAATATACTAAAATTGTATTATTATAATATTAATTTATTTATTTTCTAATACAGTACGAAGAGAAGGGCTATTTAGTAAAATTATAAAAAAAAAAATTCTTAAACTTATTTCTCATACCAAACAAGGGAAAATAATTTCGATTTACTCTCCTTTCAATTATACCATACAACTTGAAGAAAAACTTGAACCAAACAAATTCTAAGTAACAATTGAATATTTGGCCTCTATAACTTTAATTTATGTTTTGTTTTTTTTTAAAAAAAAAGGTTGCATGCTCTTTTTCATTAAAATAAAATATGAACATAAAAACAAAATATTCAAATCTATTTTCTTGTAGTCAAGTGTTTAAAGAGGAGCGGAATCCACTTTGGACTTTCTTCTTTACTTAATCGTGTCAAAAAGTAGTACTATTACTAAAAATGTTGAACAAGAAAAGAATGCCAATGTACCCGAAGAATGATCGGATCCAGCCTGGCGACGGATCCATCCACTTTTCTTCATACCATACCGTCGCAAATAAATGTTATCCCCTCTTCTCATTTGCTCCAAATCAAAGCAATCCTCTCTTACAAAACGCAAATTTTCACCAATACAAACTTGCATGTCCCGCTTCAACTTGGCCAAAAAGCTCCACCCCGCTAGAAAAGCGTGGAAGAGTTTCAGAAACCGTCTCCAATCCAAACTACATGATCCAAAGCTTGTAATTGCGACAATCACTGCTTTAGGACAGCGCTGCTCGATTGCTTGGCAATCCATATCCCGTTTTCTTCACCGAAAAATTATTGGTATAACGAAACGGGCCGTTCCGCCTCTTTCCCACCGCCATCTCCACCTCTACCGCCACCACGTCGGCCAGAGCTACTCCCCCATTTACGTGGACGAGCTGTTTCCAGGGCTGGTCACGTTAGCAGAACCAGGAAGGATTAAAGAAAGTATGGCTGAATCAAGTAGTATTTCCGTATCTGTCAATAAAACCAGGCCTGGATCGACAGTGGAAGCTCATCGTGATGGAAAGATTCAAATCCAGGATAAAGTGAGGGCCAAGATTCCTGGAGATGCTGAGAGGGGATTGGCGCCTGTCCCTGTGGGGAAAGGAAAAGCGAAAGCCGGTGAGAGTAGCAAAAGTGCTGCTTCAGCTGAGAAATGGAAACTTCCTCTGATCCCACAGTTTAAAGGCGTCGATGAAAGAGCTGAGGAATTCATAGCTAAATTCCGACAGGACATGAAGCTTGAAAGGGAACAATCAATTCTTGAGTTTGAGGAGATGCTGAAACGAAGTGCTTAAGGAAAGGAAATTATACTTTTTCTTGCAACTTTCCAGAGGTTTGAAGGTTTTAATACGGAGGCTGATGGTTGTTAATTTTTTTCCCTTTTTTTGGGTTTGTTTTTTGGATGCCCAATTTTTTGAAGGGTTGCATTTTTTTATTTTTTATTTTTGAATTTTGGGGTTTTATACGTATTGATTTGGTATGATATATGATTTGAGGTATTTACCGAAGTGTAATGGGAAGTTTTTATTCAAATCAAGTTTGGTTGAACCAATTATGTAGCATATGTGATATACTTATTATGTGATTGGTCATTTTTTCTAAATTGTATACCAATTACATGATAAGTACTTCGATCAAATTTCATATAAATTAGAATTTACTAGGTATAATTGGTTGTATAGGGTTTGGTTATTTCCAAGTGTGTGTATAGGTGGAAAGGAATTTGATTATTGGATTTTATTTTTAAGTAGATAAAATATTAATTTGTATTGAGGATAAATTGATTGTTTTATTCACTTCATATTATTTCATTTCAGTGTGATATTTTATTACATATTTTTACTTTAAATGCATTTCGCATGCATATGCTGCAGTAAAATATTTCTCCTGGGGCCTAATACATGTTATTTTATTTGACCCTTTAAATATTTCCTATCAAAAGATAGTGATGATCATAAATGAAATTATTTTATTTTATTTTTATCTTATCAAATAAAAAGTAAATTGTTTGTTGAGGTGAAAAGTATTGAAAAACTTAAGGTTGGTTTGATTTAAAAAGTCTCAATTAGTTCCGACTTGTTTAGTATTGAATTGGGCAAAATTCTTTATAGCGTAAATTAAGAAAGATCCACGACGTTTAAGATAAAAATCAAGACGTTAATTGAAAAAATAATCCGAATCCTACGTTTGATTCGAAACAAGTTGAAAGGCTTGTGAATCAACGTTATCAATATACAAATCCATTTTTCAGAAGATCAAAACTTCAATTCCACTAAAAAATACTCAAAGTTTAAGCCAAAAATTTCCAGTTCCTAGCATTTAATTCGAGAATATATCAAAAGAATGCTCTAATTAATATTGTCAAAGAACCAAGTCAACATCGAATCAAATCAAAGCGTCAAGCTCCATATCTAAAGTTGTTAAAACAACAACACGAAAAATCAAAAGATTCAAATAGAGATTTTATACCAACAAAATACACAATTAAACCCAAAAAATTCATTTATGATATTCTTTCGTTTCACTAAATTTAAATATGAAAACAATATGATAAATAGTCATTTGTTAGTGAGGAAAATTTTATTTCTTTTATATTAGTACAGATGAACAATTTATGTCGGGAACTAGGACGAGGCGTAGGGAACACGTGGAGATTTCTTGGGAAATGGGCCTATCACTTCCATAGATAAGTTTACTGGGTTTAGGCTTATAGTGTGTCGATGATTTCAGACCAAGTGGGCCAATTATCTCCAAAACGTCGGATATCGCGTCCATCCACATTATCAACAAACCGTCTTTTCCAATTTCCAGACAGCCTACCATGAATTCAATTGCGTCTTTTCATAATATCTCAAGTACAAAAATTAAGACAATTTTTGCGTGTTTTTATGGAAATAAAAAAATTAAACTTGAAATAGACCATATTTTTTTTTAATAATTTGTATAAATAGACTATAAGTCAGCAAGTATAATCCTAATTATCCTTTATAAATTTAGTTTCCTAAGACAATCCAATAATTTGGATTCGACACATAATTTCTTAAATTTTAGGTTCAAATTTTAAATGTATATGTGAGTCATGTGTGTCCAGGGGACAAAAAAAAAAAAAAGTTATAAAGTGTTTTTTTTCTATTATCCACATTTCAAACCCTAAATCAATTATACTTGACTTAGAGGGGAGGGGAAAAAGAAAATAAAAAAAGAGAGATTAGTTTAAATTAAGGGTAAATTACAATAATCTCATGTGAGATTTGGTATAATTATGAATACTTGCTTGAAAAATTATTAATACCCCCTAATTTTAATACCCGTCTAACAATTAGCCAGATCGGTTAGGTTCTCATCCATTTTTTTATGATGAACTGACCAAAATGCCCTTGTATATTAAAAATTATAATTTTATTTATATTTTAATTTTTTTTATGGACTAAGTGGATAATTTTTTATAATTTTTAAAATTTTTTCATCCATCCCATTTGATTTTTTTTAAAAAAAATAAAAAAATACAGTAAGAGCAAAATTAATATTTTCATACCTCCATCCAAAAATTACATAATTTTATTAAATATCATAAAAGTATTTATAATTTTTTAAACGATAAAAAAATATTCATAATTATACCAAATATTAGATGAGATTTTTGCAATTTACCCTTAAATTAAATGTGAACCACTCATGAAAACCGGCTTTCAGCAGCCGTTGGAGTCGTTTAAAGGTGAGGTGAGTACGTTACTTTGCTTACGCCTCAAAACACACTTGAAGAGCTTCTTCCCCTCATGTCCCTACTCTCTCACTCAAAACCATACTTGCCCCAATATTGCTTTCTTAATAACTTGCTAAAATTCTTGTCAACAATATCTTGCTCAAAATTACAAAATTTTTTAGTTTGAAATCTGGTTAGAAATATCAACACTGGTTTGATTCCAATACAACATAACGATCAGTAAAATTGTACTTTTTATTATTTTTGAATAAAAAATAAGTGAAATTATTTGTATCTCGTATACAATATCAGAGTAAACATAATTGTATATTTGATACGACCAACTCAATTTTAGGAATGATGATGAGTGGAATTAAAGATGATTTTGCTAAGGCATTTATGTACTATAATATCTGAATTTTCACTTGACCGGTTGGACTCATTAAATTCGATTTATAATTTTTATAAATTAAATAAATATTATCATATATATGGTAAGATTCAAACTCGTAGCATTAAGTTTGAACAATCGTGAAATCGGCATCTTAATTATAAGATCGAGAGTTAAGGATATAATTGATTCTACATAATTATAATTTCTACTTACAAGTTTTTATTAGTTTAAATAAATGAAGCCCGTTTGTAAATATACCAACTTACACCTCATAATCTACGGCTTCTTTACATAGTTCATCCATATCTTTTGCATAATTACAAAAATTGCTCCTAACAGTCAAAAAGTAAGAATTGTTGATATTTTTTAGAGGTGTACGTGTGGTGTTTTAAAAGATAAGATAGTTTTATATAGATGATATTGACGTTTCTGATGGATGTATATATAATTATTCAAAAAAATAAGAATAATTATATAAATAGACAATATATTAGGGGTCTAAATATAATTAACCCCAAAGAACTAGAGTAAATGTACTAATAGTCAACTAGTTGTATTTATAGCATCAAGTTAAAGGATTTTTTGTTTTGGTAGACAAGTTATGGGAATTTTACTTAAATTATTTTTTGAGTTTCATATTTTTTTTGGCCAGAAGTCCACAACGTCATAAGTCACGAACGGGAAATGATACAGGGAACGACACCGTATTAGCCGTCCTTGGAATATCAAAATTATCCTTGGCAAAAGAAAATACTTTGCTTATAAATATCGTCACACTCTCCTCGAGCACCAGCCTCCATTTCCCTGCTCTCTCTCTATCTTTCTCTCGAGTCCCTCGAAACTTTCTTCGATTCCATCGATTTTTTCAGATCACAGATCTATCGCACAAATGGCGAAAGAACCACTCCGTGTTCTCGTCACCGGCGCCGCAGGTACGGCTTCATGCGCAGGCCATTGCTGCATCTGCTTTTTTATTTGTTTTTTTCTCTTTATTATCTCATATGGTTTTCATTAGATCACTGTTTGCTGTCGGTTGATTGGTTGGATCGTGTTATATTGTATTGATTTCGGTGTATTGGGAGTGAAGTTTTTGGATGATGTTTATGTTGTATGTATCTTATTATTTGCTGACGAGTAGTTTATTCTGATTTAATTTTCCTTGTGGCTTAATATATGCTGCAATGAGATATGGCCTTTTCATTTTAGTTTGAAATGATTCTATTGATGGACGATGAAGCTTGTAAGGTTGAATCACAGATTCTTTCTTTTTCAATATTTCGAGTCAGTTTTGGTCAGTTACACCGGAATGTTGATAATTGGTTATGCCGTAGCTGATTGGTTGCTTTTCAAGGAGATTCGTATTGTTTCGTGCCCCCCTTTACATACTGCTTGGTGATGTGATTTGAGGCGGTAAATTGATATAGAAGGCGTTGAGAACTTATATTCTTTATTTCGAAATGAACTGGCTTTTATGACTTTGATTAGTTTGCTGCTTATGCAATTGGTATACTTATTTCCTCTTCTTCTTTAAGTTGAAGATAGAAATGAAATGAAATAAAAAGTGTTATTTGTGTACATCTTAAGTTTACATACACTTACTGAAGGTGCTTTGGTTGTCATTCTTACCCGCTTTGTATTTAATATCTCTATGGTAATATCTACACTGGGAATTCAATGCTGAAAGACATGGAGTTTCGGATTTTGTCCAGAAATTTCCTTTTGTTTCTTCTTTCTTCTTCCATGTTGATGAAAATAGGAGTAACTTTTGGGGGTTGGGGGCAGAGGAGGTTAGAGTGCACATGCTTAAGAGTTTCTATTTAATGTTTGGATTGTAACTCAGTCGTTGGTCAACCGTCAATATGAGTCACTTGAGCCTAGTTCAGGAAGAAACATCCATCAAATCGTTGTGGCTTAAGTTTGTGTAATGCACGCTAACGAGCAATTTCACTCTTATTAACTGAGGTTGTGTGATGCCATTGCTTCATTTTCCTTGGAAAGGATGCCAATTCTACAAATTGTGCTAGCATTAGCTATCCAGAATATTTCTTGGAATTCATATAGAGCATTTAGATAGTGAATTTGTTGGTTTTACAGGGCAAATTGGATACGCTCTTGTTCCTATGATTGCTAGGGGAGTTATGTTGGGCCCTGACCAGCCTGTTATTCTCCTCATGCTGGATATTCCACCTGCTGCTGAGGCACTAAATGGAGTTAAAATGGAATTGGTTGATGCAGCATTTCCTCTTCTGAAAGGTTGATCCTCTAGATTTACCCACTTTTTCTGTTGTCAAAATTTCACTTCACTTGACTGTTTATATGCCTTATGAAATGTGGCCTGAAGGGATTTCTTAACTTACCCATCCGTATGTTCTTGTGATGTTTGGATCAGGTGTTGTTGCTACAACTGATGCTGTTGAAGCTTGCACTGGTGTCAATGTTGCTGTAATGGTGGGTGGATTCCCAAGGAAAGAGGGCATGGAGAGGAAAGATGTGATGTCCAAGAATGTCTCCATCTACAAGTCCCAAGCTTCTGCTCTTGAGAAGCATGCTGCTGCTAATTGCAAGGTGATGATTCACCAGCTTTATGGCCTTTAAATTTTAAGTGACAGCATATTGATGCTAGAAGGCAAAAAAGGAACTTGATATGTGAGAATATGGATCCTAGCATGTTTCCCTAACAGCAAAATTTTATTGGTAATGCTTGATAGTTCTGATACCCAGAGATCTGCTTCTATGAGAGAGATTTTTAGAGTAATAATTTTAGAGGACATTGTATTTAGTTTCCAATTTCGAACTTACACTTTTTGTTGTATACTTCACTCCAGGTTTTGGTTGTTGCTAATCCGGCCAACACCAATGCATTGATTTTGAAAGAATTTGCTCCATCTATCCCAGAGAAGAACATTACTTGTCTGACTAGATTGGACCATAACAGGGCACTTGGACAGATTTCAGAGAGATTGAATGTTCAAGTATCTGATGTTAAAAACGTCATTATTTGGGGAAATCACTCCTCAACACAGTATCCTGATGTCAACCATGCCACTGTCAAAACTCCAGCTGGAGAGAAGCCTGTTCGTCAGCTTGTTGCTAATGATGAATGGTATAATAGTTAGCTAAAATTCAGTTTCCAGTGTCACATTCCCCTTGTTTTTCCCATGGGATTCGTCTTTGTTGACCCCAAGCATATTACATATTCTTCAATGTTTCTTTCCTAATCATTTTAGGTTGAATGGGGAATTCATAACTACCGTCCAACAGCGTGGTGCTGCTATTATCAAAGCCAGAAAGCTTTCTAGTGCACTTTCTGCTGCTAGTTCTGCTTGTGATCATATTCGTGATTGGGTCCTTGGAACTCCAGAGGTAACCTTTTTCCTTATGTCTTCTATTTTTGTTTGCTTTACATTGATGACCACTTCACCGAATGGATTCTGATTGTACTGATCTTTGTGTTGCACTATTCCAGGGTACTTGGGTTTCTATGGGTGTATACTCCGATGGCTCATACAATGTTCCAGCTGGACTAGTTTATTCCTTCCCTGTCACTTGCAAAAATGGAGAATGGTCTATTGTTCAAGGTGAGAATGTGAATGAAAACATCAGTTCGTTCTGCTTTAATTAGTTGGAGTTCTTGATAATATCAACATATATAGCACTTGTTTCAATTCAGTTAGCACTCAGGCTACATTCCTAAAGCATTTCATGATTCGATGAATAATGTGTATGCATGGGTGTGTCTGGAGTTGAATTAATTAGTAGTACTAGAAACGTAATTGTTTTACTATATTCCAGGACTTTCTATCGATGAGTTTTCACGGAAGAAGTTGGATTTGACGGCTCAAGAGCTGAGTGAGGAGAAAGCTCTGGCATATTCTTGCCTATCTTAATTTCCTTTCTCTTGGCGAAAGCAAAAACGTTTTCCTTCCTCTGGCAGCAGAAGTAGGCTACAGTTTTGAATAATGCTATTTCTTGCTCAGTGGAAGCCTGCTTCTATGAATCGTTGGGTTGAACTTTGTTGTTTATGAGGACATTTTTCAATTTAATAGACTTTACGATCATGGGGGACAAATATCTTTTCATTTTGATATTGGGATATTGGCTGAGAAATGGCGTTTGATGCCTTGATAATAACCTTAATTTTGATTTCTCAGGTTTAATCTTCTTACTATTCCTGTATGGCTTGTCTTATTCATGCGTTTTTGCTTTTACATCAGTAGATTTTTTCTGCTTATAATTCTTCATTGTTGATCTATTGGTTTTTTTGTAGGATTTAAAAAAAAAATAAATATTTGAACTTCCGGCCTGTATCGTTCATCTCGAGTTGACTGGGGATATTCTAATTGGGATTGCTAATGTCCAATCCCAAGTCGATCAGATTAGAGTCGTCATGTATATAAATATGATGGGTCATTGGCTGTTATTTATTTATTTATCTTTACTATTACATTGATTTAAAAAATAATAAATTAATACACTAAGAATAATTAACAACAAATTACAATACGGATATGATTAAGTCATATAAAAATACATAATGTAAAAAAAAAGTCCTCACATATAGGAGGTCGGACCCATGACACCAAATTTGTTCAGCTCTCGTTTATTATTGATTGTTTAAACCCTGAAAGCTGAAACTGTCTTGAGGAAGTTATTCAACAGACTATAAAATTAGCTCTAAGTTGACACATTTACCAACTCATTATTTATTTTAGGTTTTCATTATAAAAGAAAATTAGAAACGGGTATATACATTTTCAGTTTCTGCTTCACCAAGTTTTAAAATCACCCTATGCTCAAAAGCATATAGAAAGGTACTTCTAACTGATTCTGCTGTTGTTCAGACCCTTCTTTAGGATCATTATATAATTATTTTGGGACCTCCGCTCGTCTTCAATACATAAATTTTAGAATAATTGTATTTATACCTCTTGATTTATAGTTTATTTATACAACATTCATTTTTTAATAATTGACAGCCAAACAATACAGATAATTTTGTAATGATATTCACGTTTTTCGGAGGTATATTTGTGATTTTTCAGAAAAAAAGTACTGGTGGTGTGTGTAAATAATATTGACATTTTTTGTAGGTGTATTTATAATTATTCAAAAGAATCTGAAAAAAGACCATAAATAAGGGGTATAAATGTTATTGTCCCTTTATTTAATTATAAAAAAGGAAAAGTATCTGCTTCTGATTTTTTTTTTTATAAAGAGTTAAAAGTTCATTTCCATAAATCTCCACTTTTCCTTTTTTCTCAAAACAAAATTATTACCCAACACTATGACATAGATGATTTACTTCTCTTTATATACGTTTTTCAGTTAAAAGCAGAGCATTAAGTTTTTATTTTTTAATTCTAACTAATAATTCCTGATACAAAAATTATTTTTGTCGGAGATAGCCTTTTCAAAATTAGAGTAGCGTGTTAAAGAAACGAGTAAGTCTAAAAGTGAGACAAATTTTAAAAAATCTGATAAATACCCAAAAATTCAACAAGACTCAAACTCATGATCTCAATCGGTCTTAACAACCCAGCTAAGAAATTGTTGGCATCTTGTGACTAATATTTATGGTCCTAAATCAAGAAAAAAATTCAGTATTTTCCTGTGGCTGCGCGTGCGACTACTTTTATTTGACTAGTATACGTTCTTGCTGATGATGTGAGTTTTGGTTTCGGGTTGAATTTTCCAATTTGGAGTGAAGGATATTACTAATTTCTTTTCAAGATTTTATCTTGGATTTATTCTATCAGCACTAATTATTGTAGCGTCAAGGTTTATACACTGTTATTGGGGCATGGGGTACTTTTGAGTAATTATTCTGTCATTTCTTGAAGTTTGATATGATTACATATAAATTTTTTGTGATTTAAAAAATTACACTATCATTAAAGTCTGTTAGTGAGTGTCTAATATAAGTAGGGAGAGCAATGAAACGAGTTTAATAAATTTTAAAACTTATTTTGTTTATTTTTAACGAAACTTGAGCCTCGTGGGCCCCAACCCCACAACCCTAGTAGGATCAGAAATTTGCCCAACACGTCTCAAATCTCATTTTTTCCAACCCGCCTCCAAACCCTAAAATGCTTTTTTTTTTTTTTTAAATATATATTATTTAGAAAGAGTTGAGATGAATTTCGGGTCTAGATTTGAGATCTATCTTGAATATATACGATTCTAAATTAAAATTTGAATTATCTTTAAATTCAGTAATTAGTCTCGATTCAACTCAAACGGGACATGCCCGGTGCAATGCCTAGTTTATCCGATTCAATTGCCATCCTAGGTACGGGTTCTAAAGGTTCCGGAGGTTGTTATTTTAATATAATTTTTATTTAGAAAAAAAAAATTAAGAATGCAATCTTTAGACCATAAACTATAATAAATTACTATATAATTGAAAAATAAATCTATGGTTTTCATCATTTATACCTTTTAATAATGTCGAATACTATACAGTCACGTTTTAGTCGTTTCTATTTGTACGTAAATTGAAACACACACAACTAAGCAAAAACGAGTGCTTTTCATCACCACTGCTCTTTCTTTTTTAGTGGAACCATCAATTACCACCATCCATTTTATTAAATTACAAAATTCATTTCAATATTTTTAAATTAAATATCAGTACATATGACTTATAAAAACGAAAAATTCTAATTTGGACTGAATTTAGTTGAATTTGGATGAGTTATATGGCAAGTATAATATATTTACTGTGTGATTAATGTACAATTTAAAAAAAATGATCAATCACATAATAAGTATATTATATTTACTCTATAATTGATTTGATTCGAGCAAACCTATTTAGCTAAGAAATTCTCAACAAAAATTTATTATGAAGGGTATGATTTGAACCATAAATGTCTAATCTCTTACAACACAGCTATTGTGCCTCATATTTGTTTACTTAGGGTTAATTATATTTAGACCCTCTCTAAAATTGTTAAATTGTACTTTTTCTTCAAGAAGTTTTAAAAATTACGTTTACACTCCCTACTGAAAAAATATCTTCAGTTACGTCTGACCTCCTTTAGTTATGGCCTGAACAAAAGGTATTGATGTAAAAAAAATACATAAATTTCTAATTTTACCCCTAATTCAATATTCCTCTGTAGTACTTTAATTTATACTTGTATGTAATATGTATAAAATAAAAAGGGTATAAATGAAAATATTGCTCCAAAAATATAGCCATTGGATAGAAAGTGTCACAGAATAATGGAAAAATTAGTCATCTTTTGGTGTTCTTTTATTTCCTATATATGAAGTGATATTAACATCATTATTGCATCTATTTCTTGAAAATGTCTTGTTCGAGTACTTCATCCAATGCTTCAATAAATGTATCAACAATGATTTTCACTTCATCCTATATATCAGAAGTAAAAAAAGCATATAAAAAAAAAAAAAAACTAGTTTTTCATTTAGAAACGACTACTTTTCATCCACTACCTATAATTCAAGAATAATATTTTATTATAATCACCCTTTTGACTTTATATATATATATATATATCAAAATTACACTTACCCTCTTATAAGTATAAAAATATTACATGCAATGTCAAATGAGGGGTAAAACTAAAAATTTATTTAATTTCTTTATTGATATAATTATTTTCGATCAAAATTCTAACGGAAGAAATTCAAGTGTAAACAAAGAATTTTCAAAATAAGCATGAGTGTAATCTTGATACAGGAATAAATATAATTTTATATTTCTTAAAAAAAAATCTGAGTGTAATAAATATATTTTTATTTTATTATGTAAAATTTATTTAGTTCTTAACTTTTGATAGTATGCAAATATATGTGTAGATAGAATTTGCATACTCATAATTGCATCACGCGTTTGGCATATTTTCACCGCCAAATTAAAATAATGTAAATCTTTTTACAGTGGAGTTCCGACTTCAAAAGGTTTCTCATTCCCACGTTGCCACTTTAAGCTACAATCATCATCTCTAAATACATTATACAACCATCCAATTAAAACAAAAAAAAAAAACATTTAATTTGTATTTATGCACATTTAAAACTAATTAAAGTTGTTTCAGAAAATATGACCTCTGATCAGTTATTTATTTTAATTTTACTCTTCTTTTATATAATTTAATAAAAATAATAAAAACTTTAATTATGTACATGTATCGAGTTAATTTATTTTGATTAAATAAATTTTAGATATCAATATATATTTATATATACATAAAGATGCAAAAGAAAGAAACCAAATTAATGTGTTTGGTCAAAAAGAAAATTAGACCATAATTCAAACTTTGATTATCATCATCATCTAAGTTGCACAATTTTCAACAATGGCCATAGCAAGACAACATTAAACTTGACTAACAAAACATTGGTTAGACATGACTAGGAGGACGATTTGGCCAAGAATGCCCCTATCTTTCTACCCTTGTTTTTCCCCCATAGTCCTGCAATCTAAATGTACAAAACCCAAATTCCTAAGTCAAACTCTAAACTTTTTCTGAAATTCTCAAATCAACCCCACTCACATTTTCTTTTTCTCTTTTTCTTTAAATTAAATGAAGCATCCTTGAAAATCTGCACCCCATGATTTGAAACTTGAGTCAATTCAAAAAGTCAAAGATTCCCATGTAGAAAAATCAAAATTCCCAGCTCCCCAATTCTGTTTTTCATCCAAAAAGCCCCCTCAAAATTCAGGTAAATCTGGCATGTCTCCGGCCCTAATGAAAAGATTGTACCAAAAGTCCATGCTATCATCAATTCTTGAATCCTTCTCCGCACCCTCCACCCCAGGGAACTGGAATTGAATTTTCTCATCGGCCGTCTGACGATCTGCGTCTTCTCTGGATAACTCTTCTGACCAGAAACTCTCATCAATCTGAGGAAAATACTCCGACGAGTAGTCCATTTCTTCATTCTTGACGACTGTTTTCTCCAACGATGAATCCGTCACGGACGACATCTCACTAGAGCATTGTTGAGGGCTAGTGACAACATTTTTGTCCAAATTGGAATTCTCCAAAACTTTGGAGTCACATTTGGGAATTGAAACAATTGGGTGGCTCTTGGAGTCCTGAGAAGACTGATCATTTTTGAGCTTTTTCTTCAAATGGGTGTGCCAGACATTTTTTATTTCATTGTCTGTTCGTCCCGGCAGTCTTGCTGCAATTGCAGACCACCTGGAAATCCACACAAAAAAAACAAATATTACATAAGATATTTGCACGAGCTAAGCAAACTTTTTATCTTTATTTTTTTGATAAACTAATGACAATTTGCAAAACGAGGTATAATTTAATTAGAGTGGACAAACATTAAATCTTGTGCCTGAGTTTAATTATTGGACACAGAATCCTAAGGAGATATAACCTCTGCGTGCATAGTTGTCCGCAACCAAACATTTAATGATTCTGTAGATTTAGAAACTTTAATTAATGTTTTAATTACTGCAACTATGGAGAATCACTTTGAGCAATTCTTGATTATTCCGTCGCTAAACTCCAACACGCACGTCTACAGAGAAGGGATCAAGTAATAGTTTTTTTTCTTAATTAATCATTTCGGACAAACACATAAAAAACAAACTCGTGTTTTTGTCATATTATGATGAGCTTATTTTTTATTAATTAAATAATTATAATAATAAATAAATAAATAAAAGATGCAAGAGTTCATGTATTTGCAAGTCTTGTGAGTCTGCAACTTGTAGACTTAAAATATTAGATTACGTCTCGAAGATATCTTCTAATGGCCAATCACTCGTTTAGAGCATGCACTTGTAAATTTGGCAAAAATCCTAATTACTGGTGATGTTATAATTTTTTTAAAAAAATAAATAAATTAGTCATGATTTTGACAATTTAATTTGGTAATTAAAACGAATTAAAAATGGGGAGGAAATATAGAATTCATGCAAGTTGGAGGGATAAATAATTGGGTTTGAAAATGGGGTGTTTTAATGCATGTGATTGGTCTAAAATTTCGAGCACGAAGGGTATTAAGTTTATTGTAGTTTGTCTTATTATTTTTAGTCATAGTAATGGATTGATCAAATATTGATGTATGAGAATGTAATTACATAATTATCTTTTTTTTTTTAAAAAGAAAAAAGAAAAAACCCCTTAGTTTGCTATGCATTCAGTGCAAACATTTTGGTTGGAATAGTATAATTTTTGTCCATTTGTATTTATACAAAAAGGTGATGGATGGATGGATGATGGATTGATGGATGGGATGTATATAAATAAAAGCATAAGTACCTATTGCCAAGGCATTGATGTAAAGTGATGATGGTATCCTCTTCTTGTTTGGTGAAATTCCCCCTCTTTATGTCGGGCCTCAAATAGTTTGTCCACCGGAGTCTGCAGCTCTTCCCACATCTCAACAGCCCTTCAGCCCACAAATTACATTAAATTCTGAAGTGGGGTGGAGTTTATATGTAAATTAAGTGTAGTTAGGTAGGTAGTGGGGGGGTACCTGCTTGTTTGGGGAGGGCACGCCAGTTTCCATGGCCGTGTTGTTGAATATAAGAGACGAGAATCTGGTCTTCTTCAGGGCTCCATGGCCCTTTCTTCAGTCCCATCTTCTCACAGCATGGAGCTCTCACCATTTGCTTGATTGCTTCCCAATATTTCCACAATTTTGATTTCTTCTCTCTTTTATTGATTTGTTTGTTTTGACACTCTGATGCTCTCTCCTCTCCTCTGCTCTCCTCTCTTTTCTGAGTAGTAGTAGTAGTAATAATTATGTGAGGGATGATGAGAGTGTTTTTTTATATATTCACATATATAGATAGGGTGGCTGGCTATGGCATCTTCTTATATCAACTAGTCTTGCTCCGCAACTTCCAAGAAACTCTCTCTCTCTTAGCTTAATTAATTAAGTCACAACTTATGTATAAAATAATAGGGCAGCAGAGAGGGAGACTTAAGTTTAATTGTTTGCTAGTAAGAAATTGTATTTGAAAAATTCAGTGGAGAAGATAGGTTCATGCACTACCAAATACAATTTTGATTATTGATCTTTTCACCAATTTATTTTGTAGCTTCAATTTGAATATGCATAGTCTCAAAAATTAATATGCTGAGTTAGTAAAGTTTGGGACTTCACCTTAGACTCGTTCAAAGTCAGTACAGATAATATCTCATGCAATGTAGTATGAATTAGATAACAAGCTGCATCATTTGATACCGTCTGTGGAAACAAGGTCATGAGCCCCACGTCTAGGGGTTGATAATATCGGCAAGTGTTCCACGTTGGTTGCAAGAGAAGAGCATGGATGACTTATAAGCCCTAAAGCCTCCTCTTCCTAGCGAGCCGTTCTTCCAAAATAAATTCGTGATGCTTATATGAAGCAAAAGGGGACAATACCTCATGTGATAAGACATGATTGAGTCTCGAGCCGCTTGAAAAATTTACAATTTTAGACCTGTAACTTAAAGGCGTGGCATTTTTAGTCCTTACAAATTGATTTTCGCAATCTTGTAATTTTATAATTTTGATAATTTTAGTCCTTTTCCATCTATTGATTACAATTTTAGTCCTATAAATAAATTCACAAAGGACTAAAAATGACAATTCTCTCAAATTATAGGATTAAAAATGCCATCGCTTCTAAGTTACAGAACTAAAATTGTAATTTACTTGAGTCATGTGCAAGTCACATGCAATTTTGGCCAGAAAAAAAAATGAAAATTGCCAGAATTTTAAAATTATAGAACTAAATTGCAAAAATCAATTCGCGCAGGAACAAAATTGCCACCTCTATTAAATTATAGAACTAAAATTACATTTTTCCCCTGAATCACTTCAAGTTCATAATTTTCAAAGGCGTAAACCTTAATATGTTTAGCCCGTCAACCTCAAGACTACGTAAACAACATCCCCTATCATATGGGATGAAAAATGCGATAATGTTGTCCTAGGGCATATATTACAATACAAAATAGAGTGTAAAATAAATGAATCCCATGCTTAAAGATTTAATATAGGGATAATTATAGTTACACTCCCTAATCTATAACTTATTTACCAAATTATTCATATCTTTTGGTAATTATATATACATCCACTCAAAATGATAATATCATATACACACAACCCCTTGCGACTTTTTAAAAAATTATACATACATCTAAAAAAAATTAGTATTATTGCACAAACTATTCTTATTTTTGACATCATGGTTAATTTCTGTAATTAAAAAGCAATAATATTTTATATGAATAAATTATAAATCAAGTGATCTAAATATAATTATTCTTCTAAAATATGCATGAATCATGCAACCAATAGATATACAAATGTACATGATAAGTATAATCATGTCACTAATTAATTACTTCTTTAAAATTTAACCGTAATTATATATACGCTGGTGTGTAAGAGAGCGTGAGTGTGAGTTATTGGTGTTGATATTCCGAAAGTTCACGTGGGATTTGGACATGGATTCAATGTTCGTTCATTCAACGGCAAACTTTGGAGAGAGAGAGAGAGACAAGAGAGAGAAAAAGAGAGAGAGAGAGAGAGAGAGAGAGAGAGACCTATTTCTTCTAATCTTAAAAATTTCTGTTCCAACTCAAAGAAAAAAAATATCTGTTTCGGTATATATCTAGTAATTTAATTTAAATTATATATTAAAAATTTAATATATATATATGTAGATTTTATATAATTTGTATAATTTTTAATTATTATACATACACATCGAGTCGTTAATGGCTGTCACTATAATACTGGGGATTAAAGTTGGTCGATATTTTACGTACCTTGCAACATACTTTTCTAAAATTTTGAATTGTGATCACTATGGTTCAAACATAAATTTAATTTAAATATGATTATGTATATATATGGTTCAAATATATATATATATATTAATATTATATCGATTCAATCAATATATCAATATTTTAAAAATAATAAACAATTAATTACAATAACTATTTATTCAAACTAATATATTGATACGACTGTAAATAGATCACAAATAACTCAAATAAATTGAGACAAGCACTCATATAAAATAAAATAAATAATCACTCAAAATGAGTGAATAATCATATTATTTAATTTCAGTTTTTTTTTATTCAATTGAAATCATACAATGATAAGTTTCTTTTCTTTTTTTTTAAAAAAAATAAAAAGTGAATTGGTTACAAAAAGTTCAAAAATAAACAAATAAACAACATAAAAACTATTAAAAATAGATTAAATACCGAATTCACAACCTACATCTTAGTTGGGAGGCATCAACCTCACCACGCAGGCAAGGGGTTATTGATAATTACATAATAAACTTTAATTATTAATAATTAATATTTATACACAATCTCAATATTAAATATATATAATTAATAAAATATTATTACTATTAAAATATATTAATATCTACGTATTGATAGGACACGAATCCAGGAGCTCTTAGTGATGGGGTCTCTTAGTATTAAATAGTCAACATTATACTAATTGAAAATGTAATGAAGATGACAGGTAATGTTGTGCAATATTCCTAACACCTGCATGCACGTGCCCCTCTTGCACTCAATACTAGTGATTAACACATTTAATGGACAGTCACAAAGTCCCAATGTCTACTCCTAGAAATTAAAATTATTCTAATTTGAATTTGGCCTAACTTTATCATTACCACATACAATTTTTGCTCTTATACGGATTCTCATTTAATTACCAAATTTATTACCACTATTTACTAATAATGACAACTCTATTTATCACTAGTAAAAAAGTGGTCTTTTAAATAAATTTTGGCTAAAACATATAAGAACGAAGATTTAATTTTGTCAAATATGAAAACCTCGTTGAGGGCGAATGTAAAAAATCAAAATCTCAATGGAGATCGATACAATTAATTATTAACTCTAAACGTTAGTATCGTTTATATATAATCGTAATAACACACATAATTTGGATATATAGATACATAATATAAGATTTGCCAATATAAGTATTTGAAAAGCTAATGTCACTCTTGCACTAATTAATGTCCTAAAAATTATAAGATTGTGCTTGTTTCTGCAATTTTTTCGTTACTTGATCAATAAAAAACTCGTTCAACTTCGATTTGTTAAATTTAACAGATCAAAATTGAACAATTTTTTTGCTCGGTAAGCTCTCGGGCTTGACCCGAGCTAGGTATGTTTAATGTACAAATGATAAAATATATTAAAAAAACCAAATTACTCTAGCCAGCTGGCTTCATATTTGATCTAATTAAATCTCGTTTGAGCTCAATTGAAGTGTAATAAGATTAAATTCAAATATAATTTTTTAATATTAATAATAATTCAAATAAATTTAAATAATAATATGTTCAAGTCGACTTTTATTATTTAATATCCCGTCTTGTTATGTTACTTGGTAGAAAACCTGAAAAAGGCGTCGGCATAAAGTAGCAATTATTGGGATATCCAGAGGAGATCTCTTGGAACAAATCATATACTCTTTCATGTTTTACTTAAACGAATATAAGGCCAAAGCCGACACAATAAAAACGGCGAACATACAAATAGAAAAGGAGTTCACATTTCTTGACTTCTTTTCTGTTTACATGTCTATCGTAGATAGACGTATAAAGATACGGTCAAAGGCTTGAAAATATTTTTAATCCTGTAATTTCGAAATTTTGATAATTTTATCATTTATTCTTTCAGAGTTGTAAAATAATTTTATAATTTTTTGATATTTCGCAATTTTGGTCTTTTCAGTACTGAATATTACAAAAGTTGTTGGAATAAAACATGTGCCCTTCGCAATTTTGATATTTTTTTTTTATCTTTTATCTTTCTAGGCATTGTAAAATAATCCTATAACTTTTTGACATTTTTCAATTTTAGTCCTTTCGTGCCAGATTTTGCAAAAAATTTCGGAATAAATCATGTGCAACATCTTTTTTTTTGTTAAAAAAATTTTCATCCATATTGGCAAAAGTGAGCCAGTCAGAACAACATCCCTAATTTAAATTAACCACGTGAGGTGCACATGATTTATTGCGATTAGTTTTACAAAATCTGACACCGAAAGAACCAAAATTACAAGATTCTTTTATAATATTAAAAAGATGAAAAATAAAATATTTTAAAGTATCAAAATTATAGGAAAAAAAATATATTATAGGACATATAAAATATAGTGAAAGGTATACGGAAGCCGACATCAATCTCTCCACTAAAAGGAGCCATATATAGAGCTGGATTTTCTCTTGTTGAGGTCCCATTTGAAGGATCACCGTGTCTTGCCAACACAAATCAAATCTCAGTCACTTTTCCTAGGCTGGAATTCACACATTTCAATTTCGATTTATTGTTTCTCACTCATCGTGTCCCAAAATCTACGTCTTGTATGTAAGAATTTTTCTTAATTACATAAAACTCCTATTTCAGACACGGAGAATGGGAATATGGAACACAGTGCTATTTATTTCCGAAAATACAATTTGTCATATCACATACACGTCCAATGTGTATGAGACGAGAACTAATGACCTTAGGCTCGATTTAGATGGATGAATTTGAATTTGAGTCCAGAGTTTGGAGAAACAACGACGTTATTAAACGAACTCAAAATATGTCACATTATTATTAAATATAATTTTAAATGATAATTAAAATATTTATATCTTCTATAACACATAATTATCGATCTAAATAAGTACAATAAATTTATTATTATTATTTTTAATTTGTAAATTCATCAATTCAAATGCAACAAGAAGTTAAATTTAAAAAAAATGAAGACAAAAGATATAGCTATTTTTTTTTATTCTTATATCTAGAAAATATAGTCTTTGTACCATCATTAATTCCTAAAGAAAACAATACAATTGGGTATTGGGTGGGGTGGTGTTAGGGCCAAAGTCAAGAATTGAATATTTTGCATATACTTTAGAGTGCCAACAAAAACTAGTGCATATTGGGACCCTCTTTGGTCATATTCAACATTTTTGGGCTCCTTTTTCTTTTATAATACTTTTTAAAACTTTTAATTCAACCTATTTCTTTTCTTATTAATTTAAGTTTTTTTATACTTTAGATATTAATTTAAACTTAACAAAACTTCTTAAATTTATTAAAAATACTCGAATTGGTGATTAATTTCTTAAAGCATACGCTACAAAAAAAAATGACTCAATAACTATGTAAAAATTTTGATACTAAAATTAGCGTCGAGTTAATTAGCAAGTAAAATTTTCGTTGATTACGATCTACATTATTTGATATATATATTTTAGATAATTTGTTACTAAATTCATTAGCAAGTAAATTTTAGTTGCTAAAATTTTTTAGCAAGTAATTTTTGTATTAAAAAATACTGTAGATTAGCAACCAAAATTTACTTACTAAAACGTTTAGCCAAAATACAACATTATGCATGATGCCTCAATCTCGTCAATTCTGATCATTGTTTAAGTCTTTGATCGTAAGTCAAATTAAAATAATATGGACAAAATCCCCCGCAGTAAAATAATAAGAACATTTTTGTTGACGATGAAATTAAATAAAATTAAAAAAATCGTATCGACCCTAATGAAACATCGCTATGGACAATTAGGGTCGACTCAATTTTTGTCAATGCTATAGACTAAAATAAAATTGTATATTAGTGTATATATATATATATATATATATGTTCAATTTTAATTTGATCCACACGAGTGTTCGAGGTGACATTTTTCATGATAAATTTATTGAGAGGACAAAAGGGTGTGATGTATTTCAATGAATACGGCTAAAACTCGTTCTCAAATATTCATACATAAAATCCAACTGTTTATTTGTGACACATTTCAATATGTATCATTGACTAATCCACGTTAATAAATATACCATTACATCGATATCTTAATATGAATAATTACGTCAATTTAATTAATATATTAATATAATTAAGACTAATAAAATAACTTAGAATAAACCTACGTAAAATCACTAGAAGAAATATAATTTATCATTATGGTTAGAAGTAAAAAATTCATGCGGATATTAATTAATTATGGTTGTGCAACTGTTATTAGTCATTGTTTTGCAAGGAAGGACAATATTTGGTACAGTTACAAAACTGTGGAAATATTTTGGTAATAAAACCATAGCAAATACTGGTTAACCGTACTTAAGTTTTCGCATCAATTATATCTGATTGTGGGAGATAAAATTGATTTGATATGATTCTTAT
>NC_026154.1:3110745-3135097 GCF_000512975.1 Sesamum indicum
CTTTTTTTTTGAGTGAAGATGATACCCACGAATCTAGTAGGACTTAAATTTGCAATTTCGAATTTCTTCCTAGTACCTCAACCATTTTTTTTTAAAAAAAAATATATCAATAATTTTAAATCTATCAACATACTATTACAATTAATATTTAATACACAGTGCATTAATATTTTAAAATTAATAAACAACTTAAAATAAACAAATAAACAACACACCAACATCTTGAAAGCCAACAAATAAACAGCATATAATTATTAGAAATGGACTAAATATCTATATTCATTGGATTCAAACTCACGACCTTTTAATTGTGAGACCTCGGCTATAACCACAGGACATTACATAGTTGATATTTTAATAAATATTTAAGTAGTTCAAATTATGACCCTTTGTTCTTGTATTCTTCTTCTCCATTTCTTCCAATAATCAAAGGCGTAGTTCAGTTTTATTTTCTCTGATTGTAACGTGTGAATTTGTTTACTTCTACCTTACGCCATATCTTTTCTATATTATCTAGTTTGATTTTTTTCCCGTAAAAATAATTGACTTAAAAAGATGCCTTTTTTTCTAGTAATCATTTTGCAAATTTCTTCTAAAAAATAATAGTTATTAATTATTTTCGAAGCAATTCCGGTCTACTTCAGTTAACTTAATTACGGGTTTTGAAAATGGATTCAGTTACGAGTCCCACAAAATATGTGGTATCTGTCTCATTTTATATGAATTGATTGTAATTTATTATATTATTCATATATATATTTATATTTAATTACTAATCGAGTCGACTTATTACTCAATTCATGATGATATTGATATAATTAGATATTTATCTTGAAAAAAAATAAATTTTTTTTTAGAAAGAATGCAAAAACTAGTCAAATGGTATGTACGTAGCAAACTAAGATAAGATAGGGTGGGATAATATTGAACCAATATTAAGTGTGACTATTATACACTACTAGCATAGGTGCCATATGTAAATGCGTATGCGATATAATCTAATTTAATTATATATAGAAAAAAAATTTCGTTTAGTTATAATATAAGAATTATTTTATTTTATTATATTTTAAATGTTTATCTAAACTTTTTAATAAATTATGGGAAAAGTTACATTAGAAATGGACATGCAAAGGCAATATTTGAAAGAGAAAAAAAGTTAAGAAAATTGAAAGAAAAATAATTGGTAGATCAAAATTCAAACACATCAAATATTTTGAAAAAATTGGAGAAAATAATCTCGTTGTTTGAATAATTACACAAAGAAGTATTTGTAATTTTTAGTTTGATTCTCTATGAGAACAATTTCAGTATCAAACAGTTGGATGTGAATTGGACATTTTCTTAGAACTTATTTATTAATTTTATTTCGAGTGGATTTAACAGTAGAAGATGTAATAAGAATGGGTGTCGCAGTGTTCAAATTGCGACTGTATTAATCCTTGGATTTTAGAGTTACTTGATTTTGACGAAAAACAAACATATAAAGAAAAGTGAATGTTTTTCATTAACCAGCTCAAATAACATTATGGCTTTATCTGCTTCCTATTTCACTCAGGGATTTTAACCATTTCCTTTTACTACTAATTTTTTTTTTTTATTAACGTGAGAATTTTATTTATTTATATTAAGTTTGATAGCTACACTGTACGGAATAAGTTGAGGTGGATTTGGAATCCGACTCGTAGAATTCCAACTTGAACCTGAACCCAGACCCTGACCGATGGGTAAGATCCACTTGAGTCTTGACTTTTTTTAATTGTTGTGAATTAAATATTTATTTGAATTAATAATATAATAGCTAATATTTATGTCGAAACTCAATAACTTCCTATTAGTCTAAGCTTGCACCTATATCCATTAAATTAAGGGTAAGTTAGAACCAACACTCTTAGGAATTGTCATAAAATATTTGAAAAATTATAAATATAGTTTCACCTTCTACATTATATTGTCCTGATGGGATATTATCATAGAGTCATTAATTTTCTTAGATATTTGTAATTTTGTTCAAACAACGAAAAAATATATATAATTATAACAATTTTCAAAAGAGTCCATTGTGACTTACCCTTAAAATAAATAGTTTTGAGTATGAATTTTGACATTGGACAAATTTAGAGTTAATACCCATCCAATCATGGTTAAATTATTCATATTATAAATTTATTATACAAATTATGATTAATTATTATATTAAATTATACGTTAATTATATAACAAATATAATACATCACTCATCGTATATACAAATTTGATCTAAATTAAAATTTATTTTTCTTGTACTAATTCTAATTTAAAAATGCCGCTCGTACCTAAATCATTAATTTATTGTCCTTGTACTAATTCTAATTTAAAAATGCCGCTCGTACCTAAATCATTCTTGTCTATGAGCCCTTGTAGCCAACGAGGAGTAAATTCGTTTCTATGAATGCTGAATATTAGGACTAAATGCAACAAATCTTCTTGTAAATATACCAATAGACAAAAAGTCCCATAAAAAAAAAGAGCACCACGATCTCTTTCTTTTTTTTTTTTTTATAACATAATATTCGAAGATTAAATGTATTAAGACTAAATTGTTATTGTTTTTATAAGACGACAAAATACAATTAATCTCCGAATATTATTATTGCAAACAAGATCAGAATGAAGAGTAAATGATTTGTGGATCTCTAGTATCACAAAATACCTTAGACGAATGTCACATAGGAGACATATCAGTGATTTTGGGCTTAAGATCTTTTTCGAGAGATATTGAATTAAATACTAGATTTATGGGTCAATGGGTGCGCGTGTAGAAAAAAATTAGGGGGATGGGGTAATTATATTGCCCTTCACAAAATTTAGTGAATTATACATAAATTTTTTGAAATTTAAATCTGATATATTTTAATGTTTGTTTTCATCTAAAAAAATAAATTCATACATTAGGAAAAAAAAAAAGAAAAATAATAAGGGGGAGGGAGTTGAGGGTATTGGGCTTAAATTGGGCCACCCAAACATGGCGTAAGTAATTGGGCTCTCTTGTTAGGAATTGAGGAAGTGGAGAAAAACAAAAAGCAGATTACGTTGGCATTGATGGATACATAGATACCACATCCCACCACCCACTATTATAATTTCCTTTTTTCCCACTGCTTTTCTGTTCTTTTCTTTTCTTCTCTCTTCAGTGGCTGCTTTTTTCTGCCTCTTTCTCTCACCATACTCTATCTCTCTCTTCAGCCCAAACCGCTCTAGTGAACTGGTAGACATGTCTTTCCGCGGTGGAGGGGTCAGTTTCTTTAGATTCTGCAGTTTTTATTTCTTCTGATTACTTAGATCTGTAATTTTTTCTGTTGTTTGCCTGATCAGTTGTTTATCTGTGTTGGTGTTTTCAGTTTAATTCATGTTTTGTTTTTCTGGGTTTTTATACTAGTGGTTTTGCTTGCTCCTTGTTGGCTATGTAAAATTTGAAGCGGGTTATGTGAAGCACTGATCGTGGATCTTTGTGATTGATGTGAAAATTGATTTCATTTAGGGTTGATTTGTTGTCTTATAGGTATTGGTGTTGTCAGTTTATTAGTTGGTTGCTGGTGGGTATGGAGTTTGTGATTAGAAGGAATTGTGGTCTGATTGATACTGATATGTCGTCCTTATGCAGTATAAATTGTGTGATTGGTACCGTCTTTGTTCCTTCTCAGTTTAGAAGGATATTTTCCAGTGCATTAGTTGGTTTATGATTTAATCTGTTTCCTTTTGTATGTTTTCTTGTCTGTTGGCCTTGGAGGAACTGGTACTGATCTGAGGTGTTGCAATTCAAGTTTTGTCGAGGAATGCTTTTGTTTTTCTTCGAAGAGATAGTTAATGTTATGTCGTTGAGTTGTGTGGATTGTGCTTGGAACAAGTGACTGACCGTGTTTGTGATTCCAGACAAATGCATCATCTGGGATGGGCGTTGCTGATCAGAGCAAAACCACATACATGGAATTGCAGCGGAAGAAGGTATTCCGCTATGTGATATTTAAGATTGATGAGAAGAAAAAGGAAGTTGTTGTTGAAAAGACTGGTAGCCCGGCTGAGAATTATGACGATTTCACTGCATCCCTGCCTGAGAATGACTGCCGATATGCAGTTTATGACTTTGATTATGTGACTTCTGAGAACTGCCAAAAGAGCAAGATCTTCTTCATTGCATGGTCTACCTCTCCCTCCCTGTCTCTCTAATGCACACGCACAGGCATACTATGTTCTTCCTTATTCCCCATCTCAACTCCATAAATTGTCTCCCATGCAAAAGTTCAATAGATAGGTTAACTCTTTATTCAAGACTTGATCCTTGTGAGAATATAGTTGTGCACAGAGCCTTTATTTCCAAAGAAGTGTTTTTCTGGTAGAGTATTTCAACACGACGTTGGGTTTGGTTTCTTATACACCTTCGCAAAGTTGTGCACATGTTCTTGATTATTGCAACTTTGGTGCCATTGCGCTTATTACTATATTCATGTGATAGATATGATAAAGAATGATTTTATCGACTTACTTATTGCCTTTCAGGTCTCCTTCCATCTCAAGGATTCGTGCAAAAATGCTTTACGCTACATCCAAGGAAAGGTTTAGGAGGGAGCTGCAGGGTATACATTATGAAATTCAGGCCACTGATCCAACTGAGATGGACCTTGACGTCATCAGAGAGCGTGCTAATTGAACTCTTTGCTGTTATGCAAGAATGCCTCTTCTGGGGCAAAAATATTACACTTGCAACTGAAAGAAACGCATTTTCTCGATCTAGTAGTGGTTGTTAAGATCTTGTGTATGCTACAGTTACATATAGCTTGATTATAAATAATTTGGCATCCGGGAAGGCTGATCAGGAGCTCCCATGTTCATCCCGGGATCATGCGGGTCCTTCTCATGATGCTTCCCGAATGAAAAATGTCTCTGATTATGGCTATTAACAGTTGCATACTGAATATATTATATGATCTGATAATGTCTTGTCTCTTCATTTATAACCTGCGCCTGTTTGATTATTTGTCTGTCATCAGTAGGTATGGTTGAGGTTAACACACTCCTAACTTACCTGTATATGAGAGAATTAACTTATCTGTGGGAGGATCACTAAATTCCCGCAAATGAATTTTTTCTGTACCATTTGAGCGCCTCCTAATTTTGAAGTAATATAGGATAGCACATGTGAGGATATTCTTGCCAGAACTATATTTGACTACAATTAATCAATCACACTATCAGTATTATTGCATAATGATATTAATATTTTTGAAGGGTGTATTTATAATTTTTCAAAAAATATAGATAATATATGTAAAAAAATCATAGATCAAAAGGAGTAAATTATCCCTATAATATATTATTTATAGGAGAAAACAATAGTACAAATCGTGTGCAATTTTACTTTTGAATCGGAAAGAAAGATAGTCATATACGCTATTTTGAAGAAGCGATGGTCATTTTCAAATTCTAGCACATATGTGTCAAATTAAACCCAAAACATGATTCTCAAGAGAAAGTCCGAGCTGCTGACTTACGTATTGAAATACTAATTTTATTTTACAAACTCATTTTTGCAATTTTATCATAAATTTATTATTTTTGAATGCATATTATTGATATGATACATTTATGCTTCTACTAGACCAAACATTACGTATAGATAATTTTGCATCAATAAGAATATATTTAGAATATGTATAAATTAAACCATAATTATTGTCCAAAAGACAGCTTCATAAAACAATCGAAATTGATTGTCCTTATTGTTCTCCATCTAAAAAACAATAAATTCACAAATTGTTACAAAAAAATAAATAATTGGAAACGATACACAAAATCAACTGTACTACGAACTTGGATGTGTGATGTTGCATAAAATCGGTATTTACATCCCTTGGTACGATAAGGGCCAGTACACGTCAGTTGCAACATGTCCAAATTATTTATATATAAAAAAAAATGTTCGAATAGGACTACACTCCAGAAAATGACTTTGCTTTCCAGTCTATCGAGCCATGTTTGCCCCAAAATGAACAAAATAAAATTTCATTTTGTCTTTTTCTCTAACCAGATATCCCCAAATCCATTGAATTCCAACTCATCCGTGTTTTCGGTTCGTGGCTGTCGTTGATTAAAGAGAATTTCGCACGTAATACAGTCTGAAAATTCCACTTGTTTGTTTATATGTTCATTTTTTTAATTTTCGATGAAAAATATGTGTTCTCAATTTTGAATAAGTTTTTATGAGAAATGGGAATGTATTTAGATTAGTTTAAACTGTATCAAATCATATATTTTTAACTAATATATATATATATATATATATAAACAAACATATTTCGCTTTAATTATCATTTCAAAACTACAAATTAGAATAAATAGACGTGAATTCTTTTTCATGAAAGAATTTGAGCCCACCAGTATAAAAAAAATTCAAAAAAATTTCTGCCGACCTTAATTTTACACCCCTGGTAAATTATTGAGTAGACGACTTATCAACAAAGAAAACATTATTTAGTGGGCTACGGCACCATCTTCCTCACATATATCCACCAACACACGACACATTTTAAACAACTTTTGGTCCCATAATCTTCATAAAATCTTAGGTTGGCGACTTGCAAATGAAATTCTTACTTTGTGAGTGATTGGGATATTTCTACCGATTTATCATGAAAATGACAAAATTGTCTTTCAAGAAACATAGTCACGATTATGACTTTATATTTCTGGAATTCACATCTTTTCTTCTAGGGATATATAAATACACTCCCCTTCTTTGAGATTTGGTGTAATTACACTTAAATTTTTTATGATTTGTAAAATTACATCTAACACTCCTAAGATTTGCTTTCATCTAATAAATAAGTCCATCCATTAGTTAAAATTCACCAAATTTGCTGATATTAACAAAAAGATCATAAAAAAATTTATATTAACCTCTGATTGATTTAATACTGACTTATTATAAATTAAATAGATTTTTTATGACTAAATTATCCTCATACGTCTTCAAGCGTTAATGTATGTGAGGAGGTATATCTTTTTAGTTAAAAAAAATTATTTGACCTGCAATAAGTCAGTAATAAGTCAATCGAGTGTAAATATCAATTTGGTTGACGAAAGCAAACTCAGGAGTACTAGATGTAATTTCTTAATCACAGGGGTATAAGTATAATGACATCAAATCTCAGAAGCAGGGAGTATAATTATTCGTTTTTTTAAGGGCCGGATAGAATTAAGATTTGGTGTGATCAAGTCTTGTATTTTTGGACATTCGATGTACCCTATTTTATATGTAAAACATAAATTATTTAAGGGCATTTTAATAAAAATATATTGACAATCAAAGTTATCATAATTATTAAATAGTATAAATATATAAACGGGTTTTAATTTTAGGGAGATAAGTGATAGCTTTTAACATGTAAGAGGATAAGTGTTCTTGAATTCGCTTGTGCGATATGCAATGTGATTGTGATGTAGAAGAAATTGTTATATCATGAAAATAATGTGATTGTAATAAATGGTGAGGAAATATAAGTGAAATTTGAAAGTTTAATATAATGAATTATTTTACTTTATCAATACATGGTAAAAATTAAAAATGTAATGGCCACCTATTTTTATATTCATCAACCATATATAGAAATAGAAAAAAAGAAATTATACGTCATCAACATTTGATTGAGTTAGACATCCAGGAGAGATGTTGCGTTCAAACACACTAAATCAGAAAAATTGCTTTTTTGGTCCCATGTTAGGATCTTTTTTAAATTCAGTCAATTTATTATGATTTTATTAGGTTGAAAATTATTTTAATTTTGGGTTTACTTTCATTTTTCGTCTAATAATTAGTGAAATCTTTAGCATTTTTTATTGATTATTGGACGAAAAATGTATGTGAGGACTAACATTGAAATTTTTTTTAACATACGAAATACAATGTGAGAAAATCGTAATAAATAAAATTAAATTGAAAAAAATCTTAAATTATGGGATTAAAAATGCGATTTCCCCCCTTAAACCGTACACCCACATTCTAGCCTAATACAAAAAAGGGATAGTTACATTTACACCTCTAACCTATGGTCTATTTACACGAACTATCCATGTCTTTGCGTAATTACAGAAATAAAAAAATAGGGGTAGTTGTGCAATGATTCTAATATTTTTAAGGGGTATGTGTGTTGTTTTTAAAAAATTAAGAATGCTTTGTGTAAGTGTTAATAATATTTGATGGGTCTATATATAATTATATAAAAAAAATAAAAATAATTTATATAAACAGATTATAAATTGAGAGTGTAAATATAATGTCCCTTCTAAAACAAAAAGAAAAGAAACCATACCTAAAAAAGCCAAAAAAGACCAAAAAAAGAAAAAAAAAAGAAAAAAGGGAGAGAGAGAAAGAAAATACAGAGGTGCAACATTGATCAATAACCCTTATTTTTCTCTCTCTCTTTCCGTTGATAGTGGTGGCAGGCTCCAAGTACCATGGTTTTGTCGAGTTATCGTTGACACGTCCAGGCGTTTTGATTTTTGCACATTCTTGTTTAAATTATTGATATGTTATATGTTGAGAATATTTTGTAAATCTGAATCAAGAGAGCAGTTAAAAATGGCAAATGATTACTGCTGAATTTCTGTTTGCTATTGCATTTTATCATTATTTCTTTTCCTTTATGGTTGAAAGTGGTCCAGAGGATAACATTATTTAATAATAATGATTTACTTCAAAGCGTGGTAGTTAGTCTTGGAAACGCACAACTCAGTCACATGAATTCTGATCTTCAAGCTCACAAACCTCTTTGAATCTCTCCTTCTGCATCAAATTATGTCAGATGACACTGCTCCCTCTCCGTATCATTTGTTCTTATTCTTGATTTTTCATTGTCTGTTTCTGTAAGCACGTTTATTTGAAGGGTTATGGCTTGGGTATGTAAAGAAGCTGTCTTTTTTGATGTGCTCTTGGGTTTTAAGATTTTTGTGGAAGTATTTACTGTTTTGGAGGGCTCTGAAGTTTGTCTGGTGTGTGTGAAATTATGAGATGATTTTGAATTCAGTTGATTTCTTGCAGCAGTAAAGTATCAATCCCTGAATAGTTGAGCTGCTTGTGAGTTGTGAGTTTTTTGTTGATGATTTAATTGACTGAATTTATGGAAATATGAAATCTTGTTTAAAGCCCAGAAGATGGATTTGTGTGGTGGTGTGAAAGAATTGTAATCTCAGAGAAATAGAATTCTTGAAAAATGGAAAAGAACTGCAAGAGCATAGTGTGGTTTAGGAGAGATTTGAGGATTGAAGACAATCCAGCTTTAGCAGCTGCTGCAAGGGATGGGAGTTTATTACCTGTTTTTATATGGTGTCCTAAAGAAGAAGGTCAATATTTCCCAGGCCGAGTCTCGCGGTGGTGGTTGAAGCATTCCCTTAAACATTTGCAGCAGTCTTTGAAATCCCTTGGGGCAGAACTGATACTGATCAAAGCCGAGGACACTCTGTCTGCACTTTTAGATTGCCTCAATGCTGTCGGGGCGACAAAAGTATTGTATAACCATCTTTATGGTATGTTTTCGTCTTGGATTGGCCGCTTTGGCTAGTTATTTTTACGTTTTGTGGAGTGTCAGGAAATGATTTTGTCTTTATTGCATTCATAACCATAAACCGATCCTTTTGTAATTCATAAGGGAGTGCAAATTGGAGGCGGAAGGTGATATTAATTATTAAGTGATTAGTGTATGAGAAATCAGTTGTGGGAATGCGTTTTTAGATGGATCTACTTATGTTCCTTCACAGAAACTCACTTCATAGTCGTTATTCAAGCAAGCAATGCAGCACACTAGCTGATTTATCTTAATGTTAGATATCCTAAAATATCATTTTTGATCTCACTTGGTAATCCCTAAGATTTTAACTTACATTTTGTTGTTAATTTCATACTTGTCACTGTTGGTTTTGGATTTTTGACAATCTGTTTGCTGGTAGATATAAATGCCCATTAGCTAAAATGGTCGAAAGTTGAAAGCATTGAAATTACATGTGCAAGGACCTCAGACATCTCAACCTATCTCCAGAAATAATATGTTTTCATTAAAGCTTTTTGACTTATGAAGCTTGGAAATTCTTGTAGTTGTTAGCAGAACAATTATGTAAAAATTTCTTCAGGCCACTGGAATTCTTCAAATTCCAGCTGTTGCTTGTACTCTTCTGTTAGTGTTACTTTGAATTGCTCAAGTCGAGATTCATTGTCTTCTTCTGCAGATCCAATTTCACTTGTTCGGGATCACAACATTAAGCAAAAGTTGGTTGAACTTGGCATTAAAGTGCAAAGCTATAATGGTGACTTGTTGTTTGAGCCATGGGAAGTATATGATGATAATGGACATGCTTTTACGACATTTAATGCATACTGGGAGAAATGCTTGAGCATGCAAAGAGAACCTGTTTCACATCTTCCTCCATGGCGTTTGGTTCAAGCTGCAGGTATATGCTGCCACTTTTTAACAACCGTGCTCCCGTTTGTTCTGTGAGTTCTTGTTATTTCCACTATAATTATTTCAGCAAGTTCTCTTGATAGACATTTTGACCGTAAGCACAAAAGTTGTAACAGCTTAACTGGGGCAAATAATTATGACATAAGATACAAAAGGGAACAAAAATGGAGAAAATTAATGAAAAACTGAGTTTCTGCCTTTTTTCACAGGAATGGTTGAAAGTACACCAATTGAAGCATTGGGTCTCGAAGATGAATCAGAAAAGTCGAGTAATGCTCTATTGGGAAGAGGGTGGTCACCTGGTTGGAGCAATGCTGACAAGGCTTTCAATGAATTTGTCGAACGCCATCTGCTCAACTACTCAAAGGACAGACTCCAGGTCGGAGGGAACTCAACATCCCTCTTGTCCCCGTATATTCATTTTGGGGAACTCAGCATTAGAAAAGTGTTCCAATGTGTTCTTGTGAAGCAAATAGTTTGGAAAAACGAAAGAAACACAGTTGGAGAAGACAGCGCAACATGTTTCCTTAAGGCTATAGGGCTTAGAGAGTATTCCCGCTACATATGTTTTAATTTTCCATTTACTCATGAGAGGTCGTTGCTTCCCAGCCTGAAATTTTTCCCATGGGATGCCAACCTGGCTCATTTCAAGGCTTGGCGACAAGGCCGAACAGGTTATCCACTAGTTGATGCGGGAATGAGAGAGCTTTGGGCTACTGGATGGATTCACAATAGGATTAGAGTAATTGTTTCTAGTTTCTTTGTGAAGTTTCTTCTTCTACCATGGCAATGGGGGATGAAGTACTTCTGGGATACACTTCTGGACGCAGACTTGGAAAGTGATATCCTTGGTTGGCAGTATATCTCTGGAAGTTTGCCTGACGGGCATGAACTTGAGCGCATGGATAGTCCACAGGTAAAACAGTTGGTGTATCTTTGCTCCGTCTATTACTCAAGCTGAGATAGCTTTGATTCTTTTAATTAGTAGAAAGCAGTTTATGTATAGCCTAAACATTAGCATTTTATTACACGTTAGATACTTGGGACTTGTCTTAAAGTAAATTTTTACCTTTATTTGGTGCTCCATATGAATTACAAGTTCTCTATGCCTTAATTAGCTATGATTGTTGGTCATCTTCGTAAGGCATGGATTTACAACATATATCTCAGTCTCTTCAATGCCTTAGCTATATAGATGATTTCCTTATAAATTGTTTGTCTCTAATAAATATGTTCCCGCTTTTCTTATTCAACAACTGGTTGTGTATCCTAACTTGTGGGTAAGTGTGGTTCGTCTTCTGTGAAATATACTAACTAACTAGTGTGAGTTCAAAACTTATTAGTCAAGACCGAAGAGGAATTGCTGTTTGTCTACTTCAATCGTTTCTTCTTCAGTTGCCAACGAAACGTGTTGTAGTCTTTGATTTTTTCTCTCACTTTATCGATGCAGATTCAGGGCTTCAACTTTGATCCAGAGGGTGAATATGTGAGGCAGTGGTTGCCCGAATTAGCCCGGATGCCAGCTGAATGGATCCATCACCCATGGGATGCTCCTCTTGCTGTGCTTAAATCTGCAGGCGTGGACCTCGGAGTAAACTACCCAAAACCTATAATTGATATAGATTTCGCAAGGGATCGGTTAACTGAAGCCATAGCCGTCATGCACGGAAATGAAGCAACCGCAAGGGCCGGAAGCTCCAATGGAGCAGACGAAGTTGTGTTCGATAACTGCGAAACTAACATAAAATTGGGCACTCGAAATGAAATTGTGAAGGAAAAGACTCCATGTCCGGCTACTTCATCTCACGATCAAAGGGTGCCATCAATGATAAACTCCAAAGATGGTATTCTAAATAAAAAAAGACTGAAGTCAAGGGAAGATGATATGCCGCTGAAAGATGACTTGCGTAGTTGCAACAATGGAGATGAGGTCTCGAAAACGTACTACGACTTGTGCTCTACAGCTGAATCTTCATCGAACAAGAAACAGATAACCAACAGTAGAAATTCTTTCTCTGTTCCCCGAAGCTGCTCTTTAATGTCAACGGATGCACCGTATCAGGTGCATGACTCTTCCTACTTCAAGAATCCAAGGCAAGAAGAGATTGACACGGAAGAGACTTCGAGCAAAAATGGTATGACGTGCAACTATAAACCTTATTTCCAGCATATTTTTTCTGCAACTAAAAAGCTCCAATCATCTGAAAGGGGAGGGTAATTTTGAATTGTACCAATATTTTATGAGGACGTCGTCCTAAAGAACTACGGGTTTACAAGAGACCTATAAGCTGGTAAAAGCACCTCAATTCAACCACGAGCTTTTAGCTTTTCTTCTCTTAAGGTTGGAGAATTATAAACAGAAATTGGATTTCCAAACACTCACTTTTAAGTTTTTGCAAACACCCCAATGATCTTGTACTCTCTTCCGTGTTTCTATACGCTCGCTAGTTGCATGTTCTGAATCTTGAAATCAGATTAGAAAATCTCCAGCTTTCTCAATTCGAGTATATAACGTTTCTTGTTTGTCTGTTCTCTACATGTAGGAGCCACCAATTTACGAATTTCTGGGGATCAGACTATTCGGGAAGAGTAAAAGCTCGTCATTTAATCTATGAATGCTCTGTACACATTAGGATGAGAGCTTTTCCCCTGTGATTCTCTTGTAGATAAGTACTTCAATTCTGAATACTTTTTTGTTTCCTCCTGTGTTCTTGAACACGAACATGTTCTGTCCTTGAGGACAAAAGGAACGTCTTAGGACCACGTTGAGATAGAAATCTGTGGTTATTTTTTCTGTTTCTCACACCACATAACCCGATACAGTTTTTTGTTCCTTTGCTTTGTGTAATTGCATTTGATATGTTCTTTTTCAATTTTCACATATAACGCTGGAGTTGGGGTAGTGAAACGGCTGTCTGTTTACTCACTGCACTGTACTGTTTGCATATTGTCTAAGAATGTTCTCATGCGACCTCATTTCTTGCACATAATCCAACTTAAATATATCAAGTGTATTACCCTTGTTACTGGGTTCTTGGATTAATACGGTTCATGCAAGGAAGTGTAGGATCCACAGTAACTGATTAATTGTTCCTGAGCAAAACGACCATTCTCCCTCTTCCATGTGAGTATCCAAAAATCAAGGTGATGCTACAGAAACTACCATGTGATTCAAGGGTGAAAATTATAGAGACCGCTATTAGCAGGAAGGAAATCAAAATGGCCAAAAACACCAAAGTCAGGGTTCAAAACTACAACATTTTGTAGTGGTCGCTGGCAACCAATTCAAGAATTGGTTAGCATTTATCAGATTTTATCAATACTCCACTCATTTTCTCTCACTATAACCCCTCTAGTAAAGTAAATTAATTCAAGACCATTTTTGCTAACGAGATATATTGAAAGGAAAAAAGACGAGGGATAATGTATTCTCTCCTGTTCTGTTATTGCTTTTCGTTTCAATAAATACTCTTTCATATCAAGTAAACAAAAATGAGAATACACATCTATGCAAGCACACAAAAATGTTACAAAGGACATAAATAGACCACAAAGACACACAATACCCGTAATGAGCATAAAATATTGTGAAATTATAGTGACATCCTGCACGAGAAAAAGGGTTGTGAAGATAGAAATGAAGACTTAGAAATTTAAGGAGAATGACAAATGTAACAAGACGCAGAGACAGTCGTTGGCGTAGAAGATAAAAGCAACACCTCACTTCTTCTATGTTCAAAATGAAAGTAAAAAATGTTCTACCGTGACACACACACACACACCCACACACCACACACACACACCTTCAAAAAAATATTGCGAAATTATTGTGACATCCTGCATGAGAAAAAGGGTTGTGAAGATAGAAATGAAGACTTAGAAATTGAAGGAGAATGACAAATGTATCAGATTTATCATAACCCACCAAGGCATTTATCGGATTTTATCAATCCTCCACTCATTTTCTTTTACTATATCCGCTCAAGTAAAGTAAATCAATCCAACACCACTCTTGCTAACGAGATATATTGAAAGGAAAAAAGAAGAGGGACAGTGTACTCTCCTATCCTGTTATTGCTCTTTGTTTCAATAAATACTCTTTCATATCAAGTAAATAAAAATGATACACATCTATGAAAGTAGACAAAAATATTACAAAGGACATAAATAGACCACAAAGACACACAATACCGTAATGAGCATAAAATATTGCGAAACTATGGTGACATCTTGCACGAGAAAAAGGGTTGTGAAGATAGAAATGAAGACTTAGAAATTGAAGGAGAATGACAAATGTAACAAGACGCGGATGACATTCGTTGGCGCAGGAGATAAAAGCAAATACCTCACTTCCTCTACGTTCAAAATGGAAGTAAAATATGTTCTTTCGTGCCACCCACACACACAGAGACACACACCCACCCACCCACACACACCCACACACCGCACACACTCACAAAAAAAAAAAAGACGCACAAACAAGAAAGTAAAAAAGTCGGAACAATGGGGGGGGGTATCATTCAGCAAAACTTCTCAAGTTTGTGGTTGATAAAATTGAAAAAGAAATGCAGTAGCTGATTAGAACATATAAAAATATATTCCTGAACATTATAATCTCAACAGAAACCTTCTACACCAGATTATGATTTTCAGAGAAGTTGATCCAGAAACTAGATAATATTAAGCACAAGCATGAGTCAAGCATCAGCTACAACATGTATAACTGATTAATTGTTCCTGAGCAAAAAGACCATTATCCCTCTTCCATGCGAGTACTCAAAAATCAAGATGAAGCTACAGAACCTATCATGTGATTCAAGGGTGAAAATTATAAAGACCGCTATTAGCAGGAAAGAAATCAAAAGGGATAAACACACCAAATTCAGGGTTCCTACAATATTTTGTAGTGGTCGCTGGAAACCAATTCAAGAATTGGTTAGTAGATCATAACTCACCAAGGCATTTATCAGATTTTATCAATCCTCCACTCATTTTCTCTCACTATATCCCCTCTAGTAAAGTAAATTAATCTAAGACCACTCTTGCTAACGAGATATATTGAAAGAAAAAAAGAAGAGTGACAATGCACCCTCTCCTGTCATGTTATTGCTCTTGGTTTCAATAAATATTGTTTCATATCAAGTAAACAAAAATGATGAATACACATCTATGGAAGCACACAAAAATGTTACAAAGGACATAAATAGACCACAAAGACACGCAATACTCGTAATGAGCATAAAATATTGCGAAACTATGATTACATCCTGCACGAGAAAAAGGGTTGTGAAGATAGAAATGAAGACTTAGAAATTGAAGGAGAATGACAAATGTAACAAGACGTAGATGGCATTCGTTGGCGCAGAAGATAAAAGCAACACCTCACTTCTTTTATGTTCAAAATAAAAGTAAAACATGTTCTATCGTGACACACACACACCCACACACCCACACACCCACCCACCCACACACCACACATATACACCCGCTACACACACACACACCGCACACACACGCACACACACACACACACCACACCCCCCCCCCACACACACCACAGACAGAAACATGCCCACACACACCCACACACCACACACACACAAAAAAACAAAGAAGAAATGACGTATAGACAAGAAAATGAAAAAGTCGGAATAAGGAGGGGGCATCATTCAGCAAAACGTCTCAAGTTTATGGTCGATAAAATTGAAAAAGAAATGCAGTAGCTGATTAGAACATATAAAAATATATTCCTGGACATCATGATCTCAACAGAAATCTGCTACACCAGATCATGATTTTCAGAGAGGTTGATCAAGAAACTAGATAATATTAAGCACAAGCATGAGTCAAGCATCAACTACAACATGTATAACTGATTAATTGTTTTTGAGCAAAAGGACCATTTTCCCTCTACCATGCGAGTACGCAAAAATCAAGGTGATGCAACAGAACCTATCATGTGATTGAAAGGTGAAAATTATAGAGACCGCTATTAGCAGGAAAGAAATCAAAAGGGCTAAACACACCAAATTCAGGGTTCCAAACTGTAACATTTTGTAGTGGTCGCTGGCAACCAATTCAAGAATTGGTTAGCAAATCATAACCACTCAAGACATTTATCAGATTTTATCAATCCTCCACTCATTTTCTCTCACTATATCCCTTCTAGTAAGTAAATCAATCCAAGACCACTCTTGGTAACGAGATATATTGAAAGAAAAAAAGAAAAGAGACAATGCACCCCCTCCTGTCCTGTTATTGCTCTTTGTTTCAATAAATACTGTTTCATATCAAGTAAACAAAAATGATGAATACACATCTATGCAAGCACAGAAAAATGCTACAAAGGACATAAATAAACCATAAAGACACACAATACGCATAATGAGCATAAAATGTTGCGAAACTGTTGTGACATCCTGCACGAGAAAAAGGGTTGTAAATATAGAATTGAAAGCTTAGAAATTGAAGGAGAATGATAAATGAAACAAGACGCAGATGGCATTCGTTGGCGCAGAAGATAAAAGCAACACCTCACTTTTTCTAGGTTCAAAATGCAAGTGAAACATGTTCTTTCGTGACACACACACACACAAACAAACACACCACCCCCACACACACACTCCATACACACACACACACACACACACCGCGCACGCGTACACACTCACACACCACACACACACACACCGACACCCCCCCCACACATACCCCCCCCCCACACACACCACACACACACACTCGCACCAACACACTCACTCACAAAAAAAAAGACGCACAGACAAGAAAATAAAAAAGTCGGAACAAGGAAGGGGAATCATTCAGCAAAATTTCTCAAGTTTGTGGTCAATAAAATTGAAAAAAAATGCAATAGCTAATTAGAACATATAAAAATATGTTCCTGGACATCATGATCTGAACAGAAACCTGCTGCACCAGATTATGATTTTCAGAAAGGTTGATCCAGAAACTAGATAATATTAAGCACAAGAATGAGTCAAGCATCAGCTACAACATGTATAACTGATTAATTGTGCCTGAGCAAAAGGATCATTCTCCCTCTTCCATGCGAGTACCCAAAAATCAAGGTGATGCTACAGAACCTATCATGTGATTCAAGAATGAAAATTATAGAGACCGCTATTAGCAGGAAGAAAATCAAAAGGGTTAAACACAACAAATTTACGGTTCCAAACTAGAATATTTTGTAGTGGTCGCTGGCAACCAATTCAGGAATTGGTTAGCAGATCATAACCACCTAAGGCATTTATCAGATTTTATCAAACCTCCACTCATTTTCTCTCACTATATCCCCTCGAGTAAGTAAATCAATCTAAGACCACTCTTGCTAACAAGATATATTGAAAGGAAAAAAAAAAGAGGGACAATGCACCCTCTTCTGTCCTGTTATTTCTTTTTGTTTCAATAAGTACTGTTTCATATCAAATTAATAAAAATGAGAATACACATCTATGCAAGCACAGAAAAATATTACAAAGGACATAAATGAACCACAAAGACACATAATACTCGTAATGAGCATAAAATGTTGCGAAACTATGGTGACATCCTGCACGAGAAAAAAGATTGTGAAGATAGAAATGAAGACATAGAAATTGAAGGAGAATGACAAATCTAACAAGACCCAGATGACATTTGTTGGCGCAGAAGATAAAAACAACACCTCACTTGTTTTATGTTCAAAATCAAAGTAAAACATGTTCTATCGTGACACACAAACACACACATACAAACACACACACCCACCCACCCACCCACACACCACACACACACACACACACAAAAAAAAAAGACGCACAGACAAGAAAATTAAAAAGTCGGAACAAACTTCTCAAGAATTGGTTAGCAGGTCATAACCATCCAAGCCATTTATCGAATTTTATCAATCCTCAACTCATTTTCTCTCACTATATCCCCTCTAGTAAAGTAAATTAATACAAGGCCACTCTTGCTATCGAGATATATTGAAATACAAAATGCATAAAACCCCACTGTGTTTTAAAAAGTCTGCAAAAAGAAATCCCCTATTTTCAAAATAAGTTAAAAGCTCCCATGTGATTTTTAAAACTCAGCTCAATCGCCCCCGCTCCGTTAAATTCAAGAAAAAATTAGGTTAGAAAAAAAATTGTGAAATTATTAAAAACACACACTACGCACACACACACCACCCCCCCACACACACTACACACACACACACCCCGCACACGCGCACACACCCACACACCATACACACACACACCACACACACACCCGCCCACACACACCCACACACCACACACACTCACATAAAAAAATGATGCACAAACAAGAAAATGAAAAAATCAGAATAAGGAGGGAGCATCATTCAGCAAAACGTTTCAAGTTTGTGATCGATAAAATTGAAAAAGAAATGAAGTAGCTGATTAGAATATATAAAAATATATTCTTGGACATCATGATCTCAACAGAAACCTGCTACACCAGATCATGATTTTCAGAGAGTTTGATCCAGAAACTAGAGAATATTAAGCACAAGCATGAGTCAAACATCAGCTATAGCATGTATAACTGATTAATTATTCTTGAGTAAAAGGACCACTTTCCCTTTTCGATGCGAGTACCCAAAAATCAAGGTGATGCTACAGAACCTATCATGTGATTCAAGGGTGAAAATTATAGAGACCGCTATTAGCAGGAAGGAAATGAAAAGGGCTAAACACACCAAATTTAGGGTTACAAACTAGAATATTTTGTAGTGGTCGCTGGCAACCAATTCAAGAATTAGATAGCAGATCATAACCACCCAAGGCATTTATCAGATTTCATCAATCCTCCACTCATATTCTTTCACTAAATCCGTTCTAGTAAAGTGAATCAATCCAAGACCACTCTTGCTAACGAGATATATTGAAAGGAAAAAAGAAGAGGGAGAATGTACTCTCATGTCCTGTTGTTACTCTTTGTTTCAATAAATACATTTTCATATCAAGTAAACAAAAATATGAATACACATCTATGAAAGTACACAAAAATATTATAAAGGACATAAATAGACCACAAAGACACACAATACCATAATGAGCATAAAATATTGCGAAACTATGATGACATCCTGCACGAGAAAAAGGGTTGTGAAGATAGAAATTAAAGTTTAGAAATTGAAGGAGAATGACAAATGTAACAAGATGCAGATGGCATTTGTTGGCGCAGAAGATAAAAGCAACACCTAACTTTTTCTAGGTTCAAAATGGAAGTGAAACATGTTCTTTCGTGACACACACACACACAAACACCCCCCCACACACACAATAACGTAATGAGCATAAAATATTACGAAACTATAGTGACAACCTTCACGAGAAAAAGGGTTGTGAAGATAGAAATGAAGACTTAAAAATTGAAGGATAATGATAAATATAGCAAGACGTAGATGGCATTTGTTGGCGCCAAAGATAAAAGCAACACCTCACTTGTTTTATGTTCAAAATCGAAGTAAAACAACAGAAACCTGCTGCACCAGATTATGATTTTCAGAAAGGTTGATCCAGAAACTAGATAATATTAAGCACAAGAATGAGTCAAGCATCAGCTACAACATGTATAACTGATTAATTGTGCCTGAGGAAAAGGATCATTATCCCTCTTCCATGCGAGTACCCAAAAATCAAGGTGATGCTACAGAACCTATCATGTGATTCAAGAATGAAAAGTATAGAGACCGCTATTAGCAGGAAGAAAATCAAAAGGGTTAAACACAACAAATTTACGGTTCCAAACTAGAATATTTTGTAGTGGTCGCTGGCAACCAATTCAGGAATTGGTTAGCAGATCATAACCACCCAAGGCATTTATCAGATTTTATCAAACCTCCACTCATTTTCTCTCACTATATCCCCTCGAGTAAGTAAATCAATCTAAGACCACTCTTGCTGACAAGATATATTGAAAGGAAAAAAAAAAGAGGGACAATGCACCCTCTTCTGTCCTGTTATTTCTTTTTGTTTCAATAAATACTGTTTCATATCAAATTAATAAAAATGAGAATACGCATCTATGCAAGCACAAAAAAATATTACAAAGGACATAAATAAACCACAAAGACACACAATACTCGTAATGAGCATAAAATATTGCGAAACTATGGTGACATCCTGCACGAGAAAAAAGATTGTGAAGATAGAAATGAAGACATAGAAATTGAAGGAGAATGACAAATCTAACAAGACCCAGATGACATTTGTTGGCGCAGAAGATAAAAACAACACCTCACTCGTTTTTGTTCAAAATCAAAATAAAACATATTCTATCGTGACACACAAACACACACATACAAACACACACACCCACCCACCCTCCCACACACCACACACACACACAACCCCCCACACACACACCCTACACCCCCCCCACACACACACACCGCACACGCACACACACACACTCACACACCCACCCACCCAAACACATACCCACACAAACACCCCACACATAAAGACACACAGTACAGTAATGAGAATAAAATATTACGAAACTATGGTGACATCCTGCACGAGAAAAAGGATTGTGAAGATAGAAATGAAGACTTAAAAATTGAAGGAGAATGACAAATGTAACAAGATGCAGATGGCATTTGTTGGCGCAGAAGATAAAAGCAACACCTCACTTGTTTTATGTTCAAAATCGAAGTAAAATATGTTCTATCGTGACACACACACACACACACACCCACACACACCCAAACCCACACACACACCACACACACCCCACCCCCACACACACACTCTAAACACACACACACCCCCCCCCCCCCACACACACACACACCCCCCACACGCACACACACACACACACACACACACACACACCGCACGCACACACCCACACACCATACACACACACACACACCACACACACACCCGCCCACACACACCCACACACCACACACACTCATATAAAAAAATGATGCACGAACAAGAAAATGAAAAAATCAGAATAAGGAGGGAGCATCATTCAGCAAAACGTTTCAAGTTTGTGGTCGATAAAATTGAAAAAGAAATGAAGTAGCTGATTAGAATATATAAAAATATATTCCTGGACATCATGATCTCAACAGAAACCTGCTACACCAGATCATGATTTTCAAAGAGTTTGATCCAGAAACTAGAGAATATTAAGCACAAGCATGAGTCAAGCATCATCAATAGCATGTATAACTGATTAATTATTCTTGAGTAAAAGGACCACTTTCCCTTTTCGATGCGAGTACCCAAAAATCAAGGTGATGCTACAGAACCTATCATGTGATTCAAGGGTGAAAATTATAGAGACCGCTATTAGCAGGAAGGAAATAAAAAGGGCTAAACAACCAAATTTAGGGTTACAAACTAGAATATTTTGTAGTGGTCGCTGGCAACCAATTCAAGAATTAGATAGCAGATCATAACCACCCAAGGCATTTATCAGATTTCATCAATCCTCCACTCATATTCTTTCACTATATCCGTTCTAGTAAAGTGAATCAATCCAAGACCACTCTTGCTAACGGGATATATTGAAAGGAAAAAAGAAGAGGGAGAATGTACTCTCATGTCCTGTTGTTACTCTTTGTTTCAATAAATACATTTTCATATCAAGTAAACAAAAATATGAATACACATCTATGAAAGTACACAAAAATATTATAAAGGACATAAATAGACCACAAAGACACACAATACCATAATGAGCATAAAATATTGCGAAACTATGATGACATCCTGCACGAGAAAAAGGGTTGTGAAGATAGAAATTAAAGTTTAGAAATTGAAGGAGAATGACAAATGTAACAAGATGCAGATGGCATTTGTTGGCGCAGAAGATAAAAGCAACACCTAACTTTTTCTAGGTTCAAAATGGAAGTGAAACATGTTCTTTCGTGACACACACACACACAAACACCCCCCCACACACACAATAACGTAATGAGCATAAAATATTACGAAACTATAGTGACAACCTTCACGAGAAAAAGGGTTGTGAAGATAGAAATGAAGACTTAAAAATTGAAGGATAATGATAAATATAGCAAGACGTAGATGGCATTTGTTGGCGCCAAAGACACACACACACCCACACCCACACACCATACACACACACACACCCACACCCACACACCATACACACACACACACCCTACACACATACACGTCCACACACACCCACACACCACACACACTCACATAAAAAAAATGACGCACAAACAAGAAAATAAAAAAGTCGGAATAAGGAGGGGGCATTATTCAGCAAAACGTTTCAAGTTTGTGGTCGATAAAATTAAAAAAGAAATGTAGTAGCTGATTAGAATATATAAAAATATATTCCTGGACATCACGATCTCAACAGAAACCTGCTGATTATGATTTTAAGAGAGGTTGATCCAGAAACTAGATAATATTAAGGACAAGCATGAGTTAAGCATCAGCACGAGAAACTATGGTGACATCCTTTGTAACTAGATAAAATATTGCGAAACTATGGTGACATCCTGCACGAGAAAATGAATTATGAAGATAGAAATGAAGACTTAAAAATTGAAGGAGAATGGCAAATGTAACAAGACCCAGATGGCATTTGTTGGCGCAAAAGATAAAAGCAACACCTCACTTGTTTTATGTTCAAAATCGAAGTGAAACATGTTCCATCGTGACACACTCACACACACATACAAACACACATACCCACCCACCCACACATACACACACCACACACACCCTACACACACACCATCCCTCCCCCCCACACACACAACGCACATGCAAACGCACACACACACATACCCCCCACACACACACCCACACACTCACACCCCACACACAAAGACACACAATACCGTAATGAGCATAAAATGTTACGAAACTATGGTGTCATTCTGCACGAGAAATAGGATTGTGAAGATAGAAATGAAAACTTAGAAATTAAAGGAGAATGGCAAATGTAACAAGCCCACATGACATTTGTTGGCGTAGAAGATAAAAACAACACCTCACTTGTTTTATGTTCAAAATCGAAGTAAAACATGTACTATCGTGACACACACACATACAAACACACACCACCCCCCCCACACACCCACAGCACACACCCCCCACACACACACCCACAAAAAACACCCACCGCACCCCCCCTCCCACACACACACACACACGCACCCACACACACACACACCCACACACACACCCCACACACACACACACATCCTGCACGAGAAAAAAGATTGTGTAGATAGAAATGAAGACTAGAAATCTAACAAGATGCAGATGGCATTCTTTGGCGCAGAAGATAAAAGCAACACCTCACTTTTTCTATGTTCAAAATCGAAGTAAAACATGTTCAATCGTGACACACACACACACACACCCCACACACACACAAACACACACACATGCACGCACCCTCCCACACACACACACACACACACACCCCTTACTTGTTTTATGTTCAAAATCGAAGTAAAATATGTTCTATCGTGACACACACACACACACACACACCACCCACACACACACTCTAAACACACACACACCCCCCTCCACACACACCCTACACACACACACGATCCCCCATACACACACTGCACACACACACACACCACCCCCCCACATACACACTATACACACACACACACACACACACACACACCCCGCACACGCGCACACACCGACACACACACAAACCACACACACACACACACCCTACACACACAACCCCCCCACACACACACCCTACACACACACCACCCCCCACCCCCCCCACACACACATACACCGCACACGCACACACACACACACACACCCACACACACACCCCACACACAAAGACACACAATA
>NC_026154.1:3145097-3147428 GCF_000512975.1 Sesamum indicum
AATAGTATTATTAATTAATTAATTATTATAAATAGTATTATTAATTAATAAATAGAATTTAATAAAATTATGACTATTTTAAAACATATGTATTTTAATTGAACAAATAAATACTTGATGAAATTGAGCAAGATTGGTCTTGTTGGAATCGTCTGGACGACAGGATTTGAACGGTTATGGTCTTAATCTGTGATTCGTCCTCACGGTGGAGAAATGACAGCAAACAGCTTTAGCGCGAATTTTCGGCGGAAAAACTTCAAATTTTCATATCTTAACAAATATTTAATAAAATTGAACTAGGTTGGTCTCGTTAGAACCGTTAGGTCGAGGCGAGTCTGGGCCGCTCCGGTGGCGGCGAATCGACGGCCGAAAGGTGCGGTGTTCGTGCTAAAAATTCATTATTTACGATTGATAAAACTTGAAATTGTTTGTGGGGAAATGTTCGTCTCATCAATAGGAGTCGAACGGTATATTTGATGGTTAACAACTCGCCATAATAGTGTCGAAATTTTAATAAGAAATTGACAGCTATTCGTCGTAAAATAAAATAATTTTTTTTTTAAAAAAAAAAAATTTGTCACCGCGGTTTTGAACCGCGGTGACACATTAAAAAGTTTTTTTTTAAAAAAAAACAATGTCACCGCGGTTTGTGACCGCGGTGACATAAGGAATTTTTTTTTTTAAAATAAAAAATTGTGGCACTTTTCTAATCCTTTCATTTTCACTCTACTTTATTAACTTTTTTTTTTTTTTTTTGCATTGTTTTAATAAATTCCCCAAAGACGGGTTATGATCTTTGGAATCACAAAAAGTCTTCTCATATTGAAGTTATTAAAAATCTAAAAAGGATTGTTGCAGAGATAATAATACATGGATACATTATTTGAAATCCAATAAAAGATAACTTCTTGTCATATACGGTTAATTTTTATGGTCAAATAAGGAAAAAAAGGGTGTAAATCTACCTCTATAGTAATTTGTTATTTTTGATCTGGTCTGAACGTGTTTATTTTGAATTATGATATATTGAATCCATCATTAAATTTTATTTATAATAAATGATGTAATTAAAGCACAAAACTGAGGGTAAAAAAAGAATTTTGATCATACCTGTAAAGGAAAATTAAGCTCCAGAAATCAAAATATTAATCAAGGGGGATCTTATGATGCACACTGCACAGTGAAGGCCATGCAACAACTATGAAAAACCAGTCGACAATTCACATCATCCGTTGTCGTCCAGCGGTTAGGATGTCTGGCTTTCACCCAGGAGACCCGGGTTCGATTCCCGGCAACGGAATTTTTATGAAGTCTAAAGGTTTTGGAACATTTCATTTTAGTCATTTCAGAAATTTCATATGTTGTCAAGATTAATTATTATTCTCGAAAATAAAAAATCATTGTAAATATTAATTTACCACAAACACAATTATTATTAGTGTTTGTTTTACACGAAATTAAAATATTAATTATAATAAATCATGATAATATTAGTTAATTGTGGTTAAAAATTAAATTTTTGTACTAATTTTATTTAATAATAATTGATAATGTAGACAAAATTTCTCTTTTTTTTTTTTTTTGGGTGTGGTGAGTTTAATATGAAGTGCTGACGGCCCATCTTTTATTCCGATTCCCACACCAAACGACCAATAATTAAAGTTTCATAAATAGTTCGAATGCAGAAATAATTGAGTTTGTGGTCAACAAATCTGTGCTGCCGCCTCTCAATATATATACAAATATGAAACTTTGATTATATTTACAAGCAAGTGGAAGCGATCAATTCAAACTTGAGAACTTTCCATTTGAACTATAAATACCCCTTCTGCTTCTCATCATACCTCACAGCATCAAAGGCATACTACAAATTAACTTGCTCATTATTTCCATTTTCCTAAAGTTCATTTCTTTCAAATTTTGAACATTTTAACCATGGCTCCTATCACTTACGATATTGAGATTCCTTCCCCAGTCCCAGCTGCTAAGATGTATAAGGCCGTCGTCCTCGATGCAGACACCCTCATCCCAAAGATCATGCCTCAAGCAATCAAAAACGTCGAGATCTTGGAAGGGGATGGCGGTGTGGGAACCGTCAAGCTCATCCATTTTGGGGAAGGCAGCCAGTACAAGAGCGTGAAACATCGTGTTGATGCTCTTGACACCGAAAATTTGACCCACAGCTACAGCATTGTTGAAGGCGATGCTTTGATGGGCGGTCTTGAGTCGATTACTTATCATGTCAAGATCGTTCCGACTGAAGATGGAGGATGCATTTGCAAGAACAGGAGCATTTATCACGCCAAGGACGGGTTTGAGCTTAGTGAAGAG
>NC_026154.1:3147483-3151174 GCF_000512975.1 Sesamum indicum
GCCATGGCCATGTTCAAGGCAATTGAGGCGTACCTCCAAGCCAACCCAGAGGCTTAAATGCTGGTCATTAATTACATACTGAATTTTTGCATACTACTACTTGTGTAATATTTTGTTTGTTTGCAAGTACTTATGCTGCACTTTCTGTATTGAATATATTCTGTACGTTTGTGTAATTGTATCCTTTCATCTAAGTTGGATTTCCTGCTTCATACTGTGAATTTAAAGAAGTTACAACCTGCGAATTATACCATTATTATTACTTAATCAATCTTGTCAACATTTATAGTTCTTCATAGCATCTTACAGCTAATATATATATCATCCAACATGAATGCAAGTAGTCTTGGCACAGAAATTTTGAGGAACATAGATACCAACTGAGTACTGATCGATGCGTACTCGGATGTTGCCTTACTAATGTCATTTCTATACCAACATAAGTATTTTCTATACAAATTTTGGCTCAAGTCAAAGATAAACCAAATTTATTTTCTGGTTTTCTATTCGATTTTATTTGCAAATTCCGGCCGTCCAAGGATCCGTGCAAGGTAACAGATTTCATCAGCAGGCATCTTGCAGCAGGAAGAACAAGTCTGAACAAACTGAAAAATTAACTTTCTCGACCATCTATTATATATCCAGCATTATGCAGGTAGAGTATGATACGTCCGTCCATATCATGACATTTCTTTTACGGATAAAAATGATTAACAATCCAGGAATGCAGATAGAATTATGGTAAGTATCTTGAAATAGCAGAGCTTTCGATCAGTGGTGTGCTCTTAAAAAATCTGTAAGGAAAATTATCTGTATTTAGTTTAAATTAAGGCAGTGAATGTATTCTGGACATTTCAGCAGCAAACTACAATCTGTTTGTATTTCCAAAAGAGTTAATTTTCTAATTCTTTGTTCACAGGGGTATTTGCCCATGTCTCATATGACAAGGGGGTAAATTGTATTTTTCCCATTTCCAAAAGTATTTCAATCCACTCCTCTGCGGTAAAATAATTAATTCTCTTTTACTAACTTGAAAGGCGTAAAAGTTACAGATGATCTAAAAAAAATTATGTTTCGGATACGAAGAAATTAAACTGTCCCTGTTAATAATTCAGGGAATTTTTCTTCTCATGAAAAAGTAAGAGAAAGTTGAATAACTATACTGACAGTCTAGAGGAAGCAGATAGTCAGAAACGGAATGCCCATTGTTTAAAGTAGGCCATGCCTTCACACTCTGATGAATAATCTCATTATTGGAGTAGACAAAAAGAATTGACTTCAGTTCAACAATTTTGGGGTTATAATGTTCCACTGAATAGAGAAACCCCATTGGATTTCTGGCATTAAGTCTTGCAAGAGAACATTCCATTTTACACAATAAATAGCAGCCTTGCTTCTTCCATCCCCCCCAAGTTGGACTTGGTAATAGATGAACCAAGCCAAACTTGGCGAATACATCAGCTAGTTGTGCACTAGACGCCACATGTTTAGGAGCCAAAAAACCTTCTTTATACTTATCTCTTATCAAGTGGCAATCAAGTAGTTGACCTGGAAACTGTGTGTTGCTTCTTTGTTTTCCATGATATCAAGGAGGATCCTAAACATATGCAGAACCCTTTGAGTGATCCCCTAGTATCCACACAAGAGGCCCAGTCAGCATACTGTAGGCTACTAGTTCTTTTGATGTATCTGAGGAGAAAATAAGCCTTTGTTTGTTGTCCCTTTGAGATATCTCAGTAGACGTAGAGCTGCATCCCAATGTTGCTTGCAAGGGAATTGCATAAACTGGCTAAAACCATATTCTTGAACTCTGGTGGTGAATTCTGCATTCCACTGTCTGGATGCTTGTTTTAAACCACACAAGGACCTGTTTAGTTTGCAGACATGTCCGTCTAAAACAATATAACCTTCAGGTGGTACCATATAAATTTCTTCTTCCAAATTGCCATGTAAAAATGCATTGTTGACATCCACATGGTAAATGCCAATGCAATGAAGTTGCCATTGCCAACAGAGAAACTATCTACATAATCCATCCCTTCTACTTGGTTGTAGCCTTTGACTACCAGTCTAGCTTGTGCTAATCATTGATCCATCTGCATTTAGCTTAAGTTTAAAAATCCATCAGCAACCTATAGCTCTTTGTCTTGAGGAATAGGTGTTACTGTCCAAGTATTATTTTTCTCCAGGGCATCCAACTCACCATCCATGGCTACTCTCCAGTCTTTATGTTTGCATGCTTGTGCACAGTTCTTGGGCTCCTACATGTTAGTTAAGGCGGCCAAAAAAACAGTTGTGCATAGATGCAAATGTAGCAACAGATAATGTTTTGTGATCAGAGTTCAAGTAATAGCATTCAAAGTCCTGCATCCATGCCGGTTTATTAACAATCCTGCATCCAAAATAAAGAAAAAACACTTGTACTTACCTTGGATTATTAATCCATGAAGATGCTTAAGGCACAAAATTTGGTATATGCTTGTTCTAAATTTATTATGTTCCATATATATAAAGTTCAAATTTATTATGCACATTTAATTTAGAACCCAATTAATAATCAATTTGTTTGGACTTTTAATTGATAGTCACTAATTCGAAACTATTAATATAATGTAACTGGCACTAGAAAAAAAATGGCTATTGGCTACAATTTTAATAGCTATGAACTAAAAATCATGATAAATTATTTTTATTGATAACTTCGATGCAAAAAACATAAATTTTTCACCAAGAAAAAGTTATTTATCATGGCTAAGAGTCATGGTAAAAATATTTGTCATGGCTAAATATTTTAGCTACAATCGCAGATACCACGGTCCACAACCATTGCATGACCGTGGTCAATGACTATTTGCTACGACTATTTTTTAAAATTTTCAGAATCAATTTAAAAATTTCATGTAATTTTTGACAAATTCTTAACTCATGCCAGGCAACACTGTTCTTTTTTGTATGGTGAGTCTAATATGAAGGCTGACATCTCATCTTTTATTCCGATTCCCACACCAACCGACCAATAATTAAAGTTTCATAAATAGTTGAAAAATGCCGAAATCATTGAGTTTGGGTCAAGAAATCTGTGCTACCATATAAAACTTTAATTAAATTTACAAGCATGTCGAACGGACTAATTCATACTTGAGAACTTTCCATTTTGAACTATAAATACCCCTTCTGCTTCTCATTATACCTCACAGCATCAAAGGCATACTAGAAATCAACTAGCCATTTGATCAACCCTCCTTGCTCTCTATTTTCGTTATCCTAAAGTTTATTTCTTTCAAATTTTGAACATTTTAATCATGGCCTCTATCACTTACGATATTGAGATTCCTTCCCCAATCCCAGCTGCCAAGATGTATAAGGCCGTCGTCCTCGATGCAGACACCCTCATCCCAAAGATCATGCCTCAGGCGATCAAAAATGTCGAGATCTTGGAAGGAGATGGCGGTGTGGGAACAATCAAGCTCATCCATTTTGGGGAAGGCAGCCAGTATAAGAGCGTGAAACACCGTGTCGATGCTCTTGACACCGAAAATTTGACCCACAGCTACAGCATTGTTGAAGGTGATGCTCTGATGGGGGGTCTTGAGTCAATTACTTATCATGTCAAGATCGTTCCAACTGAAGACGGAGGATGCATTTGCAAGAACAGGAGCATTTATCAGGCTAAGGGCGGGTTTGAGCTGAC
>NC_026154.1:3151184-3156919 GCF_000512975.1 Sesamum indicum
TTAGCCATGGCCATGTTCAAGGCAATTGAGGCTTACCTCCAAGCCAACCCAGAGGCTTAAATGCTGATCATCACGTTGAACTTTTCAATATACAATAACTAGCTACCTGTGTAATATTTTGTTTGTTTGGAAGTACTTATGTTGCACTTTCTGTATTCAACATATTTTGTACTTTTGTGTTGTAATCTTTCTTCAAAGTTGGTTTCCCTATTTCATAATGAAAATTGTTACCATCACAACCTGTGAATTCTGCCATTATTAATTAGGGTAAATTACAAAAGACTGTCATGAAGTCTAGCATCATTATAGACACATTGTTGTTTAGGTTATCACTATCCTACTAATTTTAACGATTGTCTGACAAATTTCATTAGCATCTGTTTAGTTTTCATCCATTTTTTGTAGTAAACTAAACAAAATGCCCTTGTGGATTATGAATTATAGTTTTACTTATTTTTTAAAATGTTCTAAATTTTTTATTTTGGACTAAGTGAATAATTCCTTTATAGTTTTTTAAATTTTCCGTCCACCTCCTCCGTTTTTTTACAATTTTTTTTAGGAAAAAAAAATACAGTAATGGTAAAGTTGATAATTCCAAACCTTTTATCTAAAGATTACATAATAGCCCATTGATACCAGACCAACATCCAAATTGAAAAAATATTCATAATAATATCAAACCCTATAAAAACTCGTTGTAATTTACCATATTAATTATTACTTTGTCTCAATCTTCTCAACATTCAGTACTAAGATATATTTTTCTTTGCTAGTGTCATTAAATAATTCTACACCAACTTAATTATTTTCTGGTTTTGTATTCAGTATAAGAAAAGAAAATTGACCAAACTGAAAATTAACTGTGGGAAGTCGGAGAGCAGTCTATTATTGAGTGCTCTAATCAAATTTGGAGGAACATTATGTGCTCAATCACATCAAAGCCTTTTAAGGCGGATTGCATTTGCTTCCTCTAAGTGTATAAAAAATTATCTTATTTATTTTATTTACAAAAATATTATGTACGCATAGTATGTATATATTAAAAAAAAATTAAAATTTACTCCTTCGCAGTATAAAATATATGCAAAAATACCTTGTTATAATTTTATTTTAATCGAAATACCTCCCTATGTAATTCGAAAAGAAGCAAAAGACCCCTATACGAGAGCTGGTATAATACACAACCTTATCTCGCCTGGCCGTCTCGTCACCCACCTCCAGTTCCTTGCTTGGCCGACCCCTCACCCCTCCATCTCTGCCCGCCCCCATTTTCACCTAGTCTCCCCGCCAAACCCAACGCCTCCGCCCCCTCCATTCTATATATATATATTTAAAATATATTGTTTAACTTTTAATTGTATACAAAAATTTAAATATAAATCTTTGATTTAAATTAAATAAAATCTACACCAATAATTCACTAAATACATCTGAACTATAGATTGGAATTAAGATTTAACGATATTTAAATAAGGGTGTAAAAATTATTTTTAATTAAAAAATAAAATAAATTGAAAAAGGCACGTGTGGTACTCAGAATGCGTAAGAGGAGTTTTTTGTACCATTTTAAAAAATATAAGGATATAATTTGACTCTTTTCTCTTTACATGGGGTAGTTGGAACATCTCTCATATCCCCGTTATTAGTTCACGGATTGTTTCTTCTCATGATCATGACTATATACTTCAAATAGTTGAATTGTTTGAACCATAGCTGATCAAAATGGTTTGGAATGATAGCAGACAATGTAGAGGTAGCAGACTAGTCGAAAACGGAATGCGGCCATATCTGCCTTCACACACTATAGCTTGAACTAACCTCATTATTAAAGTAGACAAAAGGAATTGACTTCAATTCAACAATTTTGTGCTATAATCGTACCATTGAATAGAGAAAGGACATGGATTTCTGGCACTATGTCATGCAAGAGAACATGGGAGCTAACACTATAAATACCACCCCTGCTTCTTCCCATTTCCCATCGCAATATCCAGTATTACATCTTCCTTCTTATTCCATTTTCTCTAAGCCACTTCCAGCTTAAAAATTCACAGCCATGGTTGCCATCACTTACGATATTGAGATTCCTTCCTCAATCCCAGCCGCCAAGATGTTTAAGGCTGTTGTTCTTGATGCAGACACTGTTATTCCTAAAATCATGCCTCAGGCTATTAAAAACGTCGAAATCTTGGAAGGAAATGGCGGAGTGGGAACCGTCAAGATCATCCATTTTGGGGAGGGCAGCCAGTATAAGAGCGCAAAGCACCGTGTTGATGCTATTGACACGGAGAATTTGACCCACAGCTACACCATTGTTGAGGGTGATGCTCTGACGGGCGTTCTTGAATCCATCACATATCATGTCAAGATTGTGCCGACAGAAGATGGAGGATGCATCTGCAAGAACAGGAGCATTTATCACACCAAGGGCGACGTTGAGATCAATGAAGAGAAAATCAAGGAAGGAAAGGAGAAGGCAATGCAGATGTTCAAGGCCATTGAGGCTTACCTCCATGCCAATCCAGATGCCTGAAAACCATCACTGCGACATGTTTTCGTTTGATGAATACTGTTACTTGTTTGATTTTTAGTTGTTCTTCTAAGCATGCATTTGAACATTCTGGTTATCATGAATAAGTTGTATTTTGCTCTAAACTCCGCTTCTCTCTATATGTTTCTATAAAGGTTTGAGAATTTTGTCAAAGTATTGGGTTCATGCATAAAGTAGTGTTATTTCTAATGGCAACAATGTAATTTATCATCTTGAATTTAAATTTTCATAAGTTCTTGAATTTTAAAATTGCATTAAAAGTATGAATTCTAAATTTTCATAAGTTCTTGAATTTAAATTGCATTAAAATTTCGTTCTCCATTGTGAAAAGACCCTCGTGCCCTTACTTAAGTAACTTTTCTAGTAATACTCAGAATTAGTATTAATAGAATAAAATACTATAAAAAATTTATTTAATCGTCCTAATACTTTTAAACTCCTTAGATAATGATAAATATATCCATTATAAAAAATAAATAAAAAAATAATTTTTCAACGTAATTAATTTTTTAGAAGAGACTTTTAAATAATTTTAAGAAAATCATTAAGGCACGGTAAAATTTAAAATGAAATAGCCTCAAAATAATATATAAAACACTAATATAAACTTAAAAAATTTCAAACAAAAATAAATCAATATCATGAAATTGGAAGTAAAACTTAAATCTTATTAACTAGAAGTGCTTTTGAAAATTAATATAATTTTAAGTAACCTAAAAATTAACGTCAAAGTAATCAATAAACATAAAAACATAAGTTTGTCGTTAGAAATAAAAACTGATTTCATGTAATCATGTTACGAACTAATATATCTAATTTATTAAATTCATGATCTCATATTTATTTATCGAATCTCAACCTTAATCTCTTAACTGAAATCTCATAGAATTAGTCCATGGGCATTTACTTAATTAGACATGTATATTGTATGTTTATATCATATAGAGTTGTATGTATTTCAGGAGTGATTTTAGGGATTTGGAGTGATTTTGGGGGATTTTTATTGAAGGTCAAGTTTTATTTTGTTTATATATATATTTGTACTGTGCTTAAAGAATATTCAATGAATTTTTTCCTGGCAAATTGTCATGTGCATATGAGACAAGCATGTATTATTGTATTAGACATGGTTCAAATTAATGGGTGATGTTTGATCGATTTTGGCCGATATGTATTTAAATCGGTGATAATATTTTTTGGTACCTACTATTCTCTAATTAATTATATTGTTGATAATATTAGATAATATTATCGAACGATAATGTTATATATCAAGAATAACATTTAATGCTATATCTATTAACAAAATATATATAAATATATGCTTTTGCAAAATCTGTAATATGATTTATTTATGTCATATACAATGAATAATTTTTTTGGTACTATTACTAAAAACTTATTTGGTGTTACACATTTAAATTTGACAAGTTTCGTCAAATTTTATTCTGAAACCCCTTTTAATATATGATAACAAATAGTCATTTACGTTATTTGTATTGATTTTGTAAGTTTACTTTTTCTTTTAATTTGCATCTGTCCCATATGTATTTACATTGATGAAAATAAAGTTATTTTAATTTATTTACCATTTCTGCTCTTAAATTAATTAATTTAAGTTAAAACTTAAAAGTCATAAGTAACTCCGTAGTAATTTATGCAGCTTAATTTTATATTATTAAGTTATTTTTCTAAACATCATTTCAATTTCTTTTCATTTTTCATTTTTATTTTTAGATATTCTCAATTTTTGTTACTGTTTAACTTACAATCTTCTCCATAATTTATTTTTAAAATATATAAAAGTGAAAAAAAAATGTAGTTGGAATATTTGAAAAAATAATTTAATATCCAGTAAGATGCGGAAAATTTATAGAGGACTGCTTATAACTTTTGATTTAAATCAACTTTATTTAAATAGTTTGAAAGCAAAAGTTGTAAAATAAAAACACTCTTTTTCGATTTATTTCCAGCAATAAGCTGATAAATATTTGTCTAATATTAACTGTTTAATAGAAATATTGTACTTTTAGTCCTATAGGATAAAAGGTTCAATACTTTGAGTCTTATGCTTTATGAAAATTTTAAAATGGTCCTATCATTAAAAAATACAACACAGTTAGTCCTCTAGTTTATGAAATTTTCAAAATAGTCCCAAAAATAATAAAACTGGTCACATCTAGTCCAATGTCCAAGATTCTGTCAAAAATTAGACTGCAAGAACACCTGCAATGCACGTGTCCGTTAGCTTGATTGTTCACACATACAACTGATGAACAAGCTCATCGCACGTGCCCATGTTGTCTATTTTTTTACAAAAAATTGAGCATGAGACCAAATATATCGAGTTTTCATAATTTTAGAACCATTTCAAAAATTCTAAAAAAGATAAAAACTAATTGCGATCGACTTTCCCGATCTTGAAAATCCCATAAAACCAAGAACTGAAAGGATGCCTATCCCATAAGACTAAAAATATGATTAATGCTTAAATTATCAACTCATAAGGGTCCTTCCGGTGTGTGAATAGAATCACATTCTATACATAGTTGAGGTCAACGTATTCGTGCTGTCATAATCAATTTTGAATATGATTAACAAGCAACTTGGCTGTCTACTGTCAAGTTTTACATATTAATTCACACACAAGAACTTTCCATCTTGAACTATAAATACCCCTTACTGCTTCTCATATCTCACACCACCAAAAGGCAAAGTAGAATCCGAGCCATTTGATCTCATTTTCCTCACCTTCATTTCTCTCAGACTTGTAAGATTTTAGCCATGGGTGCCATTACTTATGATATGGAGATTCCTTCCTCTATCCCAGCAGCCAAGATGTATAAGGCCGTTGTTCTCGACTCAGACACCCTTATCCCCAAGATCCTGCCTCAGGCTATCAAAAACGTCGAAATCTTGGAAGGAGACGGCGGTGTGGGAACCGTCAAGCTCATCCATTTCGGCGAAGGCAGCCAATACAAGAGCGTGAAGCACCGTGTGGATGCTCTTGACACGGAAAATTTGACTCACAGCTACAGCATTATCGAAGGTGATGATGCTCTGATGGGCGCTCTTGAATCCATCACTTATCATATCAAGATCGTCCCGACTGAAGACGGAGGATGCATCTGCAAGAACAGGAGCATTTATAACACCAAGGGCGATGTTCAGCTTAGTGAAGAGA
>NC_026154.1:3156947-3168627 GCF_000512975.1 Sesamum indicum
CGATGTTCAAGGCCATTGAGGCTTACCTCCAAGCAAATCCTGATGCCTAAAATGCCCACAAATTGGACTCTATCATCACTTGTGTGTATTCTGTCGTTGTTTTCGAGTCTGCATTTACAGTTTGAGAGTATGATGAATAAGTTGTATTCTACTGTTGCTTTTCACTGTTCTTGTGAAATTATATCACTGCTTTGATTTGTTGAAGGCACGACTTTTCCCAGATAATTTTCTTGCACATTCATAGTTGTTCTTAAAGAGTTAATTACATTTTACCCCGTGACAATACTAAATGACAAAAATTTCCCTAATAAGGATCTTAAATTGAAAAAAAATATGCAATGTACAACCATCTAAATATTTAAAAGGGTTAATTATATTTTTGTCATTTGAATTTATGATCGCTTTTACATTTTGGCATCTAAAAACTTTTTTTGTGTCAACTTACCATCTCAACTTTACTAAATTTTATACTTTGCCATTTATAATTGTTTTTCGATCAATTTTTTTGTCAAAAGGCCATCACATGCAATGCACATGTGATATTTAGGGATTATATGATGTGATACTTTTCATATATATATACACAGCCTTGTAATGTTAAAAAAATAAATAAAGGGTCATATATGGCAAAATAAATTTTGCAAAGTTGAGGCGGTAAGTTAAAAAAATAAATCGATGACAAAGTGTAGAAGTGGACATAATTCATATGGCAAATATAATTTACCCTATTTAAAAAATAAGTTCACTACCTCCACATCAAGGGTTTCATTGCTCTTTTGTAACAATTCTCATGTTATGTTGCCCTTTTTCTAAAAAAAAATTCAAATAATATTTGCGCGCGTGTTAATTTTTTACAAGGGATTTGTTGTCTTGTACAAACAAAGCATTGAAATCCCAGAGGGCTCAAATTTGAATGATTAAAATGTCTTTAAATCTAAATATTGTAAGCTTACTTGTTATTTTTAATATTTTTAACATTACTAGCTCCACGTCTTAACTAATAAACAAACAACTATACGTTTCCTAACGTCCATGGGTTCGCGACGAATTGGTATTTTTACCAAATTCTATTTCATCTTCTGTTTTATTTAATACATACGCACCGTATATAAAAATTAAGTGATTTAGACGCCTTGCTGACCACACCTATTCCTCAATATCGTGAAAAATGGACCTTGGGGCAGCTAATCTGTGCTACTTCATCTCAGTTCAATAATTGTCATCATGAAAATGAATGAGACTTGAATATAAATTTGATTCATCTCCAATGAGTCAAAAGAGTACAATATTAGTTCCACATGTTCTGTAAAAATTTGAGTTCTAAATTAAGTGTTTTCTATTGAGATATGTGTTAAGTTCTTACATAGTTGACTTCTATAAAGACGTGCAAAATATCAATTAATGCAATTTGGAAATAAGCTTAATCAAGTGACAGATCTATAGAAATGGTTTACATAGAATAATAGCAATTAAGTACATGAGAATCTACCAGTAGACTAGTCAAAAATGGAATGCCCACTCTTTATTAGGCCCGCGTCCACACTCCAAAGCGGAAAAAATTGTAATTTTAGTCCTGTAATTTAGGAGGGTGGGCATTTTTAATCCTATATAAATTGATTTTCGTAATTTAGTTATATAGTTTCATAGTTTTGGCAATTTTAATCCTTTTCTGACCAAATTGGCTGGAAATTGCAATCTACTTGCAATGTCTTATAAATAAATTCATGCAGGACAAAAAATGTTAATCTCCCAAATTATAGGACTAAAATTGCTAATGTCCTCTAAGTTACAAAACTAAAATTGCAATTTAACCGGGTCATGTGCAAATCAGATGCAATTTTCCGGCCAAAAAGGATGAAAACTGCCAAATTTTTAAAGTTATAGGATTAAATTGTGAAAATCAATTCGTACAGGACCAAAAATGTGACTTCTATAAATTACAGAATTAAACTTGTATTTTTTTTCCTATAAAGCGTGAACTCATCTCATTATTATTAAACGATCACGTCATCTAAAATCAAGCAGAGAGAGAAATCACAAAATTTTAATATCATAATATGTATTGGAGTAGTTGACAGTAGTAGACAAAAAGAATTGACTTGAGTTCAACAATTTTGGGCTACAACCATGGGGTGGTGAAAAGTCATATATGGATATTTTGCGCTAAGGGTGCAAGAGAACATTCTATCTACGTTATAAATAGATGTTCGCCTTCTTGCATTTCGCATCAGACTAAGTCACAAAGACAAGCCTTTTCAACAAAGTAAATCTTGCTTTCTTATTCCTTCTTTGTTAGAATTTCAACTCGAAAATCATAGCCATGGGTGCCATCACTTACGATATTGAGATTCCTTCCTCAATCCCAGCCGCCAAGATGTTTAAGGCCGTTGTCCTCGATGCAGACACCCTTATTCCTAAGATCATGCCCCAGGCTATTAAAAACGTCGAAATCTTAGAAGGAGACGGTGGTGTGGGAACCGTCAAGATCATCCATTTTGGTGAGGGTAGCCAGTATAAGAGCACCAAGCACCGTGTTGATGCTATTGACACAGAGAATTTGACACACAGCTACACCATTGTCGATGGTGATGCTCTGGCGGGAGTTCTTGAATCCATCACATATCATGTGAAGATTGTGGCGACAGAAGATGGAGGATGCATCTGCAAGAACAGGAGCATTTACCACACCAAGGGCGACGTTGAGATCACTGAAGAGAAGATCAAGGAAGGAAAGGAGAAGGCAATGCAGATGTTCAAGGCCATTGAGGCTTACCTTCATGCCAATTCTGATGCCTAAAGCTAATTACAAGCCTTGTTTGCATTGCTATTACTTGTGATTTTTTGTTCTTTCAAGTTTGTATGATGATGCAATTTCCTTACTAAAGGTTTTCTTTGGAATCTGTTCGATCACATTATCAAAACGTTTGATATATACATTCCATTTTGTCCTATGATTACGTTAATACTATTATTTTGCTGACAAAGTTCCCTGTGAAGGAGGTAGTATCTTACCTTCAGGTAAAATTGCAATATCGATCCAATAAGAATGGATCATTTTCACTTTGGTTCTGCACGTTGCAGGATTTTATTTTGATCCCAAGTCGTGTTAAAATTTGCACCATTAGTCCAAAAACATATACTATTAGAAATGATTGAATGTATTTTTGGTCTCCGTAATTTAATTAGGTCATATATATTGGCGTTTTCATCCTTCAACTTTTCAAAATAGTATTTTGGTCCTACATCATTTAATTTTCATTAGTCCTTTTTTTTGTCGAAATTCACCTCCATTGACAAGAAGGATGAACTCCAGTAAACAAAGGATTAAAATCACGAAAATAAAAAATGTGCAAAACCAATATGCTATCTGATAAAGGTATAGGACAAAAATTAGCCAATCAGTACAGTAGTCCTAATTTTAAAAAATCAGATGAGATGCACATAAATTTTTGGGGAGAAAGGGGAACTCTAGCGGAAAAAGGGACTAAATTCGAGAAAATTAAAATGATGTAGGACTAAAATGCATTTAAACCCTGTTACAAAGATTCGGAGAGAAAATTTTAGAGGATAAGCAGATGATTTAGGATTTAAAAATTCCTTTTACTGCTGTTTTTTACTGCATATACATGAGGGTTGATTTTCTCTACCAAATAATAGTGTAGGGTGCATGAACTAAACATGGAGAAGAACTAGAAGTGCAACCTTTAGTATTGAAAAATAAAATAAATATAAATATTTCTGAGTATCAATTAATTAATACAATAGTTGTTGATGAAAATAAAAAATAAAATATATAAGTATAGTCTGTATAGTCTTTATATTGAAAAATTAATGATCAATACGAAAAACCATAGTTTTTAAATCGTAATCGAGAATATTCAATTTTTCCTTAGTGATAATTAGCAAACACTCAAGTCTATGATTGGGTGCTCTGACCTGAAGTCGAAATAAAACTCACATGTAATTAGTTGTTCAAACATGCTTTAAATAATTAAAGATGTCCCTATCCAAAGATGAGAAAAATGTAATTTTTTTCCTATAAATTTGGGATGTCACTTTTGGTCCATTGTAATTTAATTTTACACTTTTGATCTAATATTTGCTGAAAAATGCCATTTTTGTTGAAAAAGGGATTGTCCGTGCCAAGCATGTGTTATCCACTACAAAAGATTATGTCAAATACAGTAAAACCTCTACAAATTAATAAACTCTATAAAATAATAAAATCTTCTGGTCCCGACTTGGCCTTTGTAAAAAATCATCAAATTGGATAAGATAATAAAATAATATTTTTTTGAAAAATTCCTTTATAAATATTAGGTCCCATTAAAACTCTAAATTAATAATTCATAAATATTACAATTATAAATATTATGGTAATTTACTAAAATGTGAAGTCTGTAATGCTTTACGTATTTGATCATTCATGGATGATTTTATGATGGCTTTTAGATGAGAAGACATGGTTGGGTGTTATGAATTATTTTATTATCATATTGAGATTTATGTAGTATATGTTTCATTCATCATGCATGAATATATTTAATTGGGTATAATAGTTATTTAAGTGCAACGAATTAATGTAAACATGTATATTTAAGTTATTCCAACGAATTGATACATGTGTCTATGAATATTATAGTTAATTGTAAATAATGAATTGATATTATACATTAATATATTTAATTAGTTATAAAAAATTAATTGATGCATGAATATAATCAATGAAACATATATGAATTCATTTATTTTCAATACATATGTACTAAATTTGTTGAATTTAAAAAATCTCTCTTTTAATTAATAAAATATTAATTTATCGATAAATTAATATCTCTCTAAATTAATAAAATTTCATGGTCCCAAGGTTATTAATTTATAGAGGTTTTACTGTAGTAGGATTTTTGCTAATTTACGTCAACAACAAATTAGCATAAAAAATATTTACTTGTTACTTAGCTCGTCGCTAATTTTAGCACTAAATATTTTTATTGCTGATATTACTAGAAATTTTGTTAACAAAAATACTAGTTAGTAAAATTTTGCGAGAAATTTGTCAATCTTTCTGCCGCGGCCAACTCCAAACATTAAAATTCCTTTTTTAGTCATAGCAAGAAAATATTTCGTTTCAAATATTACTTTTGAAATCACAAAATTCTAAAATCATTGTACCCTACTAAATTTGTTGTTAATTACCAACAACGCTCCATTCTAATTTCCTAGCTATTGGGATAATTTTTTCTAGTGATTTTCCAACAAATATTGGTATCTCTTTGCAAAAAATTGGACCTAATGTTCTACATTTTCTAAAGGAATAATTATATTGACTTCTCATGATCTATGATCTAATGTTTTTATCTTGAATTGTAAAATTAAAATCGGAGGGACCAAAATGCCACCCCACCATAATTACAAACGAAAATAATTGATGTCAATGCACTTGTCGTGTAATTAGTGTACAATTTAGGAAAAGTAACCTATCACGACACGTGTTAATTACAAATGCATTTTTCCCACCAAAAGATGTATTATGAGTTGTGTAATTCTACGACCATGACAAGAACTGATCAATTCCATCACCAACCAAAAAAAATAGATGATGCCTCCCGGCAAGTCAGATGCTGAAGAAGCAGTCAGGAAATTCCAACCAAAGAAGTCTATCATGGAGTGCGCTACGTCTATTCGGTCTGTTCATAATAACACACAGCTACTTCGCTTTGGTTTCACTAACTTTTTGTGTCTGTATCTGTACGGCTGAACGTAGCTAGTCCGGAAGAACATTCTATCTCACACTATAAATACCACCTCTGCTGAATGGACATTCTTTCTCATCTCCAATTAATTACTTCTGAGTTTGCACTCAAACGTAAAAGCCTTCAATCATGGTTGCCATCACTTACGATGTTGAGATTCCTTCCTCAATCCCAGCCGCCAAGATGTTTAAGGCCGTTGTCCTCGATGCAGACACCCTTATTCCTAACATCATGCCTCAGGCTATTAAGAACGTCGAAATCTTGGAAGGAGATGGCGGTGTTGGAACCGTCAAGATCATCCACTTTGGTGAGGGCAGCCAGTATAAGAGCGCTAAGCACCGTGTTGATGCTATTGACACGGAGAATTTGACCCACAGCTACACCATCGTCGAGGGTGATGCTCTGGCGGGCGTTCTTGAATCCATCACATATCATGTGAAGATTGTGCCGACAGAAGATGGAGGATGCATCTGCAAGAACAGGAGCATTTACCACACCAAGGGCGACGTTGAGATCAATGAAGAGAAAATCAAGGAAGGAAAGGAGAAGGCATTGCAGATGTTCAAGGCCATTGAGGCTTACCTTCAAGCCAATGCCTAAGAGCAAATTATACAACCTGAGGCACAATTTCCCTTATTTTTAAGATTCTATTGTGATATATTTTGTTCTTGATTTTGAGTTATGTACTTGGGGGCTTGAAGGTAGCATCATAAACTTAAAGTTGTAAGTTACTGTACCATTTCAATAAAAGTTATTGTTTCTCAGATTGCAATTAAGTTTGATATCACTTGATTCGGAATGTTCTGATACGGATTGGATCTTCTATTACAATTTGGTGTAGTGTTTTGTATTGCACTTCATGTTAGAGAAGTTACTTTTGGCGAAAATTTGATTATTTGATAGAGTAATTAGTATGCAATCTAATAAATTCTAAGTTTTTCTTTGAGCAAAATTTTATATTTATATTACGCACGATGAAATCATTAAATGTTTTACAACTTAATAAAATATTTTTATATATTATATCTCATCTACGATCAATATCAGAAAAATAAAAAATATTAATCCCAAAGAATATCCAGCATATTAATTGTTACTGTTTCAAGTTGAAAGGCACCTTCCCCTCACAATATAAGAAGTTTATAATTTTTGTCCTTCATTTATTGCAATTTTTTTAAATAGTTCCAACATTGTGCAATTTTAGTCCTACAACGTCGTATGTGCATCTCACAAGGGCCAATTTTGAGGGAATATCAGCCCCATTTGACCCCTTATCCTTTGCTCTGTTTTTGCTTTTTCTACCAAAAACAGAACAAAGCTTCATTTACTTGAGACGAAAAACCGACTCTAATTTGGGGGAATATAAACCAAGAGTTGGTCATTGGAAATGTCTGAAATGAGGACAGTAAATTGTTTTTGTGGTAAAATTGTAATGATATGCAGCATGTGGACCAACAAAAATAAGGTAAGAAGATTTCGTGCTTGTTCGATAGGAACAAATATTTTTTTTTTTTTTTTTGCTTGGGAAGATAATCCGGTATGCGCATGATAAATGTAATCATTCTTGGGCTTTCCCTCAGACTGAATTGGTTGCAAAGAAGGGGCGAATGAGGGGAAAAAAACACGTTTTATAGGAGACGGTTTTTGCGACGAATTCTTAAAGTGACGTATACCAAAGCGGAGGACAAGCAGACCGGTCAATAGCGGACTGCCCACTATTGAAATTTGCCTGCCTTCACACTCTAAACTAATCTAATCATTAGAACTGTTGACTTCTATTTCATCAATTATTGAGTCGTCGATAGCACAATAAACATATTATTAACCAATAATTAACTTAACTCTAAATAGGGCGGATTGAATTTTTCATTTCAAATCCTATTGTATCTTTAATTATATTTAATATCAACCGTCACAGTACGCCAATTTTTCGTGCATATAATAAATAATTTTGTACTTTTTTAAAATATATTAAAAATAAAAACTAAACTATATTAACCAACAAATCATATTTCAGAAAATATATAAGAAAAATAATTTAAAATATTATCAATACAATAAAAGAATTTGTGTAGTGATGTTAAAATGTGGTAGAGTTACTTTTTTAAAAATAAAAAAGATTAATTGTCGGTTTTATACCCATAAGGGGTATTTTTGGTAAATTTGATAATCGGTGTTACAGTATAAGTCATCAGCCTTTTGTGACTAAAAATGAGATTTTCTTTTTTATATGGTATAGATAAGTATAGATATATACACTTTATTTGTACAGATTATTTTTTTAAATAAATAATATAATCTTTATATACACGATATATATATATACTAATAGAATAAAAAATATAAGAGAATTTGAAATAGAAACTTCAGTCAGCGGTGCAAGTGGGCTATCGTGTCAGAAATAAGGGAAAATGAGTGTAGTTTCAATCTAGAATAAGCAAACTGGTCCAATGTGGAGTGCTTACAGTTCATCTTATTCCCATATTCAAAAACAACGAATCTCATAATATTCAACTTCACACATATTGTTAAGTAATATATAATTCTGCACTTGCATGATTAATATATGTGAATGAGAACATTCCATCTTACACAATAAATACCACCTCTGCTGCTCACTCTTCACACCACCAAACGCACATTAGCAACCCCTTTGATCCATCTATCATTCTCCATTTCATTTTTCAACACATAAATATGGGTGCCATCACTTACGATATTGAGATTCCTTCCTCCATCCCAGCTGCTAAGATGTATAAGGCCGTCGTCCTCGATGCGGACACCCTCATCCCAAAGATCATGCCTCAGGCTATCAAGAACGTCGAGATCTTGGAAGGAGACGGTGGCGTGGGAACCATCAAGCTCATCAGTTTTGGGGAAGGTAGCCAGTATAAGAGCGTGAAGCACCATGTTGATGCTATTGACACGGAAAATTTAACCCACAGCTACAGCATTGTTGAAGGTGATGCTCTGATGGGGGGTCTTGAGTCGATTACTTATCATGTCAAGATCGTTCCGACTGAAGACGGAGGATGCATTTGCAAGAACAGGAGCATTTATCAGACCAAGGGCGACGTTGAGATTACTGAAGAGAAGATCAAGGAAGGAAAGGAGAAGGCATTGGCGATGTTCAAGGCCATTGAAGCTTACCTCCATGCCCATCCTGATGCCTAGAAGCCAATTGATTGGCGTTGTTTGAATGTTTTTACTTGTTTGGTTTTCATGTTCGTTGAAGTTGTTGTATTCAACTGCAATTTCCTCAAAAAAGTGTCCTTTTTCTACAAGATATTGAACTTATATATGGTTGTGGATGTATCACCATGTTGTGGAAAAATGTAATGTTAACCTGCAACTTAGATTGTGGTATTTTTTATCCTAAGGGAAATAATTTTTGTAATTTCGTCTTGTAATTTTAAAATTTTGGTAATTTTAATCCTGTTGTTTGGACAATTTTCATGAATTAGTGATGGCAATTAATTGGTTCATGTGTAATCACGTGCAATTTTTCAGCCAAATTAACCCAAAACAAAAAAACTAAAAGTGTTAAAAGTTAGAATTACATAACTAAATTGCAAAAACTATTTCATACAAGTTAGAAAGGACCCCCTTAAATTACAAAACTAAAATTGCATTTTTTTTGGGGATTTAATACCAACATAACATGCAATGTTTTATTATAATCTGTTGAAGACTTGTCATTCTGCATTTCAGCTTGCAACACTATTACAGAATGAGAATGTAACTGTTAGATAAATTAAGCTGGAGGATAGTCTTAAAAAAAATGTTATTCCCTATAATATAAGGGAATAATTATATTTCCCTCATCTATTGCCGTTTGTATACAAATTCTCTGTTTTTTGAAAAATTACAAAAATCACCCCCTCACAACCTTTCTCAATGAAGAAAATCAATGAAAATCCAAAAATGCCCTGTTTTTTTATGAAAATGAATAATAGGACCCCATATATTTTTTTTATGATTCATACCATTGTTTAATTTAAGTTTAAGTTATTTTGTTAACTTTTTCTCTATATAAAATTACATATTTTAATAATTAAAATATTAAATAATTTGATTAATATATTAATAGAATTAGTTACTAGATTGTAAATTTAAAATTAAAAAATTATACAAATCATCCCTGCTTTTGAAATAAGATACATAAACCCACCAGAAACATCAACAACATTTACACAAATTATCCCTGCTTTTGAAAAATTATGCATACACCCCACAAAAATATCGACATCATCACACAAACTATCCCTATTTTTTAACTGCCATGGATAATATTTATAATTATTTAAAAAAAAATGAGAAATTTGTATAAATAAACCACTTATCAAGATTTGAATATGCAGGCAACGTACGAGCCATAAAAAATTGAATGCATCCGAAAGTTGAAGATGTGAAGGAAAGAACTCCTCAATTTGTTTGCAAGCACTAAAGACATGACGTTTGAAAGATTAAAACATTCTCCCATTTATGATCACCTATATATCCTAAATAAATCAAATTACAAGACCTTAATTTTTGTTCACATTAATACACAAAAACCTTCATGTTACATTTGGATCTAAAGATTTAAATTTATGAACTTCAAATCTCTTAAAAAAATCCTCTAGACTTGTTTAATTAATTTTAAGTTTAAAGAATTTCAAATTCTTTAAGTTTAACTTTAATTTTAAATTATTTTTTTTGAATACTAATAAATCTCAAATTCTTTCATGTAGAGTGATTGAAAATTCTTCCCTCGAATCTAAATATATCAATTAAAATATAGCCGTAAAAAGTTGGAAGGGTCCCGATGATCACAAAAGCATTTAGAGCTAATATTTCAAAATATAAAATAGAAGTAAAATGCAATTTACCCTCCGGTGATATATTAAATGAGGAAAAAAAATTCTGTGGAAAAAAATTTGCAAATGCCCCCTGTGTTTGGGAATGAAGTAAATTACCCCACTTTCTAAATAGTTAGGGGAGTAGTTTGCTTTATTTCAAAATACAAGAGGGTAATTTGCTAATTTTAAAAAAAAAATGCTCATTTCTTATATCAGGGATTAAATTGCATTTAACCCTACAGAATAATATTATTTTTACTGGAACTACTCATGAGTACAACTTTATTTGGCGGGGGGAAAAAATAATATGCAATTAATTTAGAAAAATTACTCCTAGTATCCCCTAAAAAAAGAAATGAAAAGTTGGAAAGTTTTGGAATTCCATAATTTCAAGACAGTATAACTGTTCATGTATAGGCTCTTTATATACTCAAGGGCCCTCGTAATAAATACTAATAATATTTAGGATACTTACATTGTCCTCCTCTGAAATTTGGTAAAATTATATATAAATTCTTTATAATTTAAAAAATTACATCTAGTATCTTTAATGTTTGTTTCTATTTAACAAATTGATCAATTTGGTAGTAAAATTCACGTAATTTGTTGACATCAGCAAAAGGCTGAATGAAAGTTCGTATTTACTCTCCATTACTTATAGACTTATTGTAAATCACACAAAATTTTTTTGAGCAAATTATTCTTATAAGAGTGGAGATGTATATGGCTAGTTTAGTTAGAAAATAATTGTTTAACCTGCAAAAAGTAAATAATAAATCAATTGGGGGTAAATATGACTTTTCGTTCAAATTTTTTTTTAATATCAGCAAATTCAATGAATTTGACTAATTGATGGGTCTATTTGTTAAATGAAAACAAACGTCGGTGATACTAAATATAATTTTTTAAATTACAGAAAATTCACATATGATCATACCAAACCACAGGAGAAGGTAATATAAATATACCTATTGTTTATGCAATTACAGCCAAGTGCAAAGAGATTTGAAGTGTGTACAAAACGGTATATGTAAATGATGGCGTACCGGGATGGTATAACAATTCGCGTGAAGTTGTTATCTTCGG
>NC_026154.1:3168637-3237815 GCF_000512975.1 Sesamum indicum
CAAATATGGTCATTCGTCTCTTATCAGTTTCAATCAAAACTAAGCATGGAGAATAGCACTATACCAAAATTTATCTTCTTAGCTCTACTTCTGGTCACTACATCTGGTATGTTATTCGCCTATCGTGAGTGTCTGCCACTCTCTATCGATGTCACAGTAACGACATCCAAAATCGTTAGCTGTATAATATGTGAAAAAACGTTATTTTTCAGGTATATCATCCTCAGATATGAAAGGAATGGGAGTGGATGCTAATAAAGTGAAATCAGGAGTAAAACTTCAAGAAAAAACTTACATCTGTGTCTGTCCAATTATTGTGACACCGATCATGACTGTACCGATCCTCGTTGTGGAACCAAGTGTGCTATGATAACATACATTCCGGGGATGAATGTGTGTGCTCATCCGAGAGATTAATATGTAGTGTTTATCAGTAGCTGCTAAAGCAGTTGTGGTATATTCTGTGGCGCGATGTGGAATAAATAAACACTGTTACTCTGTTGGTAATCATAACCTGTCAACTACATAAATCAAAATCCGATGAGTGACATTTGATACGCGGTGCAAGGGGAAGAAGGCCTCATTTTCGAGCATCATCTACCTATTAGAACAAATAGTTTTACAGCCCTGAGATCATATTAGACAAGGTCGTATTTTCCACATACCTTTGTGTGAGTGCACATTCCGAAAGAAAAAGAGAACAATACACACACCCCACGACAACAACAAAACTCTTCCATGATTCCTATATCTCTGCACAAGGAAAATCAGCACTCGTTTCCCATTTCTATTGATAGTCTAAACATTTCTCTGAAGACTTCGACTCTCGTTGGTAGACATCTGCACCAAGTCCACAAGAGGGCCATTTCTTACCCAGTACATATTTTTTGCCCTTGAACACACGGAATTTACGACATAGTTTAAGCAACAGTTCTTACAATATTAACTATACACTTCTTCAATAGCTTCATAGGATGAAGCAATATTTAGCATGGTATTTTTTATGTCCATTTCCTGATAAATCAAGCTCAATGCACCAGAGATACTCTTAAATTCAGGATGTGTTTTATCTCCCGCCAAAAATACTTTTCCGCCAATGCTTGACTCAATCCAACTACAGCCAGGTTGTTTTTTCACACCCTTCTCTTTCATGCGAATCCACATGCTATAGGCTTCTTCTCTCCTCCCGCTAGCCAGATATATTTCAGCAAGAATCATATACACACCTGAGTTAGAAGGTTCTAACTCCAAAATCTTCTTTCCAGCAATCTCCGCCACCAAAAGGTTCTTGTGCATTCTACATGCTCCAAGTAGTGCTCCCCAAACACTTGCATGAACTTCTAGTCCATCTATACTCATTTTATTCAAAAGATTCATCGCCTCATCAATGAGTCCGAATCTTCCCAACAGATCAATCATACAGGTATAATGCTCGTTTGTCAACTCAAGAAAATATTCATTTTGCATAGCATTGAAGTAATATTTTCCACGTTCCACAAGTCCTGCATGGCTACAGGCAGAAAGGACACCGACAAAAGTTATTTGATTAGGCTTCGCGCTTGATAGTCTCATCCTTTCAAACATCTCTATAGCTTTTCCACCATGCCCATGATGAGCCAATCCGCATATTATAGAGTTCCAAGAAATTATATCATGGCAGGTCATGGAATTAAATTGAAGTAATGCAGAGTCCATATTACCACATCGAGAGTACATTGTAACAAATGCATTACCAATAGAAGTAAAGCAGTCAATTCCCACCTTAATAGCTTCTGCATGAATTTGTTTTCCGAGGTTTAAGGAAGGCAAATTCGAACATAAAGTGAGAAAACTTGTGAATGTAGCTTCATCCATGGGCAGATCATATTCTTTCATTTTGATAAACAATTTTATACCATCCTCAATGTGATCGTTTTCCCCCAATCCAAATATGGCAACATTCCATGCAGTTGTATCACAAGCAGCCATCAATTCAAAAACTTTCATGGCATTCTCTACCGCTCCCATATTGAAGTAGCCAATCATGACGTTTGTCCATGATACAGTACCACTGAATGGGTTTTTCTCTAAAATTGCATGAGCTTCTCCCACTAAACCCTTCTTGACAAATCCCCAAATGATAGAATTCCATGACTTCTGGAGCTTCTGAGGCATCTCGTTAAAAAGCCTCAAGGCTTCATTAGTCCTTCCTATACTCACAAACCCATCTATCACTACACTCCATGAGTTCCAATCCTTTTCAGGCATCTTATGAAACAAGCTTTCCGCAATTTCAACAAATTTATTTTCAACATAACCACTAATCATCGTATTCCAAGCTTGAATGTCCTTTACCGGCATATAATCAAAGATCTCCCTAGCTTCAACAATTCGTCCAGCACCCAGATACGCCTTAATCATAATTGTCCAGGACGCAACATCCCGTACGCCCATTCCTCTGAACAACTCCTCAGCCTTATCAAACTCCCCAACCTCCACGAAACCCGCAATAACCAAATTCCAGGAAACTACATCTTTCAAGGGCATTGCATTAAACATCCTAACCGCATCACCAACCAATCCATTATCAACATACCCTGAAATCATCGAATTCCAAGTCACAATATCTCTATACCCCATGCTCCCGAACACCTCTTCAGCCCCTTCAACATCCCCGTACTGCATTAACCCAAATATCATTGTATTATATGAAAACGTATCACGAACCGGCATTTCTTTATACAAGCACATAGCCTTCTCATAAAACCCATTCTGAAAATACCCCTTAATCATAGCATTGTACGTGACTATGCTCTTATGAGGCATTTCATCGAACAGTTCCTCGGCTTCTCCAATAAGGCCATTTCTCATGAAATTTGAGATCTTTAAGTTGAATGGTTTCAAATCCCGCAGCGTAGCAATAGCTCGGTGCTTGAAATAGGATTTTGAAAAGAGAAATTGGGTGACTGCCGGCGCTCGTCTGAGGTAAAACGACATGCTCCATCACTAGTTTCAGGCTTTCAGCAGAGGCAGCAAGAGATTTCTTGGACGAAAACCTGACAGGGTGAATCAAGGCCAGCCTTTTTATGGGTATTGGGTTGGGTTTGGGCTCAAAGCCTCAAACTAATTGTATCGCTGGATTAGGGTTTTTAAATGAACTGGATTTTGATGAGAATTTAACTGAATCTCCCCCAATCATAATCAAATTTGTAATCCAAATGAAATATAGGAAATAAAAGGTTGACCTAAAATTGTTATAAATTTGACAGCATGTCCATTTTTATTTCAAAGCACTGGTTACATAATTATATTAATATCAATAAATCCAACAATACATCAATTTGATTAATAAATTTTATTACAAAAAATTAAGATTACAATAAATTTATATTAAGTGAGTTAAATACTCATAAATCTGACGAGACTCGAATTCATCATCTTAAACTTAATCATAGAATCTCAATTTTAATTATTAAACTAAAACATCATTAACTCAAAAACATCAAATTGATCACTACTAAAATGTAGTTGGTTGGTATTAGGACAAATTGGTCTTTGTATATTATAGTGTAATTAATATCCTACAAAGTAAATAATGCATATTGAATACATACTTATATCTATCTACTAATATAAATGAATTAGTTCTCAGGGTACGCCATTTCTACATGTATATATATTACATAATTTTTCATATTTTAAAATATATTATAAAAAAATAAAGTATAAATTAATAAATTATATTTTAAAAAGAAAAAAATGAAATAGTCACTTTTGTAATAATAATAATAATAATAATAAATTTTTAAAATTAACTTATTATTATTATTTATGGTTGTTATGTGATTGGTCATTTTTTTAAACTATAAACTAATTATACGACAAACTTATTATATTTATTATATAATCAATTCAATGGCAAGTTCCAACAATTTCCCCTCATGTTTGGATGACTACACATATCTTTTCGTTATTTGAAAAATTATAAATATTTCTACTGAGCTTAAATTTATCCAACAACGAGCCCATTCTATAAAGTTCCATTCAAATCTCATGGTAAACTGCCCAAAATATCTTTTTGGATCTTGAAATGAAAATATTATAATGGACTAATATGCTTTATGATTATTTAATTTATCCATCCTTAGATATTTTCTTTATATTTTTTTAAATATTTTCTTTTAGCACAAAAATCAACTAATGTGAAGTAGTAATTTTTGTTTCCCAAAACACAACATTAAACATACAATATTTACTTCATATTATCTCCAAAAACAAATCCAAACATACATATAGACTTTCCTCATGTTCTACTCACCACAGAGTTGGCAACATTATAACATTGAATTGGATTTTTGGTTGTAAACTTAATATTATATTCTACTCCATTCAACATTAGTACATTACGTGTATAAAAATAATATTATATATTTTATTTAAAAAAAATTACATACATAATATATATATATTAAATAAAGTAAACTTTAGAGCAGAAAATTTAACAGTGTAAAAACATGAATTTGTGGTGAAGAGCAGAGCAGAACACAAAGACAAAGGGCCCCCAAAGTGGACCTGAAAACCTTATCCCACATATATGACTTTCCATTCTGATTGGACACAATCTCCCCACATCACCATTTACCCCATACTTTCTTCCCTTTTGCATCTCACCACCTCAACATTCTTCAACATCACTCTCTCACCTCCAAAAATCAAGAAAAATTTTTGAAGTGACAAACACCCCTCCCATCATCACTTCTTCCTCCTCAAATTTCAGCCTGAAAATGGCAGCCACTGCTGCTGTACCCTCTTCCTTCTCCACATCCATCAAGAGCTTCAAATGCGTAAGCTCCAAGAATTGGCCCTCCGATCATCTGCTCAAGATTTCATGCCCAAGAACTTTGCAATCTGCACCTGTTTCCCACTCTCTTGTCTTCGAGTTTAACCCCATTACTAGTAGTGCGTGTAAAAGCTGGAGGCTTTCGCGTGTCTCCGCTGCCGTGGCGCAGGAAGAGGCGGCGGCTTTGACTGCACCGGTGGAGGAGCCGCCAGAGGCGGAGGAAGAGGTGACAAGTGGTGTTGGAGGTGCTGCCACGGAGAGTGGTGAGGTGAACACTAAGCTTTACTTCGGGAATTTGCCTTATCTTTGTGATAGTGCGCAGCTTGCTGGTATTATTCAAGAATATGCTAGTCCGGAGCTGGTTGAGGTAAATGAAACTTAAAGACCGATTTTAGTTGCATCTATGCCCATAAACTTGCATAATCGCATCCTTTGGTATCAGTTAATGATTGAGAAGTTGTTGTTGAGTAGAGATCGTGAGATCAGTTGATGATTATGATGTCCAATACTAATCGCTCTATTGGAATTATATATGATCTGGTGAGGATTTTATATACTTTAGGCCACATGAAATCTGAATTAATTAGTTGGTGGATTGATGGTTGTATGAGAGCGCATCGGCAGCTTTGATAATTTTATAAGCACTTGTAGTGTAATTGACCACTCTCCTTGAAGCGCATCATCATGTGATTAGCTTAAATTTGCAAGAACTTGGGTTGGCCACCTATAATGTACTTTCTGAATCCTCGGAATCTCTTTGCATTTCTTGGCCAATCATTGTCACAACCATAAAATTCAAGTTTGTTTATGTTCTTGAAAAGATGGAACCTCTGCTTTAATTACATCATAGGACTTGATTACATTCTTAATTTTTTGTTCTATTGCCGTATCAGTGTTTTTCTTCTTCATGACCTCATGGTTAAGGAGATCTAAGGCCTAATGAATTAAAATACACATAGGTTCTGTACGATAGGAACACGGGCAAAAGCAGAGGATTCGCATTCGTGACAATGAGTAGCATCGAAGAATGCAAGACAGTCATCCAGAACCTTGACGGGAGCGTAAGAATCCGTTTATTGAAAAAACAATAACATCCATGCCTTAACTAGTTGCTTTTAGGACAGCCCTTCAACATGTTTATCTTGGAACCTCTTGTTTCATTGCAGGAATACGGTGGTCGAACGTTGAGAGTTAATTTCTCAGACAAGCCTAAGCCGAAGGAGCCCCTATATCCAGAAACCGAACACAAGCTGTTTGTGGGAAATCTGTCCTGGTCTGTTACGTCTGAAAATTTAACAGAAGCATTTCAAGAATACGGAAACGTGGTAGGAGCAAGAGTTTTGTATGATGGTGAGACGGGACGTTCCCGTGGCTATGGTTTTGTGTGCTATGAGACAAAAGCCGAAATGGAAACTGCACTTGAAGCTCTCAATGGAGTGGTATAAATTTCCATCTCAAACTTTCATTGCTTTCCAAACAAAACTCTAGGGGAATGTGTATACATATTCTAAGGTTAACATTGCTCTGATCCTTCTTTTTTTTTTTTTTTTTGAGAGGAACGTTGCTCTGATCTTGATTTGTTGATGATTAGTATAATAAATGATTATTCCATCCTCGTCTGAAAGTACGAAACATTTTATGTTCCATCTTTCAAAATTACCAAAAGCCCTTCCTAGTGGCTGGTGTAATTTGCTAAGTATACATCCTCTTCTTTAAAAAAATCACCAAAACTTCTGCTGCGTCAAGTTTATCACGTCCGCATATCATCCATGCCTTTCGAATGCGGTCTAAGTCTCCCATCCCACGTTTGTTGGGAACTGGTTCTTGAACCCTTTTATACAGCATGGCATCCTTTTCTTTAGTAATCATTTTTTAAGGATGAATGTGGTCTTGTGACCGCACGGGTGATATTTATGAACCTCGTTAGATGTAAGTCTCGTATTTCAATTAAGAGGGTACAATTGTAAAGCTTTTCTAAGCCAAAACTTATAGGGAAGATTATAGTTTGAAAAGAAATGACTTGTACAACTTGTAACTACAGCTATTTACATCAGAAGATTTTTGTTGTTAACTACGTCACCGTTTGTTGCTATTTCAGGAATTAGGAGGACGGGCGATGCGTGTTAGCCTAGCACAAGGGAAGAAACAGTAAAAAGAAGGGAGAAACTTGTACATTTGATTAAGGCTCACAAATTGATTTCACTCAAGAAATGGAAGGGATTTTCCTCTCTTGCAATTGCAACTAGCTATGATAGGAACACCATTCAATTTTTACTTTGTTTACATCCCATTTCTGCATTATATGCAGATTCAACTCTTACTGGAAATTGCAGGTACAGATGTTACTTCTGTTAGGAGTAAAATATATGCATAATGTTTGGTTTTGTTTTTAACTTGTTTTAGGGTATTTTGTGGAGATAGAGAGAGAAAAACAAAGATAAATAAAAATAAGTTAGAGATAGTGTGTATGTTTGGATTTGTTTTTGGAGATAATATAAAATAAGTATGGTATGTTTGATGATGGGAATTTACTATAAGAAAATCCACAGAGCGGTCCTTCAGAATATGGAACATACCAGGGTTCGCAAATTGGCAAACTGAAAAGTTTTTTAGATCAACACGCTTCACTAACAAAGAGGCGCTCTTTATTTGGTCTTCAGTTGCTCGAGGTGCCATGGAATTCGTATCAGTGTGAAGCTGCAGATCCACCATATTGTTTTTAATTCTAAATTCTTCACTTAAGAAATTAGTGAAGTTAAAAAGTTACTCTTACCTCTTCAACAGGTCTGATATCATCAGAATATGGAAGATATATCATATGCATTCCAGGTGGTTCAATCTGACCACTGGTGCTGACAATCTCATCCTGCAGTTCAACAATTACAAACAAATTGTAATATTCAGGTTTAGCATTATGAGCAATGTGTAACTAACAACCACAAAATATTGTGAAGCAAAATAATATATGAACCCACAGCTCTAGCAATCTTTTTGTTCAGGATAGAAGATTCATTGAAATAAGAAGTGTTGAGGATAGAGGAATTTTCTCACTTCTTGAACCCTTTTTCTTTGTTTGGAGAAAAATGGATTGAAGAGCAGGAGATAATCATCCAATCTGGGATCAAGAACGGTATAGATCTGAAGAAGAAGGAAGACAATGAACAGAGGTGAAGGGCGATTTCTGCGAGAGAGGAAAGAGAAAATCTGCTGCTGTAAATGAAGACAGTCAGTTTTGTTCCCCACTATTATTACAAAAACACCTAAAAATAAAATAAAAATGGGTAAAACACTGCATGCCAAACATTACATTGATTTTGGGCCATCTCTGAGATGGGCCAAAAACGAACCCAAACATAAGGATGGTATCTGGCAAGTGCTGGAAGATAACTCTGTCCAATAAACTTTGCAGGTTATGATGTTTTCCTCTTAAAAGAACCTTCAAATTATATGGAAGCAATTTTTTTGGGAAAATAAGAAAGAAATATGTTAGATATTTGGGAACTTTTTATTTTGAAAGTATCACACAGTGTGAATCATTATGCATCCGTACAATATAATGCATATGTCGTTTGTATTTTCACACTCGATCTCAATATATATATATATAATACTTTTCTGAGATAATTACATTTATATTTTGATCTATAATTTGTTTTAAAAAAATTAGGTATGGTTGTAGAAATAATGTGGATGTTTCTAGTAGGTGTATGTATAATTATTCAAAAGATAAGGATAATTTGTGTAAATAGACTATAAGTCAGGGTGTAAAAATGTAATCATTCTTTTTCTTTTTTCTTTATTTGACTTTGCTGATTGTCTCATATTACTTGCTATATCATGTGAAATGTGAATAGGTCACATTTTTCTCTTGCTAAAGCGTGCTGGTGTAGAGCAATTAATAAAATTTTGAAAGAAATTGAAAATAACGTTTTTAAGATTCAAACTAAATTGAAGACATTCGAAATATAAAATGCAACTTTATTGCTAGATATGAATAAATAAATATAATAGTTCAACAAGTATTCAAATAACACAATGAAGCAGTAAAATATTGAACAAAAAAAATGCAAATTGAGTTAAAATTAAGAAAATTATAAGAGAGGCCGAAAGACCTCCTTTGATTTGGGAAATTATATTTAGCATCGTTAAGATTTATTTTCATCTAACAAATAAGTTTCTCGTTAGACAAAATTTATCAAATTTATTGATATTAATAAAGAAAATTGAATGAATATTAATATTTACCCTCGATTGAGTTATTAGTGACTTATTACAGGTCAAAATATTTTTCTAAAAACTAAACTACTCTTATAATGGTGAAGATGTATCTCCTTTCATGCATTAACGTGTGAAGACGTATGAGGGTACTTTGGTCATAAAAATATTTATTTGACTTGCAATAAATCAGTAATAAGTCAATCGGAGGTAAGTATTTGTTTGTAGACTCCAGGGGTGTTACATGTAATTTTCCAAACCATAGAGGTCTACTTGTAATTACACAAAATCTCCAAAAAATATAATGTAATTATCCCTTATAAACATCAGAATGAATTGCTACATATCTTCAGATTTGACATAATTACGAGTACTCCTCATTTTTTTTGAAAAATTACAAATAAATACAGAAGTTAAATATTGTCCTCAATCAAGAATTAGTAAAAGTAGAAAGATCCCCAGAAACCTTTTTGGGTAAAGAGGAAAGTATTTTAACTCATCATTACTCCACAATTAAGTTGTGTTCGTGGTGGTGAAAGGACAACTACACCCTTACATAACTACTTTTTAAATAATAAATAAAACCTTACTTATAAAAAAATAAAATACGATAACGATAAATATACTATTTAATAGTTCAATACCCCATAGCTATTTAGACAATAATAAACATATCCAATTAAAAAATTAATAAATAAATAAATAAAATTTCCATGTTGTTAATTTGTTTGAAGAAAAATTTACTCGGGCACAGTAAAATTTAAAATGAAATAGCTTCTGAGAAATGTATAAAATACTAATCCAAAATTCAAAATATAAAATAAATTAATTAATTAAAAAATAAGTATCACGAAATTTTAAATAAAATTTATCGATCTTATTAATTTAGAAGTGCTTCTAAAAAATTTAACACAGGGTAACTTCTTTTTATGGTAATATTACTATCAGACAATTAACTTTATATTGTACTTCCACGTACTTTTATTTTTTATCATAATATATTTAAGGTAAGATAATACTGAATACTGATAAGTGCAATTTATAATTGAATTTTGGGGTGGATCTTGTAACGGGTCTTCATAGACCCACAATCCATCCCGAACCCATTACCCACCCTAATGCCTACTTTTTTGGATTAAAACCCGTCCCACTAAAAATGAGTCCGAGATGCTTTTTTCAGGTTCAAATCCAATTACCAGACCTATTTATTGTTATTTCTAGTCAATCAAATAAAAATTGATTTAAATTGTCTTACATGAAAGATTAAAATTTATAATGTAAATATAATCCGTTCATTTCAAAAAATATGGTAAACTATGACAAGCTTTCATAAAATTTAATATAATTATGAATGATTCCTCATTATTTGATAAATTGTCAATACCCCTTAATATTTGATGAAATTATATGACTTTAAGAGGCCTGATATTATCAACTTTACATTCACTGTATATTTTTTAAAACAAAATAAAAAATTGTAAAAACAAAAAACGGGCAAGATAGATGGAAATTTTTTTAAATTTATAAAAAAAATTATATATTTTTTTTAAAATAAGTAAAATTATAATTAATTATCTACAATGTCATTTTGATCAGTTTATCATAAAATAATAAAAATCTGACGAGGACTAGCAAATTTGACTAGTGGTTGAACATCCATGAAAATCAGACTATTAACCCATTGCATGATCCACACAATTCAACAAATAGCATATTGACATCGTGAAATACAAGAAACGTTAGGCACTATATATATAGTGTGGTCATCAAAAGGACAAAACCATAATGAAACACTTATCACACATTTCTCAGCACAAAAACAACCTTCTAATCACGGTTTCTATGATTATATGCACTCAAAATAGAAATTACAGTTCTCGAGATAAACAGTCTACCTAGTACCCATCATGTTTTAGATAATGGTTAGCGCTCAAATTTAATAAATAAATTTGGGGTCATGGGTTTGAATCTCATTATTATATATGTATTTATTTTATTTAATATGAGTTTATCATAATAAATATTTGTCTCATGTAAATTTATTGTGTTATGAATTTATTAATCGAATCGATATATTTACAAGTTTATTGATATTGATATAAAGGTAAATTACATAGTACCCCCTTGTGTTTTGGTGAATTAGGGAGAAATCCTTGTGTTAATTTTATAAGTAAAAAACCCAATATATTCTATAAAATACAATAAAAGACTCCTTTTTTCATTAAAAATTAACAGTGTGTGTCTAACACTCGTCTATTGTGTGAGTGGGCTTTATCTTTTTTGGAATTTTTCTATGTTACTTTAAGTGTATAACATCCGTTTTGTTCATTTCTTTTACATTTTTAAATATATTTTAAATTAATTAATTTATATTATTATTTTTTATTAATTTAAGTTATTTATTAAATTCAAATACATTATAATAAATTATATTTACTTATGAAATATATTAAATTAAATATAAAAACACTTATAAAGTATATGAGTTTCTTAAAAATCACTTATAATAATTGTATATTATTAACTAAATTAAATTATTATTAAATTTTAAACATATTTTAATAAATTTTATTTATTTAGTTATAAAATATATTAATTGAATATCAAAATACCAAAAAAATAATATTAATTATTTATATTTAATTATTCAATACTTAAAATTTGAAAAAAAAACAATAAATTCTTTTTATTTTATTTTTTAATAATTTTTTTTCTTCTTCTCCATCGCCAGCCACTATGTGCTGGTGACAATAGTCGCCCAGATCCAAGGCAATATCGTCTAGAATCTGGTCACCGCCCCTTTCGAGGGCGAGGGTAAGGTCATCCAGAATAATTTAAACAACGTCATCATCTCCCCGTCTAGAGGGTGACGGTTTCACGGCCCACGTAGGTGACAGTCGTGATTGCCTATATTATATATTGTTATACTATATATATATAGTGTATATATAATTACATATATAAATAATATATTTTAAATTATTTAAGATTTAGATTGTTCATTTTTTACAATTGAGTATCAATGGTTGTTATAAGAAGGGTATAATGGGCAATTCAGTACAAAATTTAATGCCATTAAACTTATTTAATGGGAGGGGAGAGTATGCAATATTTTAAAAACTATAAGAATTTTTTTTTTGTCTATTTTTTTAATACAAAGAAATTTTGAGCTAAATTTTAAAAACATAGGAGATTTTATGCAATTTATCCTTAATATAATAACATGCAATCATCGCTTCCATCTAAAAATAAAAATACTTAATTAATTGGTACTCCGCGCCAGAACACGGGAGTATTGTATTTCTAAAAAAAATGAAAAAAATTTTGATTTTATTTATTTAAAATATGCATTTTGATTCTATTTATTTAAAGTGTGCAATAGCTAAAATATAAGTAATTTAAAATTTAATTTAAAGTGATTAGTAAGTATAAAATTGTGGAAGTCACACAACCTACCTTCCCCCCAAACAAAAAAAAAATATTATGGTAAATTAATGCTATAATTAGTCAATATTTCTCAAATTTATCTATAGTTAAAACATTTGCCATAATTTTTAGCTTTAACTAATATTTCGACTTCACTTAAAAAAAAAAAGAAAAAAAGAAAAGCTAATAGCCGTGTGCAACCATGATTATTAAACATATGAAAAGACATATTTCTTCTAATTATATTGAATATAAAAATAAATTTATAACTAAATTTATCTGAAATGGATAAAGATAATCAATGGTTCACTTATCCAAATTTAAATAGAAAATAAAAATTAAATTTTTAAGTATTATTATAGGCTAAAATGCATTTTACCCTCCTGTATTTTATTGAATAGCTAAAAAGACCCCTATGTTATTGAAATAGGCTAAAACTCCCCTATATTTTGTAAAATTCAGCAAAAAATGCCCCTTTAATTAGTAATTAATGGAATGTACATTACACGCGCTCCTTGTGCATTTAGGGGTGTAATTTGACTGCTTTTGACCTTATTTTGGGTCTTTTTGACAAAAAGACCCTCATAGTATTTATATATTTTTCATATTGTTTTTACTTGTTTTGGGTATTTTTTTTATATTTTCATCTATCTAAAAAAATAAAATATTTCTTAAAATATATTCACTTAAAAATGTGACAAAAAAATTGCATAAATTTTTGAAGTTTTATATTTTAAATTAAAATAATAATAATAAATTATTATAATTGATTCGTGCGGAAATAGCATGGGTCCAAAAGCTTGGACTTTGGGCCAACAAATAAAAGAACATGAGAAACGGAACCTGCAAAACAACACTTTAGCACTCCGACTCTCAAATTAGTATCGAATTTAAGAAATAATAATCGTAAAAAGTAAATTGTAATTAAGAATTGAAGTATAGTAACAAATTTCGTAAGAGAAATCGTGTTTAAAGTGCAAAGAGAGTGCACAATGTGAGTTTGATAGCAAGAGTTTAGATTTGGAAGGTGTTCCTTGCCTGGACTATACATATATTTATAGGACGATGGCTCCTTTCGATAGGAGTCTGCACGTATATTTATATTTTACTACATATTTCGAAAGACTAGGAAGTAAAATTAAATCTACATCAATTACTCGCCATCCTAAATATTTTCCAAATAAAGAAGAATAATTCGGATTTGAAATAGTTCAATTCCTCATGATATCATATTTTATTTTTTTATGTTATTTATCTCATAAAATGTGACATAAATGCCAATTTACACATAAATAGAACATACCATAAAATACTAAATTGTAACAAAAGATTCCAAAACCCTCAACATTTCCAAATCTAAATCCCATATAAAATAAAAATAATTTCTCTACATAATTTTCTTTTTGATAATTAGGTCCCTGTAACAAGAACATGACAAAAAAAGAAAAAAAAAGATAAAATAGAACTACAAAATCAAAGCAAAATAATTGTTAAGCCGCGACATAATCTAAAAGTTTACGCTGTCAGAGAAGGGAATAATTTAATATTTAATATTTTAATATATACCCTTACGTTCAAAACCCTAAACGTAAAATATTTACTATAAATGAATGTATAAATCCTGTACTTGAAATATATATAAATATTTTTTTATAAATTTGTGTAAATGATATTAAAAAACGAGAGCTCTGCAAAACGCTTTTCAGTTTATAGCTTAGAAAAAACTTTTGAGGTGTTTTTGTAATGCATGTTTTTGTTTAAAAAACTATTAAAAAAATTACTTTTAAGTTAAAAGCTAAAAGCACAATAGAGGGTATTTCTAACTGTTTTAGCTTTTTCGTAAATAATTTTAATTTTTTTTGAACTACTTTCGTCCTTTTCAATTTCTTTTCGAAATTTCAACCTAAAGTTGATATTAAAATTTATAATTTCACATATTTAATATTTTATAATTTTTAATCGCATGTAATATTTAACAAAAGATAAATATAAATATTAAATGAAAGATAATATCTCTTTAACATATGAAAACAAAATAATATTTAAATAATTAAATTTATTTTAAAAGTGTTTTTTTACCGAATAGTAATCAATCATTTCCCAATATAATCAAAATCAGCAACAAAATAACAAAAAGGAAAAAAATTGAAAATAAAACAACAGAATCCAAACAAACGGATTATTATTATTTAAAAAAAAAAAATTCAAAACCCCCCACAGAAGCCAAAGAAGCAGTAATACCGAAACACACACATACACCCACGCAGCCACCAGAAGGCAGCTCAAACCAGTGGTCTTTATGTTGTACAGCGTCTCTCTCTCTCTCTCTCTCTCTCTCTCTCGCTATATATATTTACACACAGAGACACACGGAAACCAACCTCTACAGTGCAGAATAGGCGAACATAGTGCAACCCAGGACTCTCCTCATACAGCTGTTGATACATAAATCCCTGAGATTTATCAGTTCAATTACCAGTTTATTGTACAGACGAGGGGCGCTTGAATTCAAGAAGGGATAATGTGAAGTGGTGAAACTGAATCTGGGCTGGGTTTTGTTTCTTTATTTTGTTCTGATTCTTTTATAGATCTTAGCGATTGGGATTTCTAGATCTGCTGGGTTCTCTTTTGAATCTGGGATTTTTCGCAATGGCTACGGCGTTTCCTCTGCCCGTTACGGCTGCCCAGGTCGTTTACTTTATCTTTAAAAAGCTATAGATACATATTGTGTGTAATTGGATTTTTGCGAATTGTAAATGGGTTTAATATATGAATACTTTGTGATGTTTCCAGTGCATTTGTCGAACTATTTGGAGCTGTGTACGACGTTTGATGTTGTGTAAAAACCTTTTGGGGTTACTAGGATTTTACTTCAGTGTAGTTCTGGATGTTCTTATAAGTAGGTATTTGTAGATGCATGAATGTACCTTTTGTCTGGTTGCGTATGCGAATGTGTGTTTCTGTTTATGGATGTATGCTAAATCTTGGTGAAGTTTTCTTGGAGACGCATGTTATTTGGCTAATGTTTGTTTGTTTGATGTGGTCTTTATGAGTTGAATCTCATTTGGATGCTATATGTATTATGCATGTTTCGCCGATTACGAATTGTAGGTGTGGCCCCCTTTGAACGCTGAGAACTTACATTTGAAGCAGGTTTTCCGCATAAAAATTTGATTTCCACCTTAGTTGCTAAGTTATAGAAAAATGTAATTAGCTCATTACTTTTTGTAATTTGTGTTTGAAATGAAAATATCTCCCTGTCAATTTGTATTCTCAATTGTTTCTTTAGATTCATAAGGTAAATTGCACTGAAATCTGTCTCTCTTGATCCTGTGTTTTGAACACTTGTCTTATAGAATATCGAAGCTAGAAAGGGTGTGCCCCTGCACTGTTTTTCCTTTTTCTCCGAGGATTTTGTTGTGCCTGTGATTTCCCAAGCTATTATGACTGCAAAGAGAATGATACAAAATTATTAATATTCATATTTGATTATATGGATTTATTTATTAACTATTTTTGATTTCTTTATTTTATTTAGGTGGGAACATACTTTGTTGGGCAGTACTATCAGATGCTACAGAACCAGCCAAATTTTGTGCACCAGTTTTACAGTGATGCCAGCACCATGCTCCGGATTGATGGAAACACCAGAGAGACTGCAACTGCTATGCTGGTATTCTACATGAACCCTCTTATAAATTTGCATGAATTAGTCTTAAGTTGATGTTTCAGATATAGTCATAATGGATATGCATAATGAATAGAAATATCGAGCAGCGCATATTTTGATAGGATTAAAACAGTAACTGGAGCTTTGATCATAATTGCTAAGCATTTGCCTATCAGATCGAAGTCCTTTATATTCAGTAAGTGGTGTACTTATTCGAAATTTGTCCTGCTGGGCCCTTGTTCTGTTTTGGTGGTGTGGCTTACTTTTTCTCTCTCATGATTGAGGTTCTAATTATTATGATACGAGTAATCGAATTTTCATCTGGTTCATGTCCAATCGCTGTGTTATCCAATCTGGTTCTTATCCATTGTCACCTTGGTTGCATCTCTGGCCACAACAGAGAAGATGTCGAATGTCTGATTTTATGTGGTTCTAGCCATGTCTATTGGCTGACATAGACATAAACAGTGCTTGATCTTGGGAAAATTGTGCAATAAGGTCGCCTTTTATTTTTCTGGTAGTTGCTTGCTTCTAGTTTCATGTCTAAAAGTGTATGATATGGAGTTTTTCTTTGCTACTGAGTTAAATGCTCAAATGAAATGGATAGAGTGACATACTTGGTTCTGTTGTGCTGTATCTTTTTTCCATTTGCTTGCATCTTTAAATACTTTCTCTGGAGAGCCATAGGGTCCATATTCAATTCTCCATCATTTTGTGTATCTTTGCAGCAAATACACCAACTTATCATGTCGCTCAACTATAATGGCATAGAAATTAAGACAGCACATTCTTTAGAATCTTGGAATGGCGGAGTTCTCGTGATGGTTTCAGGTTCTGTGCACGTAAAGGATTTCAGTGGCAGGAAGAAGTTTGTGGAAACCTTTTTTCTTGCACCTCAGGAAAAAGGATACTTTGTTCTGAATGATATTTTCCACTACGTTGATGAAGAACATATTCTGCAACATCCAATTTCTTATTTACCTCAGAGCAATCTTGATGCCAAGATCAATTCTGCAGCCACGGCTCGAGAACAAGGTTCTTTTATTTTGTTATGTTTTCTGAAATACTTCACTAGAAAACGAATCAATCTGCAACTGTAATGAAACTTTAGCCAGCGTAATGTAAAAAAAGAATTTACTAAGAGTTTGATTTAACCTTGTGGGACTTGGCAAAGTGGAGAGCAGGAAAGTTAAATGATGCTTTAGTAATTTCTTAAGGTTGAGAGAAAGATTTTGTTGATAAGATATTCAGTGATTTATGGAGTTTTACAAAAGGAAATTAAATGATCTAAAAATTCATAAAGACATAGGGAATGATCTTAAAAGAATTATATCAATATTCACCTGTGTGCATATACACTCTCGCACCATTTTCACCGTTATTTTAAGATCTTTGTCTAATATCCTTTCAAAGACAATATAATCTACTTCATCCTGAAACCACCAAAACAATAACTCCTAGAAATACCTTGAGGCCATGGGTGCTTTTAACAAGAAAGGCATTTGAATACAGAATGATCTTCAGTTGATACACTGGTCACTTAAATTGTGATTTCTGTTTTTCTGTTGAAACCTTTTAGTGAGAGGAACTAATTCCGCAAAGTGGGATCTTGTGACTGTAATAAAAAATAAAACCAAATTGCAATGGATCATTTCATTTTCTTCCCTTTGGGAACTGAAAATGAAAAATTCAGGATTCTGGAATATTGTGCATGCCCCAAAGTTTATAATTATAAATAAAATATCATTTATATTTCTGTTAAAATATATAACAGATATTTTGCAGTTATATGCCAGCATTTGTAGTATTAACATACATCTATACTTTTCCCCTTAAATTAGTAGGACTTCATCTTTTTTTTAAGAGGGTCCTTTAGAAACAGAATTACCATTTGAGGAGAAAATATTTTGTTGTACACATCTTAAAATGGAAATACAAGCATTCAATTTGAAGGAGTATAGATTATATTTGTTGGATTAGTGATTGTATTGATGCTATACAAGGGTATATAAAACATTTAAAAGGTCCTCTCTAATTTTTGCAGCAAACAACTACATGTTGGGAGGAGATATTCATTCTAGAGAGCTTGTGACCCCTGCAAAGGTTGAAGAGAATGGTCCAGTCAGCAACTATAAATACCCTGAGGAACAGCTTCCTCAGGCCCCTGAAACAAAGAGTATCCTGGATGAAAATTATGCTGTGCAATCAAATGGTTCACTTCAGGGAACTATGAACTCTATACCTGACCGTTTGTCATCCCCTATTGAGGAACCCATTGTGGAGACTCAAAAACATACTTATGCTTCGATTGTACGTGGTTGCATTAAGTCCTGCTTGTTTCATTGTACACTGGATTTTGATGATTTTCTTTGCTCACTTCAGTTTAAACTCATTATATCTTTGATCATGATTGAATTTTAAAGGTTGCTAAAGGACAATCTGCAGTGCCTACTCAATCCTCCTCGAACAAGCCCACTTCTTCAGAATGGCAGCATGTACCCGAACCCCCTAGCCAGCCATCGGTTGCATCTCAGAACCTAACTGAGAGGTCTGGGGTGGAAACCCTAGAAGAAGCATCTTTCATGGAAGATGACGGTGATTTTCTTATACTTTGCCGTCATTATGCTTCCATTTGTGGATGTATTAGATCTATATTTTAGAGTTTCGGCGATTTTGCTGATTCTGTATGTCTTTAAATATGTCTTCTATAGTTGAAGTAAAGTCAGTATACGTGAGAAATGTTCCCACAACAATGGCTGCTTCTGAAATTGCTGAGGAATTCAAGAAGTTTGGTACACTCAAGCCTGATGCTGTGGCCATCAGAACCCGGAAGGTCCATTTATCTGCCTTTCCTGTTGTCCATATACTCGTACTTCTTTGAGTGGAACTACTAAATTTTGAACATTTCTTTTATGCAGGATATAGATGTATGCTATGCATTTGTAGAATTTGAAGATATCACTGGGGTGCAGAATGCAATTAAGGTTTGCGCATGTGCCTTTTAAGTTTAAGAAATCCAAACAATAAGCTCTCAGTCCAGTGATGGTGCTCCCATTTAAATGTGCAAAAGGATTTATGTGATGGTTGCAAAAGTATCTGATTAAGTCCTTTTCACCCCTAAACTAAGCAGGAGTTTCTCCCTGGCACTCAGTGTCTGAATTCAAAGGATACCATGTTCCATAGAAATCTCAAATGGAATGGGTAGGTGGTGTTTTAGAGCCAGGGTTTGCTGGTTTTTGCCATTTCTTTGAGATGGTGGTGTGTGCTTTCACTCTTGTAGTAGCAGATGGGGGTGGGGTGGGGGTGGGGGGAGCATTACCTCTTATTAGGTGATAAGCGAGTTTCTTTCTTTAACGTCATTGCTCTTCACCACCACAAGTCAGATGAATATCTTGTCTTCAATCTAATCTCACTTTTGCCTTACAGGCATCCACAGTTCAGATTGGCACACACCAGCTCCACATTGAAGGGCGGCGACCAAACAGAAACTTCTCAACTCGAGGGGGAAGTATGTATTAATTCTGTTCTATGCTGGCCTTAGATGTCGTTTGAAAATTTTTTATATTGAAAGTTCATAAGCATCAATTTAACAAGCTGTTGGCCAGAGTGCCTTTGCTCTTCGTTTGGCCAATAGATTTGATGGAACCTGAAGATCTGCTCCTCAAAAAGATAACTGTTGACTACTCCATAGCTCAGTATCCAGAATATGAAGTACTAGTTCAACTTATCTTCCCCCCATTTCATTATCCGAAACACTTCATAGCGCTAACTTTTTGGTTGCTCAAAAAGAAGCTTGGATTCCTTGCACTTGTTTCACATTATCATCACTGCTGAAAGCAACAGAAGGCAGCTAAAATTTGGGGGTTTGATCTTATTTATGCTTTTAGGAAATCTAAATCTTGCCCTTTAGTGGTTAGGAAGCTTAATGCTTCAAATTTGTATCTGCTATCATAAGCCGGTCAAAACTGTAACAGGAAAGACATGATCTTGCTCAGTTGCTTCTCATGAACTTGTGACTATATTTCAACCGTTCTATTGTTTGTTTTGGGCAGGAGCAAGAGGTAGTAGAGGAAGAGTTAGCTACCAGACGGAAGGAAGGGGCCGATTCAGTGGCCGTGGTTTTGGTAGGGGGAGCCATCAAGATGCCATTGACCGTGATTACAACAGACCAAGGGGCAACGGCTTCTACAGACACGCTCCTCGACAAGAAAGAGCATACTCCACCAACCAGCAAGGTTCGAGAAACGGTCACAACTCATCAGACTGAACGACTCATAGTAACTTTGAAGCTAAGCGAGAATTTCTTCAAAGAAGTGATTTTGCAGTATCTTCTCATTTATCAAGCTAAGGCGGCTTACTAATTAGACATGCTTGAGCTGATCGTGGCGATATTTTTGTTTGGGGCGCTTTGTTTTTCATCTTTTCGTTATTATAGCATATTTGAGAAATGGTTTCACGATTTTGGTTATTATATACAATAGTGATTTTTAATGATGGCAGTTAAACCTTCTATTTGAGAAATTCTGTTGAAAAACTGGTTGCAAATAATTATTATTTACTGTGAAGAGGGATGCAAAACTTGCTGCAAGAACATGTGGTCATCTTTTCTTGGAACAGAGAATTGTTCCCATTCGCAACTGTGCTTGCTACATTAAATGGACCCCAGGACAAAGTAGCCGGCAGACATTCTGGAACAACGGTAACTGATCTCAGAACAGGAAATGGTACTCTGGATTAAGGTCAAAAACCAAATTACATTCTAAATGCGCAGAAAGTTAGTACAATGATATACTTAAAACGTCGTACTGTTCTTGTTTTGCAGTACTAGAGTATAAGGTAACCAAATACAACATATTTCTTATATGCATCCTACCAGATCTAAACTACATTCTAAATGTCATAAAAACAGTCACAACGGGTCTCATTGGATTCTAAGGAACCAAGAAACCATGACATTCCGAATATTTGTTAAGCATTTGCTGCAGTTGCCGCTCCTTGTCCTACAGGCATCCGATTCTGAGCTTCCTCTATAGCATCCTCCTCGACCTCTGTTTCCCAGAGAAACTTTGCATATGACGCAAGCACATTGCTGAAACCAAATGAAATGAAGATTGAACACATGCATTTAACTAGCAAATGTGCAGAAACAGCACAATCGCACAGAAGCAACAAAATTACGGTAATGAATGCAGAAGTACCAGCTTACCTGTCTTCAGGAGTTGCTTGAGCTGCTCTTTCGAAGTAGGCAACAGCCCTGTCTTTATCACGATGACACTGCCATACGATATCAGCATATAGAGAAAGCGCCTGCCCATCGCGGGGATCTGCTAGTATTGCACGCGAATAGTATTCTTCGGCTCCCTGAAGGTCTCCATTTGACTGTCAATAAAACAACAAATGGTACCATGTTGCAATGAATAATTAACCATTTCATTTGAACCAACAGCTAAATTCTTCACTTGCATAAGTGGAAATCACATGAAACTGCGGATTTTGTTGAGAAGTCTGGGATGATTATATAGGCGAACTCTAAAGAAACATCTTTTACCTGATGCAAAAAGTGAGCATAGTTTCTCAGAATCAATGGGTTACAAGGATTTTCGTCGACCACCCTCTTATAGTATTCTTCAAGAGTAGTCCTCTCATCTGGATGGCTGATTATGTAGTCTTGATTAATCCCACCACCAAAACCCGTCGTGCCGATTCCTAGGCCCATTGCAAGATGTAAAGGTGGGCTAGATGGTCTCTTTTCTTCTTTAAAATCTTTGGCCGAGATATCCACCAGGACAGCATTCTCATCAACCTGCCGTTTTCATGTAAGTTGTTGTCTGAACAACTATGCCTTAACTTCAACTACTTATACAATGTAAAACAAACAAACCTGTGCGTTAGATGAAAGTTCTTCTTCCTCATTCCCATCTATTTCCCACAGGAAATTGGCATATGCAGCCAGAACATTGCTAAAAACAAGAGAAAACTTCTACTGTTAGAACAAATAACAAATTGAATCGTAGAAGTGAGAAAACAAAAGGCTAGTTTAGCAGCCACAATGTTCGGTTCAAGCATCTAGCAACACCTAGATATCGAACTTAATGAAAAAGAATGACCGGTAGCAGCCTCGAACCGAAAGGCCGACCCTTGTGAAGGACTATCCATATCTACTTCATTTCTCCATAGATATGATAACTTACCTATCTTCAGGAGCTGCCTTGGCTGCCCTTTCAAAATAATCTGAGGCTCTTGCTTGATCGCCGTGGAGCTCCCACACTAACTTAGCATACCGAGACAGTATTTCACCGTCATTAGGATCTGCCCGTGTAGCCCAGAAGTAATACTCCTCTGCACCCGAGAAATCTCTCTTGGACTGTTGTAATGTTTTACATTTCATTTACAAAAAGAATATTACAATGGGATAAAATTTCAAAATGTACTGGAAAAGGGAATAAACATTCAAGTCTTATCATCATATCTGCGGTGAATTCTGATATATTCTTTGAAAGTGAATTTTCTAGTGATCTCCTTCCCAAATTGTTCAGATGAACAGATGGACCAAGTCATAAATACTTCTGTATCAAGAATTCACTAGTTTTCTCCACTGATCTAGCTCTATTTCCTAAGCATGATCTCTAAATTGCTTCTGATACTAACATAAAGACAACATAAATAAATTCTAAAAACAAAGTAGTAAGCAGGAACAACGGAAATGAAGGTAAAAATACACAAACCTCCAGATACTGAGCATAGTTTCTTAGAACTAAGGGGTTGGAAGGATCTTCAAGAACCATCTTACTGTAATGTTTGTCAAGATCACTGCTATGATCAGAAACCTGCCAGCCAACTTCAACACCATTACCACCAATGCCGTGTTTAATTGCACCAGCCCCTGTCGCAAGATCAATGGTAGGGCTCATGGATTTTTCTTCAACTTCAACCTTAAGATCTTTAAATCGGTTCAATGGCCTCTCTTTTTTTTCTTCTTCTTCTTCTTCCTCTACCTCCTCATCCTCATCTTCCACAATCATTCCAATGCTATTCCTCCCAAAGCTAAACTGAGCTTCTATGCTATCTCCAACCGTAGCAGATCTCACCAGCTTCCCCTGACTATCCATCAACTTCTCTTTGATCAAATCTTCCTTCTCGGCCTCTCCCTCAAACTTATCATCGTCACTGTATATCGAGAACGATGGTTCTGTATGCAAAGTTGATTTTTGGTAGTTACACAAAGATTCACTCATCACTCTTCTCGAGCTATAAAATCCTCCAAGTCCTTCCAAATTGCTATCTGATTGTGCTCTGCGGAACGTTATTCGACCAATGGCTCTATGTTTTGGACTGAATTCAGGTAAACAGGAGTTGGAAGGATAGACAGGAGATGAGTTGCAAGAAAACGAACTCAAACGTTGCAAACCATGACAGAACGAGACTTTTGCTGTGCGATGTTCATGTGCTTTTGGTAGTCTACCGTTGCTGCTGATGTTAGTGTCCAAGTCTAAACTGGGAGAATCTGAGAAGAGAGATCTGGCCACTGGGGCTGATGAGCTCCTAAGCAGCATTTGATCAAATGTTATTTATTCCTTGCTTGAGACTTGTGAAAGTTATGACCTGTGGATAAAAAATGGAGGTCCCATGTGACAAGATAACATTAATAAATGAAAGTAAAGCCCCTTGCAAGTTTACAACTTTGGTTTCAGCATTGACTTAATAAAGTAATAGTATAGACTATTACGGTAAAACAATTAACACAAAAGTCTTAAGTCACGCAAAGCATTTTAGAGCGAGAACGCCATGGTATACAAACGTGTCCCGAGCATCATGCTTTATTGCCTAATTCAGAGAGACAGCACGATTGATAATGGCCACAAATCAAGAGCTTAAACAGCATGGGAACATCAAGGACATTTTAAGTTTAATATTTTCATGCCCATCCATATGTAGTCTCAAAAAATCATTCTCATTTCTCCTAAACTACTTTATCTCAATTTTTTTTCTAATTAGAGAACCAAATTTCTAGACGTAAGGAGTCAATATGTAACGTTGAGATTTGTGGCCTTTATGTGCTTGTATCAATCAATACTCACATGCAAATAGAAAACAATACCTACCAAGTAGCAAGAGACATGTGAGTCCTCTCAAAGAGTGAAGTCAAAGTAACAATCCCAAGAACCATACTAAAATTATACAAGGTGGTACCTAATTAAATGCAAAAACAAGAGTAGCATACTCGCGCGGTCCCAGAGATTTGAATATTCGAACACTACATTTTCAGGGATATTTCTATCAAATTCATGTACCAAGTAAACGAAATTGTTACGATTGCGAGGATAACGAGCCTCCAGTTTTTGCTTTTGACCATAACAAATACCTGAGATCTTCATTATTCTTATTTCTCGTCGGTTCTTCTTGTTACTATTCTCCCAATTTCATTGCTCTCGAGTTTCTACTTATCGGACACACTCATACACAATATATACATATATAATAAAATTTTCCTTTCTCAACCATCGTCGCATCAAATCAAAGAGGATGACAAATATGAAACCAAGAGAGGATAAAAAATGGAGTACAAGTAAAGGGCTACATCCATTCTTACCAAACATTCTTGTCCAAGTTCATACAACTATGGACAACCGTGATTGCACTTATCATGTGATACGCTCAACCAATCACATATCAAGTACATTCCTCTTGAATTTAACCTGATCAAGTTAGAGTTCTCCATATTTTCTTATCAATTCTATATGTATAAATTCTCCATATATACATATACGTGTATTCAATCATTAATTATACATTGGTCCAATACAAGATTAGTCGAAACTTACAACCTCGAAAGAACAACATCATTAATTTCCCCGAACCCAGAAAGAAATTCTTGAACAGACAAGAAAATGAAACATGAATGATGATCATAGAGATCATGAGAAGGCCCACACATACCTTAGGTTTTCTGCCTTAATGCAGCTGGAAAACAAAAACAACTGAAGAAAATTACACCAAACAAACCAGACAAATAAATCTACGTACGTCTTATGGCTCACACTTTAATTTGGTGTGTTTGTAAGGTTACAAATGGAGTTTTCCGAAAAGTTTGGACACCAGAATTAAGGTATCCTGAATTGCAACAATAAGGAGCATAATAGTAGTATGATTCTGTTAGGCCTTTGGGGCGCCGACATCACTCCACGTGTTCATCTTCAACCCACGCGTGTGTCTTTGTCAGCGCGGTCCTTTTATTTATTAAGCTTTTAAACAGAGGGGGCTCTGCAATTGCATGCAATCTCCGAAAGTTATAATTTATGTTCCACAACTTATTATTTCTGTAATTTAATAATATTTATTTTAATCATAAAATTTATTTTTATAAGTCAAGAGAGTTTATAATTTTAGTTCCAACTATAATTTCTATTAAATATTTAATGAAATATATGCAAATCACATGCTCCCTCTACTAAATCAATGGTCAGTTACTTAAAGAAATACGTCCAAATTATGTTGCTAAATATAAATATTAGTCGCATTCTAATTTCATTTTAAAAGTACAATCTTGTGGGCATTAGTCTATTATTTTTATTTGAAAAACGAGCAATAGTCTATTGCAATAATTGTTAGTTAAAAATTTAATATTAATAATTAATGTATGTTAATTATTGATTAAAAGTATTATATAATTGTAATCAATTCACTGAAAAAATAAAAAGAAAAAATTGCTAACTGTTTCAAAAATATGTTCAATATTATTACTACGTTATTGTGCAAGAAACACTGGTCTCAGATTCTAATAAACTATCGGTCATAAAAAACTTTATTATGGCTTTATATATATATATAAAATCGATCTATTATTACATTATTTAAAATATTTAAATTTAATAACTAATTTAATATATCGATATTTTCAAATCAATAAACATTTGAAAAGTAACCAAGAAATAAGAAACTATTATTAGAAATAAATTACATATTTATATTTGTGGGATTCGAATTAACGACCAAACTCTTGATTTGTGAGACGTAAACTTTACAAATTGGTTAGCAAAAATTATCTTTCACGTATATTGATTGAGTTATCAATTTTCCATGTGAAAAGGTAAATAAAACTAAGGGCACATACCATTAAATAATTCTTAAAAATATAATTTTGTATTGTTTTAGTTAAATTAAAATTCCCTATATATATACATATTTAACTTAAAGTAGTCATAACAAACTTATAATTTTTTAACAAACTTCACATCACTGCAAGAAATCATTTAATAATTACTAATTGTCATAATTAAAGATATTATAGCCGTAGTAAATAGTTATTAATCACGACCAGCAATACTTGATCGTAATTTGTACAAGTGTGGTTAAAATATTTATCATGACAATTTTTTTGACATTGATTCTACGACTAATTTAATTTATTTATTAATATCAACAAATTCAATGATTTTTTATTAATTGAATGATTTTTTTGTAATTTAAAAAAAAATCAAAATTATTAAATGCAATTTATTGATTTACAGTGACGTTATGTATAATTATACTAAATTTTAAGAGATAACGGCATAATTAACCATAATTAAAAATGGATATTGAATACGGATGGAGCAAATATATTACAGGTGTAAGAGCAGGAGTGCATCAATCTTAAGCTAAAAATGAATGCTTGTGAAGGAAATCCGACATTCCATATTTCCAACCACTCTTATCTCATCACTACTCAAATTTCTACATTCCGTAGCATCCGCTGATTTCATTTTCATGTTCTCTGGAGAGGTCAACATCCTCTCCTCCTCCTCCGCCCTGCTCTCTTTCTCCTCCGCATCAACCATCCCTCGTCGTCCCTCTTCCGGGCGGCGGGTGGAACATTGATCCTTCGTTCGCGGTTGCATGAGATCGTTTCAGTCTGGAGGAACGACGTCCGTGAAACGAGACATTCTTCTTTTCGCGATCGTCGTTCTTGTTTTATGTGTTTCGTGTCCTCTGAAGAAAATGGCGCCGGAGAAACCGTTCCAGCTCCTGGAGATAAACATCATCTCCGCGCAGGATCTGGAGCCCGTCTCCAAGAAAATGCGCACCTATGCAACGGCGTGGCTGCACCCGAATCGGAAGCTGTCGTCGTGCGTGGACGCGGAGGGTAACAACAGCCCCACGTGGAATGACAAGTTCGTGTTCAAGGTGGAGGAGGAGTTTCTCCGGCGGGATACTTCCGCCGTGATGATCGAAATCTACGCCAAGCAATGGCTTCGGGACACGCTTGTGGGCACGGTTCGTGTGCTCGTCGGGAATCTTATTCCTTCGTCCACCCGCACCCTCGGCCACCATCATTTTGGAATGCGGTTTGTCGCCCTTCAGGTTATTTTTTCTCATCCTGCTGTCCAGTTTGAATCTCTCATATTTGTTTTATTTTGTCTTTTTCATTTCTTGGTACATGTGTTTCCTTTGTATTACATATGCATTGGTGTCATGATTTCATTCTCCAAAATTTGATTTCATGGGAAGATCTAAGGGGTTTGAAGCCTATATAAGGTGTTATTAATTAACATTCAGAGGCCGATAGTAGGAGGGCCTTTTTGTGAAATAATTTTGTCTGTCATTTGCAATTTTTAATGGAACGCCGGTCAATTTTAAAATTGGGTAAAACGTGGAGTCAAGTATGAAATTACCCTATTATGAGGAACTAATTACGTTGCAATTTTGCCTGCCATGACCCTTATACGTCATATTCATGCATTCTTCATATTGATGAATTATTTTAAGTTGCACAACATTAGTATTTAATTAATTAGACATTTCGACATAACCAAATGTGCTTTGGTCCTTTGGACATCGAATACGGAATCAGGTAGATATACCGATAGCTTCCCGCTTTGGACATCGAATACGGAATCAGGTAGATATACCGATAGCTTCCCCTTTTATAAAACATCGAAAGGTCACTGGGGGGCTTTATAGATACAAATCCTGACAGCAGCTAAATTAACATGCTTTTTAGTTTCCATATGAAACATTGTCAGGGGCTGAGATCAAAGAGGTAGATTTGTTTGATGGAATGGAATTTCCAAGAAAGTAAATGTATAAGTTAGCTAGTAGACTATGATTTACTAATATCCTCTTAATGTGATGGAATTGCCGATGTTTCATGTTCATCCTTGTTGCAATGGCTACTTGAACCCCTGACCGACGTTTTTAAGTTTGTCCTATGATCATGTAAGATGATGACATGGGCTCGTCGCTTTTTCTTGGAATATGAATCAGGTACGTCGGCCATCAGGACGTCCACAGGGCATTCTTAACATTGGTGTGGCCTTACTTGATAGCTCTATGAGGAGCATGCCGTTGTACAGACAACTCAGTGCCTCAGCGGTCGGGTACCGTGATTTGATGGATGATCCACCTGCACTTCAGCAGCCCCACAAGAATGAAAGACAGAATCATGATGACAACAACCAGACTTCAAATGTGAAGCCTTTCTTGCGGAGATCAAAGAGTGAACGCAGTGAACACATATTCGATCATTTTACACCTGGCAGCTCGATGATTGCAATTCCGTTGAAGGCGGAAGCCAAAGAAAGCTCGATCCTAAGTATTACAGAATGTGTGGTTCCCTTAAAAGGGCTGAAAAAGACGGGCAAGGCAAGTTCGGTGATCAGTGGTGCAGAGCTCAGAGAGAAACCGAAACAAAAAGGTAAGAAATCAGGCAAGGCAGGTTCGGTGCTAAGTGACTCAATCTTGAGCAAAGAGTCCTCTGTTCGCAAGGTTGAGACGTCTTTGAAGACTAAAGACGATGCAATTGAGGAGAAGGATAATGAAAATCCAGGGACAGATGAATCAGGCGACAAAGCTACAAACAAGGTAGTTGATGAAAAATCAGGCACAAAAGCTAAGGTGGTGAACAATGGGGATTCACCTAAAGAGAAGCTACCAGTTGCAACCATTGGGAAACCGGTGGGGAAGTACAACGGTAACGACTACGGTGCATCAAAGGGGCCTTTGCCACAGGGGAAGTGTGTGATTGGGGCCCCAGTCAAGAAAGGCAATTCTCTGTGGTCCGACTCTGAGGTCGGTCCTTCACCTTCAGAGGTGGCTGCCGTTATGGCTGAAAAGAAGTATCCTTTAGAGGACAATCAGAGCTCTGTTCTGGACGGTTGGAGCTTGGACGAAAGTGTGGAGGGGCTGCGGTCAAAGCTGGAGAGGTGGCGTATGGAGCTACCGCCGTTGTATGATCGTGGCTTCTCCACAAGCAGCTATAAATCATCGGGACCGCACCCTCGTAGGCGCACGGACAAGGGGAGTGGATTGCTCTCGTGCTTTGGCAACATATTTGGATACGAGTGCCAATGCATATGCGGTAAGCCTCCGGGGAAAAGGAGCCGTGGAGGCAAGTTCCAGAGCCCCTCAACAATCACTCCAGGCCGATCTTTCCTTTGAGACTAACATGGATATGATACGGAACAAGTTTGGTTTGATCATTCCTTATTTCTTGTCATGTTAGGACACTCTTCCCACGAACTAGTTGTGTGTGTTTTATATTGTTTGTTTTGCGTACCATACATGTAATATTTTCATGTTCGTTTAGTGTAAAGTTGTACGACAAATTCATCAACTCTTTGATTTCCTACACTTTTATTTATACAAAAAAATATTTAGTATGTCAACAATATAAATTAATTAATCTCTCCTTACTTACAACCACTTATATAATTAATAAAATAATCATTGCTAACATTATCCTATATATATATATCAGAATAATCTAAGTTTAAGAAATTAAATACAAATAACAATCAAAATTAAATCGTAAAATTTCGATATTTCTTTTAGAGTAATCTTATTAATGTGTCAAATAATATTAGAACTCTTTGATAGAATTTTCTAAAAATATAATAATATATATCTTGAGGATGAAGCACGTGCCTCTATTATTTTCACTTTTTATTTTCTATTGATGTTTTATAGTGTGTATTGTAATACATATATCTGTTAAATCTATGTTTAAAATCAGATAGAGATGTGTTGTTTTACTATAATTTTTTTCATCTCTTATTGATATTTGAATTATGCATACATTTACTTTATCATCTCTAAACGTGTCATTAAAAGATTTCTTTGAAAAATTTATGCTGTATTCTTATCGACTTCAATTAAGAAAGGATAAATATCAACAACCTCCCTTGAGGTTTTGACATAATTATGAATACTTTCTCATTATTTGAAAAATTATCAATACCCCCTAATTTTAACGACCGTCTAATAATTAGTCTAGTCCATTAGGTTTCCATCCATTTTTTGTGGTGAATTGACCAAAATACCTTTGTGGATTAAAAATTATAATTTTATTTATTTTTTAATTTTTTTGAATTTCTTATAGACTAAGTGATAATTTTAAATTTTTTTCCATCCGCCCCGTTTGATTTTTTTATAATTCTTTAATTTTTTAAAAAAATAAAAAAATACTGTAAGGACAAAACTAATAATTTCATACCATTCAAGGTTTTACATAATTTCATCAAACATCAAGGGATGTATTTATAATTTTTCAAATAATAATAAGGTATTTGTAATTATGACAAACCCAAAAAAAAATCATTGTAATTTACCCATTAAAAAATGAAGAAGATCCTTGATCATGCTAATCAGCTCTGAAATTTGTTTCTTTTTGGGGGGAGGGGGGGTGAGGTCATAAAAAGGTATAGGTATAACTGATCAGGTTTAGATTGGGTTTGTTAAGACCAAAGACTCAACCCGTCAAAAATTCTTGGGCCCAAATTGATCCGAGACACAGCGGATCAGGCTCGATGGACTTAGTTTAGAATTTTTAAAATATCAAAAAATATATTACTTAAAAGAATACTGCAATAACTTTATAATAATAATATGACAAAATATTACTTTTGGTCCCACTAGATAGGACACTTCTCACTTGCAGTCCCACGCTTTACGTGTTCAACAACTTTAGTCTCAAAATCCTATTTTTTTAACAGAAATGGTCCTATTCCATTAACAACTATCGGAAACGGCACGTAATTGGGGCAAAATGTCACTTTGGTCCCACTAGATAGGGTCCTTCTCATTTGCAGCCCCACACTTTACGTTTTCAACATCTTTAGTCCCAAAAAAAAGGCACCAAAAAAATATTTTTTTGCTATTTATATATGTAAATAACCCACAAAAACCACACAACATGTTCATCTTTTTTTCATCACTTAATCTTGAGAGCAATAGGCCAAAAGATGTCACAAACATTTCAAAATACTTCAAATATTTAATGCTATTGTAATGGTGAATTATGTGTAAAAGGACTAATGGATATGCTTTTTTTGCAAGTAATTATAGTTTATGTTGCGTTTAAATGTATAAGCATAAATCCTGAAAGCAATAAAAACGAAAACTAAAATTGCACAAAAGTACTAAATTGCAAAAAAACAGAAAATATACTAAAATTCACTAATTTTTATCATTAATTAAATGTGTTATAAAGTGCAACTTTGCATGCTTAAAATCTGCAAAATACTACCACTTTACAAACACATAATGTGTCAAAACATCTCCCAAAAGTCTTACAGTACCTTGCAACATTTTGTTCCTTAAAACAACACCGATGAATGCGAAAAAATCTCACGGGACAGCGTCAAGTGCACCTCCGGCGATGATTCCTGCACCACACCAAAAAAGACAAAAAAAAAATAACAATATAAATTATATAATTACAGAAAAAGTTGACATTGACGATGATACAGGTTACAACCCAGTGTTTCGGAGTAAGATACGTAAGTACACACTAACGTCCTAACCGACATCGAAGTAAACGGCGACGATGAACTCACCTCGAGGCGATGAGGACGGTAGCTACCTAGAAGACGTTCCCTTTAACGCGGGATTTTGCACAAGTGGAGAAGATGATGGTTTGAAATGAAAAAAGCGAGAGCGAAGTAAAGACGGTAGGTGTGTGTACAAGGCCAACTCCGTCATTTCAACAGCTAATTTGAGGGTATTATAGTCAAAGCAACACAACTTAAATGCTGAGATAGATGGTCCGGATGCGAATCCCACTCCCATTGCCCGGATTCGTATCAGGCGAATAATCCACCAATGTACCGGGCTTGGATCACCAGTAACGGGCCGTCGATTTCGCAGGTAAACGGATTGCTGCACTGGATTACACCGTATATACTGCCTATTCCCGAGGGGTAAACACGGCCTTAGCCTATGTGTGGTGTTTGTGGGTTATTTACATATATAAATAGTAAAACAAATATTTTTTTGGCACTTTTTTTTCCCTCCAAAAACTAAATACAAGCATGGTCTTCTTATTTTTTTCACTAGCTGTCAAGTCACGTGCCGTTTCTATTAGTTGTTAACGGAACAGGACCATTTCTGTTAAAAAAATAGAGTTTTGGACTAAAGGTGTTGAACACTTAAAGCGTGGGACTGCAAATGAGAAGGGCCCTATCTAGTGGGACCAAAAGTGTTATTTTACCTCAGTTGACTAACGGCACGTGACTTTCACGTGCCGTTTCCGTTAGTTGTTAACGGAATAGGACTATTTCTGTTAAAAAAATAGGGTTTTGGGACTAAAGGTGTTGAACACGTAAAGTGTGGGACTGCAAGTGAGAAGGGCCCTATCTAATGAGACCAAAAGTGATATTTTGCCTAATAATATATTGAAAAGTTTTGTTTTATATAAATTTATATGGGAAAGTTTTAAATTTAGGGATAATTATATTGCCCTTCCCTAAGATTTGATAAAATTATACTTCGACCCTTTATGATTTGAGAAATTATATTTAGTACCCTTGATATTTGTTTTCGTCTAACAAATAGATCCATTCGTTAGTCAAAATCCACCAAATTTATTGAAATTGACAAAAATATTGAAGAAAAATTTATACTTATCCTCGATTGACTTATTACGAGGGAATTAGTCCCTATACTTAACTACTTATTCAGTTTTAGTCATCAAATTATTGAGCTTGATAATATTAATCTCAAACTGATATTTTTTTAACAATTTTGATTCCCTACGTTTAATTTGATGTTAGAATTGACGGAGACAGAATTGAAGGGGAAAAAACCTCCCTTTTACCTCATTAGAGTTTGGCACTTCATGAAATTGGCTAAAAACATCAATTTCTATTATTTTTGTTCAAACTTGAAGATTTACTCCAACGAAAATTGGAAAGAGAAAATGGATTCAAACAGTAACACCAAATTTTTTTCTTATTCTAAAAACTCACTCCGTTTTAAAAAAAAAATTCTTCTCATACAAACAAATATTTAGTTTGTGGACTCTTTCTGTGTCTTAACATTTGTTATGCAAAGGTTAACATATATGATAACATTGCAATTCAATCAGCACAAAATTTTATTGCTTAGAAATATTTCCAATAATAATTATATGGCTGTTCGAATATGTATAAAAGCTGTGCTACTACAAATACATTAGTTATATTATTTGTGTAAAGCTTATGTATTTTGCAGGTACTATTGGATACACAAGTTGTAAAAACAAATTCTTGTAAATATTCTTTCCAATGCCGTCTTCGTCAATTCTAACATAAATTTAACGGTAAGAATCAAAATTATTAGAAAAAGCGTCAGTTGGAGAACTAATATTGTCAAACCTGATAGTTTGAAGATCAAAACTAAATAAGTGGTTAAATATAGGGACCAAAATCGTAATACTCCTACTTATTACGGATTAAATAAATTAATTATGACCAAACTATTCTTATAAGAGTATTTGTTTGACCTGCAATAAGTCAATAGGAATAAATATAGATTTTTGTTTATTTTTTTTCTAATATTAGCAATTAGGTGGATTTGTACTAAAGGTGGGATCTATTTGTTGTATGAAAAAAATATCAACGGTATTAGATATAATATTTTAAACAACAAAAAATCTAATACAATTATACCTAATCTTCGAGAGGATCGTATAATTATCCCTAAATTTTAAAATATTTAAAACATTTAGAATATGTATTACTTATATATACATTAAGATATTTATAAAGTATTTAAAAAATATAAAGAAATAATTTAATTAAATTATTTTTTTTTTTTTTGAGGAGGGTATTTTCCCATTCATTTTTTTCTAATAAAATATATACGATTGTTGCTTCAAAATTCGTCTAAAAAAGAACGGGTCGGGATCCAGATTAGACCCGGGCCCATTGCCATCATAGGTAAAGGAGATTCACCCGGTCAGCCGCGAGCTTTGTCGGTCGACGTGGCAATTGGAGCGTGGCCTAGTCACGTGACTTTGTGGCCCACATTGTTTCATTGTCTTGTTCCATTTTGGACGTATTATGTTCATTAAAAAATTATAATTTTAGTACCATATATCGGAGGGTCTTACAAATTTGGTACTATATTTATAAAATAATTTATTTTGATATTGTATTTTAATGGACTGAAAATGATATTATAAAAAATATAGTAATGAAATTGTCAATCCAAAAATTAAGATACTAAAATTACAATTTTCATAAACTATGGTATTAATTTTGTCGTTTCTTCTATCGTATGATACTATTGAACAGAGTATTTTATAAAATATGGTACCAAAATCGTAAAATGCCCTATAATATGGTACTAATTTTGCATTTATCTCATAATTATAAATTTAAATTTTATATGAATATTAATTTTATAATTTTATGTGAGTTTATATAAATTTTACATACCCACTTTATAATACTTAAGTGAAAATTGAAGTTAAATTCTTTTATGTCGGCGGTGTTACGATAATTAAATTAGGCAGATTTTGTAACGATTAGACTCACATGAGTATAACGAACCTCAGAGGGTATTTGATTAAGAGGCTGTTTGGAGTGAGCTCATAAGCTATTTAAAATATTTTATAGAATATTTGAGAGCTTGTAAGATACTACAGAATATTTGATAAAATTTTTAGAAAAAGATCTTATAAGTCAATTTATTTTAAGATCTTAACAAATTCTCTCTAATTAATTATAAATTTGTATTTCTAATATCTTATAAGCTCTATAATTTTATTTTATCCAAACACTTAATGAACGTATTTTTAAAATAGATTTAACATCTAATAAATTTTGAAAATATTTTATATACTTCTTACTTTTTTTTTAAGGCTTTTAATCTCATAATATTTTCTTATAGAGCTTGTAAGCTTTTTTTCTGGAGTCACTTTTTTTATAAGATAATTTTTTAAATACTCCCTATATAGTTTTTTATTTTATTTTTATTTGATAAAACGCAGTTTGTTAAATTATTCCATACATTCAAATTTAAAGTCTGATCCAATACATCGATATTTTTAAATTAATAACTATATCCAAATAATTTAAAAAAAAAAAGAGAAACTACTATAAGTAGATCATATATACACTTGTATTTCGTATGATGTAGTTGTGATTTTGAATTATGGGATGAAAATTAATCCTAGAGATAGAATTTTTTGAGAGAGAGTAGGTTGTGCGCAGTCAAATCAATGAATAGTCACCTGGTATAAAAAAATAATATTTTGATTTTTTATACTGATATTGAAAATTATATAATATGATAGAATATATGTATTTATTATATGATATATATATATATATGTGAGACTTTAATTTATGAAGTTATTTTAATTGGTTAGTGGTAGGTCCCTACTTTCGGACACAAAGGACTGTGGTGATTGTCCACTATATAGTAGACATGAGAACAAAAGATGGAGAGCAAAGAGAGCATGGAGCAGTACAATATTTACAAATATTCTTGTAAAAAGACTCAATCCTCCACACTTCAATTTTAACCTATCTTTCTTGCTAATTAAAGTTGAGACACCCTAATCCTCATTAGATCTTCCTAATCACTGACAACAAATTAATTGTTCTAAGTTAAGACACAAGTGCCTTAAATTGTTAACTTTTCAATAAACTAGCACTGGGTTCAAGTTTCTAGGGTGCCAGACCCAATTACTCAATTGTCACATAATTAATTATTATAATTAACTTAGTATGTTGTAATTTAATTGCACAACTTCTAGAAATAAGAATTGAAGCAACACAAGATATGACATATGAGGAAAGGATAACGTTTTTTGACTTTTCGGCATTGTTTGTAATAGCTTCTGTATTTATAATCAGGATGTGTTGTAAAAGAATTTGTAAATCCTAAGGTTATTAGTTATTACACTATTAGAAAAAAGGAATTCTTATATAAATTGCAAAATTAAAACAGAAGAAAAAAGAAAAAATTATGGGGATTTATTTATTATTTCTCTCACTAGAAGAAATATAGTTTTTCGCTATGGTAATTAAATTATCATAGTTAAAAGTAAAAAAATATGGCAAATACTATAATTACAATTGTGCAAACTATTAGTCGATATTTCTGCAACCGAAGCCAAAGCATTTACTACAGCTAAAACGTATGATAAATATTTTGAATATAGGCAAAATCATAGTAAATGTTGATTTGTCTATCTTCACGTGATAGATAATATTGATTTATTACGATTTTTAAGGCGTGATGATTTATAGTGTAGAAAAAAAAACAATCATTTTTTTTGTAGTGTTTTAAAATTACATGATAATGTTCAACTTAATTCGATTTGAGAAAATCAAATACCAATATATATATATATATATATATTCCTATACCATTTAAATTTAGAACAAAAACCCCGTTTAATTTTAATAATCATATACAACATCCCACTCAATATTTAGGAATTTTTACCCAAAAAAAAAATCGTGAAGCTAATAATTGCTATGTGAGAACTATAATATTGAACAAGTTAAGAAACTTGTATGGAGCGTGATTGCCGTGACGTGCTATCTCAATTAATAATACATAAAACAATCATCATTCTTTGTGTTTTCAACCTTTTTTTCCCCTCACAATGGTAAGAACAATCACTATTCTTCAAGTGCGTAATAACACTTACTAGCGTATTCACCAACCACAATCACAAAAATTCAAATGAATAATTAATCAATTTTAAATATATATGAATAAAAATTAGTAATAAAGCTTATTAATCCAAAACAAATAAATATAATTACGGGCATTTTAATTAATCCGCATATCGTGGAAAGAAATAATTATTACGAAATTATGCATTTTAATAAATAGTATAGATACACAATCCATTTCTTGATTTGCAGATTATTTTAAATTTTTGTAGAAACTTATATATGTTGGAGGAAATTACATTGACGCCTCCTGATGTAGGTTTAATTATAGAAATATAAGTATATTATTTGAAATTATAGTTGTAATTATAAGTACACACCAAATTCAGTGGCGAAATTTTACACAACTATCTCATTAATACGTTACAGTACTAACACCCTTTTAAGGGGTGCGCCCGTAATTTTATAAAGATTAAAAAATATTTATATAATTGGGTCTAATCTAAAAAAGTGTGGATGTAATTTAGTTTTTATGTTACGTTCGGACACATCATTAAATCCCTTTTTCCTTTACATCATAGCATCACTTTTCTTAGTTGTAATGTTGTAATAGCAATTAAAAAAACAAAAAAGGGAGTGGTTGGGTGGAAAGAATTGGAATTAAAATTAAAGGAGTACATATATTTGTAGGCCTCGAGAAAGATTCATTCCTGTCCCTGCAATGAGTGCATGAATAAAAAGTTGAGTACAACATTTTTAAGCATGAACAACTAAAGAATTGTTGTCGGGAAGTAAACACATACCTAGTACATTCCACTTCAATTCTTGAGGTGAAAATCAGGCAACCTTTATATATTAGTATATGCTTTTTTAATATGTTATGACACAATTTTCATAATGATGTTGTCATATCTAATTTGGGATAAATGATAATTTTTCATTTGTTAAGAAATTAATCTAATTTGATTGTCGGAGGATTTTAGTAAAAAAAAATATGTATCCCAACTAGCTAGTCTGGCAGCTCTATTCGATGTCAACAATGAAAATTTTAGGCAATAATTTTGGTAGTTCAAAATTGAGATTTTATAAATAAGTTTGAGGTTACGGGCATCCGATGTGTGGTTATTTATCACACTTTGTATAGATCACATTCTAAACTCTATAATAAATAATTAAAATTTATCCTCCACGTAAATTCTTGACACGTCATTTTTTCACAAACAAATTAAATTTTCTATTTAATTTCATAATTAGAGACAGAAACGGAAATGCATATAATACAAGATTAATTATTGGATGCTCCGTTGCTAATTCCAACTCTAATTAATATTAAAATTGAAGTAGCGACAGAATATTGCATGTTTTAAAATATCAAACACAAGTCAAATCCGTCGTTAAGTTTTAAAATGTTATCAATGATTTAAGGGAAAAAATGCATGCTTTGTCAAATTAGAGACGAATATCTTTTCATCTCTGATACTACATTCTCTTAGCTGGGGATCGAACTAAACTTTCTATATTAATTAAGGAAAACTATAACAAGTTTTTATGATATTTGTTATAATTACAAATAATCGATCGTTATTTAAAAAATTATAAATATTTTGTAAAATTAATAAACGTCTAATAAATATTCGTTAATTATGACAGTTTATATAAGAAGATATTTATGATTATGACAAATTGGATGGAGCCGTTATAATTTTTTCAACAAGAGTTAATTCTCTAAAAAAGAAAAAAACAAAATGAAGGTGAGTTGGGGTTTGTGGGGATCAAAAAGTGCACAGGGAAAAGAGAATTGAGAAGGAGGGATTGCTGGGCGCACTTAGCAGCAGACATATGGGTCCCGACATCATCACTATCTCCACCATTCTGCTCGCCACCCGCCATTACATTATCCCAACCCTTCTCCACTCTTTCTTTCTCCGCCTTCTTTTTCCACCTCTCAGGAACAATTACTCTACTTGTCTCTCATCCTCCTCCTCTTCTTCTCTTTGCTTCCTATTTTCTTCGCGTTCTTGTTTATGTCATGGAATCATCTCTGGGCTTCCTAGGCGGCGGGGGTGGTGGTGGGGGGACGGGGTTGTCGTGTGAGCAGACGTCGAAGGTTGGAAAAGACTACATGGGCATGTCAAAAGAAGCTGGACTTGAGTTGGGGCTGGGGCTGAGTCTTGGAAATAGCGGTGGCGGCGGCGGCGGGGGGGGGGGGGGGGGGGAGGGGAAGGGTTCTGCATGGGGCGAGTATGGGAGGATATTGACTGCAAAGGACTTTCCTAATGGATTTTCGTCTGGTAGAACTGGCAATGGTGGTGGCACGCTGCTGATTGTGTTGATGAGGGATCTGCTTCTGCTGCTGTCAGGTTGGATTCTTTTCTTTGCAATATCAGAAATCTGTTTGCTTGAATGTTTCAGCTTTGGCATGTTTCCAGTTCTTGATCTTTTCTGTTCCATATTTGGTTGGTTTATGCTGGTTTTTAGAGTGCTTTTCTTGGTTGATATTTTCATTTTTGGCTAATTCATTTGTTAAATAATTAATTAGATTTGTTGCAGTAATCTGTTTTAACCCCTCATTATTTTTAAATATTATAAAACAGACATTTCAGTGTGTACTAACTTATTTTTATTTATTTTACATTAATACAAAACATCAAAATTTTTTAAAAAAAAAAATCTTTTATAAACATGCATATATAATTATCTTTCTCAGTCTATCTCCAAAAACCTTACTCATCTTGATCCATCCAATAAGAATGTAGCATTATGTTTTGAGTTTTGCTTTTTTCCCCTCTTTCACATCATTATGTCTTCTCTACATTGCTTTTACATTATTCCACAAGACCTTTCATTATGTCAAAAAGTGTATGTTGTGGAGCTACCACTTTAATTTGTTTTCTCTTTTAGCCTTTATTTTTGAATTGATTAACCTTATAATAGGCTAGATAATTATGTTGATCATATTAGAAGAAGATTTACTATTTACTACAATTTTATTGTCTATATATGGACTAAAACCATGGTCAATAATTATTATAACCATGGTTAAATAAAAATCGGTACAATAACTACTTTTGCCGTGACTGTGAGCCATAACAAATATTTTTGTCATGACTCTTATCAATGATACATATTTTTCCCACACTCTCGAAAACCACCAACAACAACCGTTCATAGTTGTGGTCAATAAATATTTACTACGACTATTTATTTTTAACCATGATAATTAGCTATTGTTAAATGTCAAGTTTTTTCTGGTGTCATATGTCATGGTTTGCTAATGCCGAAGTATATATAATTGATCATTATTAGACTAATGGATTCAATTTTCCATTGAAGCAGTCAGGTTGTGGGATGGCCTCCTATAAGGGCTTACAGGATGAACACCTTGTGTAATCAATCAAAGATTACTGCAAATGCTGATCAACAAGACAAAGGAGTTTGCGGGGACGAAAACAACGAGAACTCCAAGAAGAAAATCAACCACGGTAACGACGAACGAGGCCATCTTGGATTTGTGAAGGTGAATATGGATGGCTTGCCGATTGGACGGAAGGTGGATTTGAATGCTCATAAGAGCTATGAAACTCTAGCAAAAACGTTGGAGGAGATGTTCTTCAAGCCATCCCTAACGACCCGTACGTTTCTTTTTTGTTCTTGACATAGTGAACTATACCATATATATATATATATACACGACAATTGTGATTAATTAGTAGTAGTAGTAGTAGGAATCTTCGTTCTTGATGTAGGAACGTACAAAATAATGAAAATTATCACATATGTTTTGCTTATCCGGGGTTCATTTGGATTAGGTGGAGGAAAGGAGCAACCGATACAACCTCCGAAGCTTTTGGATGGATCATCCGAGTTTGTGCTCACGTACGAGGATAAAGAAGGCGACTGGATGCTCGTTGGAGATGTTCCGTGGGGGTATGTAACACAAGCTCATTTTTTCCTCATAAATTAATTTAACTATGCTCCGAGATTTTAGATAGCTTCAAATACATATATTTAGATGTTCACTATGTTAAACGAGATTGTATCTAAAATATATATTTTATACACATAACGTGTACATACTAAGCTAAATATAAATAAGGTGAAATAATATTAGTTATTAGAATAGACGAAAATCATTTTCTAACCAAATTGACTAAAGATGTGAACTAACCTTGGAACAAATGTTAAGCTAACGCGATCATTTCATTATTTCTTCTTCAATTTTAGGATGTTTCTGAACACGGTGAAACGACTCAGAATCATGAGAACATCCGAGGCTAATGGGCTCGGTATGTCTATGCATTTTGACAGGATTATGAATTTCATATATCCGATTTGTTTTTCCATCTGCACTTCTTATAAATGAAATAAATGATTCATCTACAGCTCCAAAGTTCCAAGAAAAGAGTGAAAAGCAAAAGGGCAAACCAATATAAAGTTTATAGAGCACGGCAGGAGGAACGACATGCACCAACTGCTTGAAACGGAAACAAAATCATGCATATGGACGTTCGAGGCAGCCGGCCTTTTTCGTCTACGTTTTCTCAAAACTTTTCTTCGTTTGGATTTTCAGGGTTGCATTTATAGTCAGCATGCACCCGCCTTTCGACACACGTTTTACTTTTATTTTGTAAGCCGTATATTCAAATTTAGTAGAATTTGTTGAACTCTTGTTGTTAAGGTACACCTTCACTGGATATGTTACTTCTCATTATTATGTATATATGAGAATGCATCGTGTGAGCGAGTCTCCATCCTTAAGAACTACTTGATTTTGTCCTTCAAATTTTTTAGTTGTTTCCGAAGAGAGAAAGTTGTGTTGTTTCTGGACAGTCTTGGACTAACGCTATCAGACACTGATGCTGCTGCACCTTGTAATAATTTCATTTTCAAACTGATGTATGTTGTTGGTGATGATGCGCAGACAAATTAATATTTAGGAGAAAGTACAATTCTTACATGTTGATATAATTATTTTTCTTCAGCAGACGTTTGTGATGAAAATGGAGTACTTTCAAAATTGAAAAAATTGCATTTTTGGTCCCGCCGGATAAATACTATTGTAAGTTTGGTCTCACATAGCGGGCTTAGCACTTGTGGTCCTCAGAAAGAAAAAGTATTGCATTTTTAAACAATATAAAAAGAATTGAGGATAGGTAAATTAAATAATTTATAGAGAATATTAATCCAAAAAAAATATTTTCAAAAATTATATAATTATAATTTACTATAAAAATTGAAGAAATTCCTAATGGAGGCTAAATAGACACTAGTTAACATTTACTAATAAATGTATAATAGCTTAAATTTATTTTTGATTCCGTAATTTAGATCAATTGACGTTTTCATCCTTCGACTTTCCATAGTAGTATTTTGATCCTGCATTTTCTTAATTGTGGCAATTTCAACCTTTTTGTCTGTCATCAGAGTTCACCCTTCTCGCCAAAAGATATGTATGTGCATCTTATGTGACCTTTGGGTTACTGTTCCTACTGGCTCATTTTTGCTTTTTAATTTTCTAGAATAATATTTTTGTCCTATATTTTTTTTCGTCGAAACTCACCTTTTTTGTTGGTGGAGGTGAACTCTTGTGCAAAAAAAAAAAAAAAGAATGAAATTATGAAAGTAAAAAGATGTAAAATCAAAATACTATCCTAAAAATTTAAAAAAAAAACGTTAAATAACTTAAGCTGCGCAATAAAAAATGGAATTAATCCCATGTATAATCATAACTCAATGCAGCAATATAAACATAAAAGTGTATATTGAAAGATAACAAAAAAAATATAATTCATACCAGTACTCAATTTTAAATTGTTTTATCAAATATAAAATTTGCTGTCTCAACTTTACTACTAAAACAAAACCGTCAACAATGAAATGACATGTCTGAAATGATGTTTTCCTAAATATCATCTCGTACTAAATAATACTTTTGTTGTTATCACGCTTCGACTTGTGACGGTAGGTTGATTTGATTATTGAGAAAAGTAGGACAACTGTATAGCAATAAAATTTTATGAAATGAAATGAATGATGTCGTCTTTTTCATTACAACATTCTTCAATTTCTCATCATTCTTTCCCACTCCCATATCCATACCCAAAAACCCTTTAATTCCCTTTATTATGTCTTTACGTCTTAAGTTGTTTTTTGTTGCCTAAAGACACAGCCAGCACATTTTGTTGCATCACAAACAACAGCTGGAAAGACCACTCGCATTTTTTTCTTCTTTTTTCTTTTATTTTTATTTGTGGTAAATGACAACTACCTTCGTAAAATTTGTTATGATTATAAATACCCTTTTGTTTATTAAAGAATTACAAATTCCCTCCTGACAGAATATTTGTTAGACATTCGTTAATTTAAATGGTGTATTTATAATTTTTTAAATAAGAATGAAGTATTTATGACTATAACAAATTTTAGGAGAGTCCATTGCAATATACCCTCTTTTTCTTCATATGAGACTCCAACCTCGTTTGGTTATAATTTCATTTTGTTTTTAAGTGAAAGTATGCATTTTTCATTTTTGTGTATATTTTCCTGTAAAAATAAGAATATGTTTGGATTAGTCGATGAGAGCAAATGGGTGCTTTGCAGAAATTATCATAAACATCAAGATTAAAATATACCTACATATTTCAAGCAGGTACGCAGGTAGTTATTACAAAAGAAAAACATTGTACAACCATGTTGTTCTTGCAAGAAATGCTGGTGTATTTGGGTATCGTCCATCATCGTTTTACAAGATGTTGGAATATGAACATTCTGGCACGAATTCGATGCCCATATCCGAATGATTTTCAATCCATATGAATCAGAAGTCCTTCAAATCATCTTAAGTGATCTTTTCGATTATCAGGGAAGAATTTTCAACTATTCAGTATAGCATATATCTGCACATTACATGGGGACCAAGTCTTCCATGTTTTGCAGACAACGAGAATGTTTGTTTCAAACCTTTTCTCACTTTGCCTGAACTAATCTCCAGTAGTTCAGTGCATGTGAAAATGAGACGGCTGCCATGTTTGGGAGGTTAAACGTGTCCGCTTCAAGACTCATTTTATTGACATTCTCAGTCTATTATTACAACAACGGAAAGAAAAGACTTTTTTCAAGTTACACGAACAAGTTGTAAGCAACAAAGTTTCCGACATAGCACAAGATACAAACAGCATAAATAGTCGAGGTGCTTCAGCTCCAAAATTCATGTTGAGAAAGTAGGGTGGTAGAAAACTGCTAAAACAACTGCTTACTGCAAAAATTCTCGTGGATCAGTAACAAAACCAGTCAATGCAGATGCTGCAGCTGTATATGGAGAAGCTAGATAAATCTGCCCTTCTTTGTGGCCCATACGACCAGGGAAATTCCTATTCGTCGTTGAAACACAGACCTGCATGGGTTCCATAGATTCGGTGATATATATATATATATACATACGTATAGGCAACTGGCAAGGGAAAGGAAGAAGAAAGGACAGCTTGCCAAACATTAGGTTATGCCTTCTTTTGTCCTTCAAATCATATAAACTTTTAAATGTCTGGACATTGTTATGTGAAATAAAGCATAAGTCAATATATGTCTCAAGTAATCACATGCATAGGAACATTTTCTTTTCATGTTTTCTGTTCAAAACAAGAGAGATTCTTTAGGGTTGGCAACATGGGAACCGTTTATCCAAGATCATGCTAGCATATGACTGTTATGCAACACAACAAAGTCCAATCTATATCAGAGACAGCATAACTTGCCTGAGGCTCGTTCATGCGTGCATAAGTGTCTCTTGGACCTCCCAAGCACGCACCGCAACTAGGGCTTGCTGGTGTATCACAACCGGCTTCCTCAAATATCTGTGAGCAAGTTTTCCCACCAGATCCTGGTACTGGAAGGCTATATATATCCATCCAAACCTGAGAAAACACGTACAGGTTACAGGTCAGATACGAAATGTTTACATTTAATTCATAATGAAGCAATAAACATTTAGCTCATAACTAAAGCATACCTTCTGTGTAGCAGGAACGAGGAATGTTGGGACTTTAACCTTCTTCCCCTGTGTATAATAACCAAGTTTCAGCTCGAGAAAGATTTGGCGTCACAAATTTGTTCGTTTAGTTGGTGATTGGAATAATCACATACTGCAGACAAACTGTAGCATTTACCTTTTAACGAAATCCATCAAGGACGGCCGTGTCTACTAATATTGATACATATCATTGACTTATATACTCGGCCTTAAATATTCGGTGAATATAGAGATACACAACTCTTTATATATCTTGTTCCCACCAATGTTAAGATATATATATCCTGGTGCATAAGTGACATATAACAGTAACAGGCAACTGGCAGCAGTTTATATCCCCAAAGAACCCCATCAGTCATTATAATCTTAGAAGATTAGATACATACAAAGGTACTATGAAATAGACAAAGCAACGCATGCATAGATGTCACACAGACAAATACATGAACACTAAGATACTGGAAATTCATAACAGAGCATCTTTAGCTGCAGCAAGTCACTAAGCTGTTGGCAAGGATAAGCTCAACAAATTCAGTTGTTATCGATGGCACAAAGCCATTTTCTGATCCAATTTTATATTTAAAAACAATAATTGTCTCTAAAATAGCAATCGACCAGTAGAGCAATAGAAGTGTTTCTTACCGAAGCAAGAAATAATTTAGCAGCCGCCATGAAATCCTCTGTTTTTCCACCAGTGCAAGATCCAATATATACTCTGTCAATTTTCACATCTTTGCATTCTCTGGCTAAAGCACGATTATCTGGAGAATGAGGCTGAGAAGACAAATAAAATAAGTGGATAATTGTATACAGAGCTCGGATGCTTATCATCAAAACAGCACTTAAACAATAGTGCAGTAAAAATATTATAACTGCAAGCATACAGTCGAAAGAGTAAAAGCGTTTCACATTTTCTTTTAACACTTCCATAAAATCTAATGACTGAAAAACCTCTCTGATATTAAGAAGATTTTCAGGAAGTAAATGCAATAAATAGAAACATTCTCTATTCTCTTGCAGTATTTTGCTTGCAGAACTGAAAGTGGTAAATGTGATCTATACTACTGACCTTAGCCACCACAGGCTCCAACTTCGAGATATCAAATCTGTACTCTGAAAGAAATCTATCAAAAAGAAAATAAATTCGACCTGTAAGCATAAGCTTATCTGAAACAAGTACATGATGGTGAAGAGATAATAATTCAGAATTTTGTTACTCCTTACACAGCCAAGCTTAGAATAGGAACGATAGCTGCTTCGAAGTATTACATAAGTATTATGTAAAAGAAGAGGTTTCCATATTTGTGACAGAATGGAAATACATTGATTACTTTTATAGGGCCGTACCAAACAATTTTTTACTTTACTATCAGCTGAATTTAATCAAAACTAGTACAAACTGCAAAGCTATACAATTATTAGCACAGGTGTGGTAGAAGCCAGAAGGCTACCTTGCATCTCCATCACTGACAACTGGTTCATATGGCAGAGATGTCTTATCCTGAGAAGCAGAAAAAAATGCTGTTACATTACCAACAAAATAACCTCGAATATTACTTTTTCCTGCTTCTTAAAATAACCTCAAGGAGACCTAACAAAAGGCAATTTCCTGCACTAGGGCAGTGTATTTTCATGTACACACAAGTTTGAATTTGTGTTTTGCATGTCGCATGAATCCTAAGTGTGCGTGTTTGAGTGAGTGATAGAGAGAGATTTCATGGAATCGATGTCATTAAAAACTAACCTCAAGATATTTATACGTGGTACTATCAGCAGGGATGATACCATTTTTACCACCAGCTTCGACAACCATGTTGCATAATGTCAGTCTTTCTTCCATCTTCAATGAAATTAAAGAGTGCATGGCAGGAAGACTCATTAGTGACTCAAAGAGTGTTATCTTAAAAACATAAGCAAAACTAATGAACGGTAAGATTCACTTACTGTTAAACTTTCAACTGTAGAGCCGACAAATTCCATGGCTTTATATGTTGCACCAGCCACTGAAATTTCACCAATAATCTACAGAATATGTAAAAAGTAAACAAAACTTTAGGTGTTCTGAGTCCACATACGCACAAGCCAAGATCTTGTTTTCCTTTATTTAAGAGATCTGAATGACATTAAGATCAAATACACTTACTTGCAAAATCAAATCTTTGGCAAGCAGATAATCAGGCATTTCACCATCCATCACGAATCTCAGAGTTGGAGGAACCTGCAATGCATTGACGCAAAATACTCTCAGGCTCATATGTCCATATAAAGAAAAATTGATGAACATAGAGTTATTCAATAAACAGTCACGCCAACTTTGAATTATGATAGAGAAAGCTCCATTTTAGTTGGCAAATACATGACATTCAATCTAAAAGTCTACCAATGAGGCTGCTTAAAACTTATTAAATTTCTGGGTCTACGCATCTAGGAGACACTGCGTTGATAGGACACTAGTACTACAAAGAAGACATACAATTGTGACACTATAATGACAGAAGAATCTTGAATGTCCAAAAAACGGAATAAGGCATTTCAAAGCAAACCAAGAGAGTTATAGGAGGGATGTAATATTTTGATAATTTAAAATCAAAGGAAACCAAGATGCATGTCTATTTTTCTTGTGTTTGACGCTTAGAATTGACTCACATTTTAAGAAAATCAAATACGGATTCAGTGTTCCCAAATCCAATTCCAGCTATTCATTCCATGCAAACAAACACTATATCACTAAATTCACACAATCAGTAAAACGAAATCCGCTTAAATGAAAAAAGCAACACTATTCTAGCACCCTCACCATAACTTATGAAATATTTCAGTGAAAACAGTCACCAGTAAAAGAAAAAGCTAAACATAAAAATTACATAACTTACCTTCAGCAAAAGCTTTCCAGTACCCAGCACAAAACCTGCATCAGTATTTCCAATTCCAGTGGCAAATTGACCAAATGCTCCAGCAGTACATGTGTGAGAGTCGGTCCCCAGCAAGACCTAGAACGATCCAATAATAAATCCAGAGGGCAAAAATGGAAAATTTTGAACACTAGTAAAATTGTAGTCAACAATCAATACCTCTCCAGGTCGGCAATGACCTTCTTGGGCAAGAGCTACATGGCACACACCTTTATAATCGGGATTTGCCTGCAATATCAGTGTGTGAGAGTCAAATGCCTACAACACAAATAAATAATAATTAGGAATTTTTATCATCTGGTCAGACAACGTAACCACACCTTGAAATTTCCTAGATCTTTAATGTCATAAAAGTACTTAATATTTTGCTCAGTACAGAAATCCCTCAAGATGTCTACATTCCGATTTGCTCTTTCATCAGTGGTGAAGATATAATGATCTGGAATTATTACAACTTTCTCACGGTCCCAGACCTACAATTGCAAAGGAGAAGGAACTAAGTTAGAGTACGGACACAGATGATCTATTAGCACTCGGGACAATACAAGAGAAAAAGTGAGATCCATGAATTTATTCTATAAGACAGAAAATCTGTAATAATACCAAAACAAAGAAGAGAAAACATTGAAAAAAAAAAAAAACAATTGTCACTGATTATGACAATATAAGCCAACAATTATTCCTTCATCCTGTAAACATCAGAACATGTTACGATAAAATGAATGATACCAGAATAAAATTTTTGAGTTTCTGAAAAATCACAACAAACCATCACACTGTTACAAGATAGCACACGCTTTAAGCTCCTTAAAGTTACTACTAAAGCTAGTGGCAAACACATTACTATAACAAATGAGCATATGGGAAACAACCAACCAAAATCAAAACTTGAACCAACAAATGATGACATGGCAAACCAAAGCAGATAGAGAACAACTGAAGTTCATTTTCTTAGAGGTCCAAACGAAAACATGACATTACAATAAATTAGGATCCAAGATAGTAGCAGAAAGAGAGAGACCCCAAAATTGATGCTACAGACCCTCAAAGAATGCTTCATAAATTAAGATCAAGAAAATGCTTATATGAAAATCAAGCTTAAATGAGAAGAGGGCTTCCATGAGAACAATCATAAAATCCTCAATTATGTGAAATAATTGCAAAAATAAATAATTAAACAAAGGGGTTTTCCATCATAACTACGAAGACCTCTATCGGTAGTACAATCTATGGGGTTCTTGCAGACCTAGACAAGAAGGTTTGCCCTTTCTTCTGCTGATTACAAAGAGAAGATTCAAGAAAATTACAAAAATAGTTAGATATAATGTTTTATAGATAACACTCAGCAAAATAGCCTATGTAAATCTAAAGGATGGGAGAGAACAAACTAAGATATGAAATACATCTAGACAGGATCGGACCTTCAAGAACTAAACTAGGATGAAGCATAATATACATAATCAACTCCTAGGAAAATCCGAAAATGAGTCTCCTGATCAAAACTTTTCTGGCGTATGGCTCTACTTGGTAAGTATGTCAAACAGGGTAGGAATGCAGAAAGTATCAATATTCAAATTGAACATATGAACTGTCAATACAACATAACAGAAACAAAATAAAGACAAGCTGAAGTACCTAATAATGTGCCAATAATTCTATCAATTATCAAAACAACATTGTACATTATCAAACAAGAATACCTTAGAACAGCATCAACAGTCTTAGTAAATATAACTCAACCAAGAGAAAACTGCTCTTTATCCAAATACCTTTGCATTTTCTCCAAACTCTCTCTTGAAGATCCCAATGGAACCAGGGCCACAAACATCATGTGTCATCAAAATATCCACGTTCACCCAAACATTCTCCCCAGGTACCAACTGGGTTTTCTCCGAAGCTCTTGCCAGTATCTTCTCAGTCATAGTCATCCCAGTCTTGACCTGCAGAAATCCACAAATTAATCAAAAACCCACCATTAAAAAAAATCCAACAAATTAGCGGACAAATCTCTGAAAAATCCAAACTTCATCATATAAAAAAGCATTTACCGCCCCCGTTGTTGACGGTTTTCTCTCAGATTGCTGAGGTGCCATTACAGACGCTATTTTCTTGGAGACCTTCCTCTTGGAAACCTGCGCAGAACGTGGAAATGGAGGCTGCCTGCGGAAAGCTGAAAACCCGCCAATCCCATCTTTCTGGAAACAAAAACGAGCGCAATTATTCTCCCACAAGAATCCGAGAAATAGATAAATTGAAACAAACACATAAATATACAGGACTAAATAAGCAAAAATACCTTGTCGGCAAGGAACGAGGAGCTGGGAGTGATAGCAGATGAAGCCATCGGATGATATTGTCTGAAGTGAGAAGGTGGGCGTGGAGGGAAGAGGAAGAATATATGTATGGATTGTGGACTTCTCTCTTTTAACAATTTTGCATTTCTTTTCCAATTTTATGTTTCTGGCACTTCTCTGTCTGTGGCGGCTGTTTGATGACAAATGACGAATGTGGGTTAAGGCAAGAACTTGTTCTGTTCAATCCACTTCACTCTTTGGGCTCTGCTCACAGTCTTTTCAATCTAACCTATGCTCTTGCTCATGCGATATTATATATATATATATATATATATATATATTATTGTGAATTGATTGTAATTATATTATAAATTTTAATAATTAATATATGTATTAGAAATTATCGCTGTAATAAATCAATAATTATTACTAAAATAAATCAATACTCACACAAAACTCAAATAACTCAAATTTACTACTAGGTCAACATTAGGATTGCACTTGTGAAGCCTTTGTGAAAATCGAAATTTGTCATAAACAAAGAGCGGCCGATTTTTGTTGCAAAATTTGATATATTTTTTACACCATTCAACGTACACATGACAGGTGATGTAGGTCGCGCGAAATCAAGATCGGGTCGCTGAATCCTTCTTTCGAACTACCTGTTAGTGGATCCTGAGAACAAAGCAAACGTGAGACTAGCCGAATAGCCCTTGGTGATGGCCCTCCGATGCTTAAGTTAGAAAGGCGGGGTCAAAAAGATAAAATGAGATCGAATGAGATCACGAAATGACGGTAAACTGATGAGATAAAACGTAATTTCAATAATCATAAATGGGGCTATTTATAGTCGTACGATACCGTCTAGGAGAGCGCCACGTGTCCCCTTTGAGATGCTGCCACGTCATCATAATCCTATGGTCTTTGTTCATTCCCTGGTCAAAATTAGTCAAGATGGTCAAAATAATCAACTATGGGAATTAAAATACCTTAAAATGATAGGGGTATTTAGGTAATTTTGTAAACTCCTTCATCGGCAGGTATATAGAAATAACATTATATATTTTACTTAATTAAATAATAATTTTATATGCATACCATGTACATGTTGAATGAAGTAAAAGATGAAATAGAATTTATAACACTAATTTCGGGCTAGTCTCACAAATTTCGACTTTTGTGAAGACTTCAGTTGGACTTTAGTCGTTCTACATGGTGATTGTCTCCGTCCATTTGTAGTCTTTAGAAGCATTAAATAAACTTTGCAACCTTAAAACTTCATGAAAATCCAAGGTTTTGTTGCCATTTTTGTTGAGTTGTTTAAAGATGTTATACACATGACGTGTATATATTAAACGATGTAAAAAATGAGACAAATTTTGGAATGGAAAATCTGATCCGCATAAGAGACAATAGCGAGAAAGATGGAAGGGATGAAAGAAACAGCGACAGCCTACTACGAGAGGGCGGGCGAAGAGGAAAATGATTCGGCAGTAGAGTTCTTCAGAAATCTAGATGTGAATGGCGACGGAAGAGTCGGTCGCTTCGAACTGAAGAGATCCTCCATCGGCTCCTGGTTGTCGAACAACAAAGTGTTCAAACAATGCGATGGAAACCTGGACTTTTACGAATCTTTAGCTGTATCTATTACATGGTAGATAATTAGGTGCAGCTGCCGTTTTGCAATGGCCATTGGGGGTTACTTGTTGGTCCGTACTTTTCTTGCTTGCTGTGTCTGGGAGTAAGCCCTCATGCCTTCGATCTATGCTGCACTCGTTATGGTCGCGAAAACACCGCCCACGAGCACTCGCCCGCAGCACTTGTTGGATCATCATTCTCTGCTCGACGTGTCAAGAAACCGTAGCAAAGAGGCAGAATAAGGTCGAGGCAATTACGAGTTCTTGGCTACGTAGTTGGATATTACATATCTTAATGTCATCAATAAACTAGGCTAATTTTTCATTTTAATTCGGTCTTTTATCTTATATTTCATTTCATATATATATGAAGGGAACATGTACAATATTTACGGTATATTTTCTAACAAGTCATATTCGAACCTGTTTTCTTTTCTCGTGCCCAACGGCAAATTTTGGCATTGGAATTTCGAGATACATTCCAAATTGCAGGAGATCCGCAAGAGCCCATTATTGTACGGGCTCTCCAGAAGCACTCCAGGCTTTGGCATATGTGTTTTTCGAAACAATGAACAGAAATGGAGACGGCAGGGTAGTCCTGTCGGAGTTCTTAACGTTCATGCAGCACGAAGGCTACTCACAGATGCGTAGCCCTTACTTCTTCAATGAACTAGATCTAGATGGTAATGGCGTTTAAGATTTGTTTGAGGTGATGACAGTATCTAATATATTATTAAAAGTGGCCGGCCATTTTGTGACTATTGTTGGAACATTATATTTGGAATATTATTTTTATGTGTCGAGTGCTTGAATTGGAATAGAAATGTAATAGGGTTCATGTCTGATAGCTTGCGCATATAGATTCCATGTCTACATTTAAATGCTTAATGAAGAGTTATCCGCTTTAAAATTTAAAATAAAAACTGCAGAGAATAATTAAGAAAAGGAGGGAATTTATATATATTTTTTCATATGTAAGTTCACTTGGCACATGTACATTTATCTAGCAAAATAAAATAATATTTTATTTAATTTTATTCTAAAAAAATATGCTTTATAATTATTTTATTCTCTTATTTAGAGTTGCATACAATAAATAGCATTTTATTGAAATAAGATGACTTTTCTGTAAATGGGAAAACTTAAACTGCAATTTTAAAGTTGTTTTCCTAAAGCATCTGATCAGAAATTGTGTTTTTTTCCTTAAAGATTGCAACTTTTTTATTATAGAGGTATAAATTGACTAGATGCATATTTTTTAAAAAAATCATTTAAATGTCTACATATAAAGATGAAATCAAATATTAGGATACACACTTTATATTTTAGCTTTTTGAATTATTCTTGAAAGGAGGTTTCCACAATTGCTATTCGCAATCTTGGTTAGTTTTGTCGCATTCCAGGAGTGAGTTTGCTTAACTCGATTGCAACCATATATTGGGGGCAAATTTCACTTTAACAACTATAAAATCACATTTCAAAACCTCTTCAGAATTCCTATTTTCCAAAATTTGAAATAGAAAATCCATTTCATTTAAACATGAGATAAAATAGCTCTACGTGTGAAAATTTAATTAAGGAAAATACAAGTTAGTTTAAACAATTGGAGCTTCATGTTTAGACCTTGAAATTGAATAATAACCCTTACAGCTCTACTTGAATAATTGAACCATGATCAGATTTGAAGAGGTCAAAACAAACCAACACTTTTGCAATAAATTTCCAGTCCCTTGAATAAATTAAAATAAAACCTAAAGTCAAGCTTTTATTGTCTTCATTTATTCGAAAAATGATGTCTGCAGGAAAGTCGAAATTTGTAATACTAGCAAAGCGACAGAAATACCGACAGAAAGATGGAAGGGATGAGAGAAATAGCGACGGCCTACTACGAGAGAGCGAGCGACGAGGAAAAAGAATCGGCAGAAGAGTTCTTCAGGAACCTAGACGTCAACGGCGACGGAAGAGTCAGCCTCCTCGAACTGAAGAGGTCCGTGGGCTCCTGGTTGTCGAATGAGAACGTCTTTAAACAACTCGACGAAAATGGCGACGGAACCCTGGATTTTTACGAAGTTTTAGCGGTATATTACATGGTAAATAAAGTGAACCTGCTGGTTTGCAGTGGCTGCTGGGGTTTACTCGTCGGCCCGTACTTTTCTTGCTTGTTGTGTCTGGGAAAGAGCCCTGATACCTTTGATCTATGCTGCACTTGTTACCGTCGCGGAACCGTCGCCCACGAGCACTCGTCCAAGTACTTGTTGGATCATCATTCTCTGCTCGCCGTGCTGAGAGATCGTAGCAAAGAGGCAGAAAAAAGTCAAGGCAAGGTAATGAAATATGACGCTTTCTTGGCTAGTTGGATATTACATATCTTTTTCTTTTTTTTTTTTTGAGGGGGGATATTACATATCTTAATGTCATCAATTGAGCTAAGTTGATTTTTTTTTTAGTTTCAAAATTGATGTTTTCCTTTAGGTAAAGAGGGTAAAATGTATAAAATTTACTGTATATTTAAGAAAATGTTTGATCTCAATCGATTTTTTTCCGAACCTAATCGTTCATCTTATATTCCGTCTATAAAGTCCTAATCCAAATCCTCTATTCTGAATTCGTGTTCCGTCTTGTATTCTACTTCACACACATAGATGTAGAATTCATCTCATTGGAAATATCATACGCATATGGTTTGAACTCTGAGTGGGATATAGCCGGTTCCCAATGGGAATGAGAGATGGGATCAAGGCAATAGCTACCTTTCTCGCTCCTGGTATGAAGTTACTATCACTTCTTCAAAAGCTTCTTCTTTCGTCCTTACGTCTTAGCCGACCAAGCGATAATAGGATTCAATTGAGCGTGCCAGTTTGTCTAGTTATATGATTTTATAAAATAAATGAATCCAAATATTAATTACTTAATACATTCTTGATCTTGGCTAACAGAAAGAGATGGAAGAACTGCGGGAGATCGCAAGAGCCCACTATCGAGCAGGTTCTCCAGAAGTCCAGGCTTTGGCGTATGAGTTTTTCAAAACAATGGACACGAATGGAGACGGTAGGGTAGACCTGTCGGAGTTCTTAACGTTCATGCGACAGGAAGGCTACTCACAAATGCGTAGTCCTTACTTCTTCAATGAACTAGACCATGATGGTAACGGTGCTCTAGACTTCTCGGAGGTGATGACACTATACTACATCATTAAAAGTGGACGACCATTTTGTGATGGATGCGGAAACTTTATACCTGGAATATTTTTCTCATGTGTCGAGTGCTTTAAGAATCCTCAACGCTCGTTTAATTTGTGCCGTGATTGTTATCGCTCTACCAAATGTAACCACAATCACGATGGCCGGGTTCAATTTTTGGACAACTACACGTTGCTAGAAGCCAAAAGGGATGAAGATCTTGCGCAATCTGCAGGCGTAAACTCAAATGAGGTAATGTAATTTTAAGGGTAAACTACAATAACCTATTGTGACAGTTAGTATGTTGGCTTAAATGAATTTTTTGTCCCGTAACTTAGGTCATTTAGCATTTCGTCTTCTCCTATATCTTTTTAATTTTCAAAATTTTAGTTCTTTTTTTTCCTTGGAGTTGATATTTCTCGCCGGAAAAATGCATATGTTTTAAAATAAAAATTAAGCTTTTGTTCTTATCGGTCAATTTTTGCTAGCATTTTTGCCCTTTAACTTTTTAAGATAGTATTTTTCCTAAATCTTTTCAATTTTCACGATCTTAGTGCTTTTTTTCCCCAGATTCACCCTTCTCGTTGCTCGAGGTGAACTCTAGCGAACAAAATAACTGAAATAACAAAAATTAAAAAGATATATGACCAAAATACTACTATAGAAAAAGAAAGGACGAAACTGTCGAATAACCTAAATTACGGGACCAAAAATGATTTAATCCTAGTATGTCTACCAACTATAATCAATTTTTTTTTCTCATTCCAGCATAAATCTTTCAAGTACGTGTATTTTCATTTTGATCTTGCTTGACACACATTGTTATCACACCAAACCTATATCGATAACTCTCGTTGTGGCAGCCATGGATTACTTCCTCAAATGCGATCGTTCCAAGGCCGCAGAGTAACATGTACATAAATACTACTTATCCGACTTATAACACATACATCGTTCATCCTCCAACTCCGAGCCATAATTATTCGACTGCAATCGTTCCTGCATCCACCACGGTCAGTATTCCGACTTTATATTAGACATGACTTATGTTCCTTCGTCTTTGTTCTTGGAATTAATTACTGACGCATGTATATATATATATGTTGTGATCAATTTTTTTCAGGACAAATGGAGATTGGCACTCAAAGCATTCGAGGTAGCACTCAGCATTGGGAGTATTTCCACCACACTGTGTACAATCCTGTAACAACTAGCAAGCAAAATGCTGTTCTTCTTGAAATTGAGAAAATTTTACAAGTTTATTGACTTTTCAATGATTGTTATACTGCTTTACAGCTCCTGAGTGATTTTTGAGTTACTTTTTATTTTCTTGATTATGATCCCAAGGAAAATGTTTGAAGCAGACAATGTAAAGGATACGAAGATAAATTTATGTGTAAATTATGAAAGCTGGTAGCAAAAAAGCTTCAAGGTGTTCTTGCTTGAGAGCTAATTAAGATTGTGCAAAAGTTATTTGATCAAAACTGTGTCTTATTTTCTCTTTCTTCTACGTAATGGGGATCCAATTAAGGAAGAGGATGTGGTTTTTGTAAATTATTTTGAAGTAAATAGTATGTATGGATGATACCTTAAATTTGTGTGTAGTCTCTCAAGTTTATTACTTGATTTTACTGTTCCTAACCTTAGTTTTTATCTCAGTTTGATCAATTTTCCACCGAAGATGTGGCTAGAAAATTGTCGTGTGAGAGAGGGGCCAATACGAGAGTAAATCTAAAATTAAGAAATGAATTTGAAGGATTAAAGTAATTCTACACAAATTTAAGAGACTAAGGATTAATGTGGCATGCACGTGACTTTTTCTGGCCAAATTGATAATTTCTGACGACAAATGTCCTTACTTTGCCATTTCTTTTAAACTATTGGAGAAAATAACACTTTTAGTCCCTAATTAATATTACTAATTCAGTTTCAGCCCCCAAATGATAGCGAATTATAATTTTAGTTTCAAAACTGCTTTTTTTTTGACAAAATTATTAATTTTGGTTAAGTATCCAATGAAATGAATGGAAGCAAAATAATTGTGGAGAACACAACCACATTGGAGAACACGACATGGGTGTGTTCTCATCAGCTCCATATTACAATTTTATTTTATTTTATTTTATGAAATTTGCTTCCGAACACAAATTATCAAATACATTGATGCACTTTTAAACCATGAAGAAATAATGTGCTTTGATACTTGTCGGAGTTTCACATTATTGGTCGATAGAAAACTCATTTTGGAGGTTGATGGAAATGTTTTTCCGTTATAAAGAGATACTGTCATTTCTAATGGAAGTAACGTATAGATAAGTCGGTAATATAATAATTTTGTGTAAATTACAATAAGCTCTTTTGATTTTTTTTTATAATTATAAATACCTTTTTGTTTTTTGAATAATACGAAAAGCTAACGATCGCCTAATAAATACTTTCTAGAATGGGCTTGTGACGAGAAGGTATTTGTTAGACAACTGCTAATACCAGATGTATTTGTAATTTTTTAAATAAAAAAAGGTAATTGTAGTTATGTCAAACCTTAAAGGAGCCCGTTGTAATTTGCCCTAACTTTTTTTTCGAAACATTTATATATCAATATGTTCTACTTCCAACTAGTATTTCTAATACTTTTAAATCTTTTACATCTTAATCACTGCATAATTCCGACATTGATCCTCAAACATAACCAAAGTGTAGAACCTAATTTTATTTGAGTTTGGAAATTTCGCAGTTGAGGAATATTTTTCATGACAAAAGAGAAGCAAGCACGCCATAGATTTTACTCCTCGTTATGCTAAGTGTTAGTTAATATTGTTTGTGAAACTATGTGAATGTGATACTTGTGGGAATGATTATGAAATTATCAAAAAAGACAGTTCGAAGATTAAAATTGTAACCTGTTTGAAAAGCAAAAATGCATAAGTGATTACGTTTGAAGACCAAAATTGTAATTATCGGCCTTATTTACTCAAATTTAATTTAGGATAAAAGAAAAAAAGAAGAAGATAAAAAGGCTTGAACTTGGTTTGGGCAAACAAGAAAGGATGAAAACAAGCATTTGTCCATTCGTGTGATGAATATGTCCGTATGCCTATCTGCCCTCCTCTATAAGTCCAAGTATGATTTATATTTCACGAGCCTCTCTGTTTCTGTTTCGTTCTGCTTTGCTCTGGCGGGAAGCACCACCACTCCCCCACACTCTGCTTTTTCGATAACTGAACCCATCTCTCTCTCTCTCTCTCTCTCTCTGTCTCTCTCTCTCTCTCTCTTTCCCCACCTTCTTAACTATTTAATGGGAGTGTCCTTGTTTACGTGTGCTGAACAGATTAAGTCTTTTTCTTATGGGTTTTTAAAATGTGGGTTTATGGATTCTTCTATATGTCTCTCTTGCGTAAAATTTGTGTTAGAAGCTAAAAAAGACTGTTGCTTTTTTATGTGTGTGGGTTATTTTTCAAGTGTGGCTTCCAGTAGAGAATATCTACTTAATCATCTGTGTTCTGTTGTACATGAATATTACTGTATTTTGCTTCCAAGAGTCTGGCTTTTTGTGGAAAGCATTACGGATATACACTTAAAATGAAATTTGAAAGCCCTATCACCTGTACTTATGATTCGTATTTTTGAATTCTGGTTGTGCTTCACTTTCAATTACTTCCATAGAGCTAGAACTGGCGAGCCCGCTTGTTAGCTGTTTTTGAAGGTTGTTACTAGTGTATATTCAGGAGAGTATAATCTAATTCAGAAAATGAGAACATGCAGATGATAATACAATATTGTGCCTATTCCATCATGGAATATGTAATACCCCAGCAGCTGGTTGCTACTTTACTGAGTCAATTAGCTATTTCAGGATCCAACCTTTTGATTGGCAGACCTGCTTCACTCAGGTTTTTGAAAGGGCCTGTAAAGATGGTTGGAAACCTTGTTAGTTAATTTGGAGAAGTTTCTTTACTTCGATATAATTATTGCTTATTGTATGATTTCCTTGATCTCAACTTTGGGAGCGCATAATTTTAGACTAAACTGACTATGGATGATCTGCATAAAAAATTGAGTGTCCTGATATATTTGACAATCAGCATCAGTCATATCTGTATTCTTTCACATGGTTCTTTAACAATATTTTTCCGGCCTTTCCATTTCTACTCTTTTGCATACATAATTTTTTTTAGAATGTGATATCTAATTGGGTGCCAATTGTTTCCTCTTAACAGTATCAGGCGGTCTAATCACATCTTTTGCTTCAAAGAGAGAAAGCTTTATGTGAAACCGTCAAAGAAACACAAACAATCAAAAATTGCTGTAGAAGACAAAGATTATGCTCATGTCATCTGGTGGAAGGAGGTTAGATAGATCTCTGTTTTGCTGATTTTGCCACATAATTAATCAGCTAAATTACAGCTGATTGTTCTCGTGCAGATGTTCATAGCTTCTTGCAAGTCTAATTGGACCGTGTTCCCTTGTTTCAGAAAATGCAGATGTGCAGAAAGCCTTCTTCTGTTCTGCTGGTCAAGCGGCTTACATTTTCTAATTTGCTGGGTGTTGATACGACCTTGAAAAATGGAAGGTGAGCTGTAAAATTCTCTTTGCGTCACAGAAAATATTCCAGCCATCCTTTTACATCTTTAGTCAAATGCAATTGTAGTCTTAGATATGTAAGCTTAATAAGAAGCCAAATAATAATGCAATCGTACTGACATGCTTGATGAACTTTGGAAACTAAGTGCTTTTTTTCACTTGGTTTACCTATGTACGTCATCGGAAAACTTTCTTGTCATAGAATGCTTATTACATTACTGCTTTCCTTTTTGAAACCTCAACTGTATGAGGAAATGTGCTTTTCACTGATATAGTGTGTATCCTCTCTTCTATTGTACATACTTGATCATTATTTCTCATTGCAGTTTTAAGATTTATTACCCAGTTAGGCTTTGTTACTCTTATGATTTCAATTTTATGTGGGTGATGCATATTTTAGAAAAAATATTGCAGTATTATTTACATGATGTCAATTTGGTAACTTCTTTTCCTGATTATATTGCAGCCTAAAAGAAGGAACTCTAAATTGGGAAATCTTGCAATTCAAGTCAAAATTTCCTCGTGAAGTTTTGCTATGCAGAGTATGTCAACATGGACTTTTCCTGCCTGTTATATTGTTTATTTCATTTTTACAATTCTGGTTTCATGCACTTACGCACACCACAAACTTGACTAATATTATGCCCAAGTTCTCCATCTTACCACTTTTCTTTATTCCAAGGTTGGAGATTTTTATGAGGCGATTGGTACCGATGCCTGCATTCTTGTGGAATATGCTGGATTAAATCCTTTTGGTGGTTTACGTTCAGATAGCATCCCGAGGGCTGGTTGCCCTGTAGTGGTACTTATTGTCCATTTTATTTTCCGGCTCTTAAGACTTAGATGGTGAGATTCATGTCAGACATTTAGTTATCAGATTTTGTGCCTTTTAAATTGCAGGCATGGTAGCTCTGTTGGAACTTTCTAATGAATTTTCATTATACTTGACTTTTATGTTCTGAACTAATAATTTTCCATAATATACAAGCTAATGCTTCATCACATGCACTGCAGCCACTTTAATAACTTGCTGTGTGAGGTTTTTATCCTGGCGTTTGTAGCCTATTTGGTTTAGGTTGTATGTTTTTCTTGGTTATGGTTATTAAAATAAGTACTTGAAAACCATAATTGATTAAACTTGATTATTATATATTATTTCGTGATTATCAATGTGGGATTTATAAGGATTCACAAACAAATTATAGAAATTTAAATATGAAAATATCAGAAAGGCCATAAGAACTTTCAGTTACATAATTAGAAATTTGTGAAAATGTTTGTGTGCTTTTCCGACTAGTTGTATTTTGGTCAAATATTAAGGTTTGGTGATTGTGTTTTTCCTTCAACCATTTGTTTCTCATCAAAACCAAAGAAAAGTAGTCAAGTCAGTGCTGAAAAGATCGGTCCTTGGTTCTCGATATTTACTGGTCCACAATGACCTCTTGAGGAGTGTACTCTTTTGTATTTCTGATGGTTCTGGGATCCTTGAAAGAGGGAAGAGACCAACTCGAGAATTCTGATGAAAAAGATCTTTTACACTTATTGTACTTGTTGCAAATATGTCTGCCCTTGAGTTTGATGTTAAATTATTTAGAACTTTGGGGAATTTATGCTGTTTATGCAACCGGATTTTTGCTGCAATAATTGAAGGTTCCCTTGATGTGGTATTATAGTGGCTAGGTTTAGGTTTTAATGAAGTGGGACGGGCTTCGAGAAGAGAACATTTGATGTTGGGAGTAAATGATATATTTCAAAGACAAGTATTGTAGGACATGCAAACATTTCTGACATGGGAATTGTTGTTCTAAAGCGAATATTTGTTCAACATGGTGATCAATCAAAACCAAACGGCCTTTCTTACTGACTGCCAAAATCCTTTGAAATGCATGTTAAGAAAGAACAAATAAATTTATGTCTCAGTGAAGAAAGGAGTAAATTCTATGTCTGTTTGATATGACTGCACTGCTTCACTTCTGAAGAAGAAGGTGAAGCATGCCAAGCTAGGTGATTGTATACTATGAAGAGAAGAAGTTCTAATTTCCTCTCAAACACCTATCCTTTCTCTGTAAGCTTGTGGCTAGATGTTCATATCCTTTTCCCAGAATTGCTCTGTTGGGTTCCACTTGTTGATATTTCACTTTCTTATTCCTGCAGAATCTGCGACAGACATTGGATGACCTGACACGTAATGGTTTCTCTGTTGTGAGTACCATGACTTGAGATTTCCTGCTTTGCCCTTGAATTGCGTTTTATTTTATAAAACACTCTTCCACACCCCTGTGCAGGAAAAAAGACAATTTTTTTATATTCTGCAGTTTAAGCGTCTTATTATTTTACCCAGTCTTTCCTGCATAAACTGGGTAATTTGGAAACTCTGTTTTTGTTTTTCAATTTGTAGTGCATAGTGGAAGAAGTACAGGGTCCAACTCAAGCTCGCACTCGTAAAAGTCGTTTTATATCTGGGTAATTTGCATATGGACTTGATCTTTTGATCAACTAGCTCACTTTGTTGTTTGGTTGCATTATTTTTGTTGCTACTAGAATCTTATCCGCTCGTGTCAACTAACTTTTTGACACCGAATTGGGCTAAAGAACTTTGTGATGATGTTTGTTTGATATCTATTTTTACTGAGATGTGACATTCCCATCTTTGTATTCTGAATATTATTTATCTAATTTGAGGCATGATGTATCTCTCTCTTGTCAAGTTGTGGTTGCTCTTTAATTGAAGACCTTAGTCTATATACTGAATGCATTTTGTCTTAACCCATATGCAGAAGTCATTGGGTACCTAGTGATTTTTGAGTTCATCATCCGAAAAAACCTGGAGCTTAATTGCTAGAAATCATAGGAAATAAAGCCATTTGGCCTGGACTTTACATTTAGAGCTTATGTACCTTTTGTAATTAGTTAGGTATTCAACCTATCTTGTATTGCTTGCACTTTTAACTGTTACAACCTATGCAGAAGTCATCGGGTGCCTTGTTAGTTTTTATTTTATCACCCCAAATATTTATGGCCCTTAGTTGCCCACAGGTAATCATAGAAAAATAAGGTCTTCTGGCACTAAGTCGCTGGATTTTGCACTTAGGCTTAAGAAGCACAGGATAGTCTGAGGACTTCAAATGAAGAGTCCCTGATTGTGTTTAGCATTCTGTCCTTTATATCGCATATAATTATTTGTTGGTCCCTCCTTTGTACTACACTATAAGTCTATAAGTATCAAACTGACATATTTTGGCTTATAAGTGCTGTTCAGATGGTGATTCTTAGAAGTACTAGGTGTTCTCTTGTATCTTTCGGCGAAATCTGCGGACCCTGTTCTAACTTGACATGAGTTTTTCAGGCATGCGCATCCTGGCAGTCCTTATGTGTTTGGTCTTGTTGGAGATGATCATGATCTGGATTTCCCAGAACCAATGCCTGTAGTAGGTACGTGCAATGGAATCTCTTGTGCGTAATAGTTTGGGTGGTGATAATCTGTTTAGAATTTCACTTTTGACTTGTTGTTTTCAATTTCCACTGGAGGAACATTGATTAGTATTCTGATATAACAGAGTTGCTTATGGGCTTATTGTTAAAATCAAACCTGGAAGAATAAGTTGATGAGAAATTAAGTCACGGAAAGAAATAATGTGGTTGGGGCATTCAAGTAATGTGGGCCAAGCGCAGAGACCTAAAGACTTTCATGTTCATACTAAAATTACAATGCAATGGCCACCTGGCTGAAATAGACATGTGATGAATGTTAAGTATAGGAGATCACTCCTTTTTAATTAAATTAAACAGATTAAGTATCAAAAGTGATTACATAAACTATGTTGAATTTCTATGATTTTACGGCAAGAATGGATCTATATTTTTTCCACTAAAGCTGATTTTTTACCCAAGGGATATCTCGTTCGGCTAAGGGATACTGCATGGTTTCGGTGCTGGAGACAATGAAGACTTATTCTGCAGAGGATGGGCTGACAGAAGAAGCCTTGGTTACCAAACTTCGTACTTGTCGGTGCCATCATTTGTTCCTGCATGCATCATTGAAACATAATTCCTCAGGTTTATGTTACAATCGGCATCATATTCCTTGTGGTAAAATAGTGTCTGTAATTTGTTAAATACAACACGGGACATTCTTTGGTAGCATTTTAAATTGTATCTTTGATAGCTATTTTAGATAATTTAATGTGTCCCCTTATGCAATTTATCTGGTACTTTATACCTCCTTTAACCACATTCTGCAAGCTTTAAAGAAAGATAAACTTCTAGACAAAAGTTTATTCAGATCAAACTTCAGATGCTCTTGTTTCCGCCCAGCCAAATAAATAAACAAGCTTGATGAAGGAAAATTCTGAAAGTTGTGTCCACATTGTTCTCCATGAATTCTGTGTACAATAGTACCTAATTGTGTTACTCTGGAACTCCTTTAACTTTCCATTCTTTGAATGCTCTGCCATATAGGACCATCTTTCTTGTTCAGAAATGTAATACTATGGAAACTCAGTGATGTATACGTTGTTTTAACTACAAAAGCTAAACTTTGTTGATCCTAGCCTAGTGTTACAATCTTCAAATGATGCATGGCTTAATTGATTTCTGTTGGAATTTTATGATTCCATGAGGACTTTTCATAGAAATGACTTATAGGATAGTATTTCCATTCTTGTCTCGCAAAAGAAAAAAAAGAAGGAAAACAATGCTATTATGGAAATGGCTATGTATCATGAATTTCTAGAACAGTTAGTCACCTTTCACGTGTCATTATGATTTGGTCCGAAGTCTTTAGTTTCGTGATGAATGATATACTTCATATCCCTCGAGTAAGGAAGAACAGAAGATGATCACTAACATTTGGAGATAAACTTTTGCCCAATTGCTCTTTGTTTTTATGATTCATGTCTTTTGATATTCATATCCCAGAGTCTTCTTTGCAGGAACTTGTCGATGGGGAGAATTTGGTGAAGGTGGCCTGTTGTGGGGAGAATGCAATGCTAGACAATTTGAATGGTTCGATGGTAATCCGGTGAATGAGCTTCTGAAGAAGGTTGCAGTGAAATTTTTAATTGCTTGCATGTAGAGCCTGTGCCTCACTTCTCGAGTTTATCAGTTTGGTGCATTAAATTTTGTGCATATTCAGGTAAAAGAGCTTTATGGCCTTGAAGATGATATCACATTCAGAAATGTTACAGTTGCCTCAGAAAACAGGCCCAGTCCTTTACACCTTGGCACAGCCACACAAATAGGTAACTTGAAATAAATGCAGGTTAGATGATGCAAGTAAATTGACATTATTGATTCTTTTTGGCTGATTTGACCATTTACCGAAGTGAATCTCAAACTTGCTAATACTCTAGTAAAAGTATTGAACCAGGCATAGAATCCTTTCATTGATAAGGTGGTCATTTTGCAAAAAAAGAATTGTGTGAATATAGCCATATTGTTGCAACAATATACTAAACAGAAAAGTCAATGTTTTCATTTATAATAAAAGGGAGTGTTGTCCAAATTGATATATGTCAAATAAGTGAAGTTTTTTGTTACTTACATGTCATCAGGTGCTCTTCCAACTGAAGGAATCCCTTGTTTACTCAAAGTGCTGCTTCCATCAAATTGTACTGGGCTTCCTATTATGTAAGTGAGAAGTTAATTATGGATATCCTGCTTCATACTTGATAAAACACAAAATGCATTTTAAATGTGCATATATATATATATATACATGTATTTATATATATGTTGAGCGCAAGGCCATGCCAACTGTAGCTTCAATTCAAATCACAACCACTACCTGTTTGGATCTACTGCCACTTTTTCATAGTCACTGCTATAACTATCAGTCCTAGCATATCACCCAGATTTGGTGTAATGTTGCCTGTTAAAGTGAGAAAGAAGGAAGAGGGATTGGGAATTGGAGTCTCCCTTATTTCCGTGTTCTTTGGTGATCTTGTTTCAACTGACTTGCATCACTGTTACATACTGGTTTCCTACTTCTCCCTTTTTCCTTTTTCACAGGTATGTTAGAGATCTTCTCTTGAACCCTCCTGCTTATGAGATTGCATCAACAATACAAGGTGAGTCGTAATGAATGCAGCATTTATTCTTCAGGAACTTCTGTATGTAGGGTCGTTTCTTGTTCATGATTCAGCAATGGTATTTTGGCCGAAGAAACTATATAACTGATTGCTATCATTGACATCTCTTCTGTTAGGTGACTTAGTTCTTAGGTTAATTGCATCGTCCACCCCTATTATTGTGGATAACTGCACAAACCTCCCTTAATATCAAAATTACCGACACTGCTCGCTGACCATCGAATCTGATGAAACCTGATGAAATTTGCAAAAGAGACGAGCTTGCCCTTGCTAGGATTTATTAAGTATGGGGAATAATTGTACCTTTTCTTTTTCTCAGATATTCTTTTACACAGGAGTTCATTGATTTGATTCATTATGCAATTAACATAGAATGTGATTGATGTAAATCTAAGAGCAAGTTAATTACCAGGGTTACCACAAAATATGAGAATGATTTAACGTTCATCACATCAATTATCATCTCAATTGTAGAGTGTGAACTATTTCCAAGGAAAGATATTTAATAAAAGAGGAAAAAAATATGTGGTTATACATTGACTTCAACTTCTACATCCCCTTGTCCATGGTTTTTTGATATATCAAAATATTCTATAAATGATTAGTTGCAAGGGATAAATTGTTGTCTAATTTTTGGTCAGTTGGGCCTTTTCAAGTATGTTATCAAAAAATGATCAGGATGGTTGGAACTTAATTCAACATTGGTTATTATGGCTTACTTTTGTAACTTTGGGGTTGTGTAAAGTTACAGGACAATCCTTGTAGGGACTCAGAATGTTGGGTTCATTATCTTAACAGGGACAATGTTTGGATAATGTTCTCAAATTATGTGCATCATCATAGCTGTGTGAAGTTTATTAGAATTCTAAGTCACCAAACTCTGCCAAGTTGATTACTAGAAGGGGGTATTGTTAGTTGGTGATAAGTAAAAAGGGAGGGCCTTGTATACAAACCCAAGAGGGGAGCTTTGCATGTTGGCCTAAGTTACTGGGACGGGAGGGAGGGTATTGTAATTGTCCTTGATGATATAATGATAATTTTGTTCCTTGAGACTGAATCTATCTATTGATGCTTCTATGTTTTCTGGATAACTGTTGTATGTGTTTCTCATTTATGTGATGCTTTAGTAATTATTTTGCGTTCGATCTCTCTGAAACAACAAATTTTGGTCTTGCCTGATTATATTCTTGTAGAAGCTCAGTGATTTTAAATTTCAAGGCTCTGAGATATCATAATCATTTTTCTTTTTTGGAAATTATTGTAATAATCAGAAAAGGACTGTGTCTGCAAATTATCTCACAGAGCAAGAATGGTCCGTCATTATGACCAATGTGCAAACAGTAATGCTTATATGCTCAAGGATAACATTTCTCATAATGTGCGTTGTGGGTATCTTCATGGTTTTGTGATTCTTTTTGTTTTTTTAGCTTCCTTACTGTTACGTTTGTCTCTTTGCAGAAGCCTGCAAACTGATGAGCAACATAACATGCTCAGTTCCTGAATTCACCTGTGTTCCTTCTGCTAAGGTTGGACTCTTTATCTTGTTTTCAGTAGTAAAACTGTCCGCTTCAGTACCTAAGATCCAAAACATTGTATAATCTTCTAGAATCACAAATCCTAATTGCTCAAACATTATGGTCCGACCTTTGCAAAATAAGGCTCTGTTATGGCCATTATATCTTTAAGAACTTCAGAGTGGATTCTTGGTTTCAGTAATTTTTCAGGCGAGAAGCTAGGATTATTTTCATGATGTTATATCGCTGGTACTCAGAATGATATTGCTTCACATACTATCAGCTGTCATTTTACTATTCAAAATCATTGATTCATAAAGATTGGGACGCGATAACTCATAAACATGGTATTCAAGAGCTGGGATGCAATGGTAATGATAAATGCAAAATTTTACGGCTTTGGGTACAACAGCCTTCAGTTGCAACTCTCAGCTAATAAGCATTAACTATTCCAATTATCTGTATGCTTTCTTCTGAATGAACGCAATCTTTTGTGGTAAATTGTAGCCTTTTTCTTTTGTATATCTGCAGCTCGTGAAGTTGCTGGAGTCGAAGGAGACTAATCATATAGAGTTTTGCAAAATAAAAAGTGTTCTTGATGATATATTGCAACTGTACACAAATTCAGAGCTCAACGAAATTCTGAAATTATTAATGGATCCTACTTGGGTGGCAACTGGATTGAAAGTTGAACTGGAGACACTAGTAAGTGATTATTCTGATCTGACATACACTGCATTATTCTTACTTTTAGCTCATCCTCTGATGGTTGAAAGAAGCAATAACCTATGCCAAGCCATTCATGTGTTTGTTTTTCTAATTCATCTTTGAAAATGTTGGTTTTGGTATTTCCAGTATTGGCATTTCATTTACATTTTTGCTGGAATTTAAGGCAATAATTTCTTTTCCTGAACTTCAGGTGAATGAATGTAAATCAGTTTCGCGTAGAATTGGTGAAATTATCTCCTTAGATGGTGAAAATGATCAGAAGATAACATCTCATCCCATAATTCCAAATGAGTTTTTTGAAGACATGGAGTCTTCCTGGAAAGGTCGTGTCAAGAGGATACATCTGGAAGAAGAATTTGCAGAAGTGGATGCAGCTGCTGAGGCCTTATCTGTAGCTGTAAGTCTGTCTGACTTCTTGAAGATAACTATTAATATGCACTCATACACCACTTGAGAGATGAGAAGCACTACATGAACATGGGAAGGTTACTCGCATATAATTTTCCAATAGTTGGATAGACCAGACTTGAGACGTGGGATTGACAATTGTAATTGATCAGATGTGTTGAAATTTGTTTAAGGGATAATTACATCTCATCCCCGTTCTTTTACACAAATCACCCCTGCCTTTTTAAAAATTACAGAAATCACCCTGACAGCCTTAAAAATCCAAAAATACCCCTGTTAACTCGGTCAAACTTTAATTTAATTTTTTAATGACAGAAATGTCCTCAGAGGTGTTTTGTAATTACCAAAATATAGAGGGAGTGTCAAAGTAATGTTTATGGGATGAATAATATGACAGGACATCTTTTTATTATTTATACTAATTTTTAATTTAAATTTAAATTATTTATTAACTTTTTTTAATTGAAGCTCTATATAAATTTATACTTTTTAATAATTAAAATATTAAATTTTCAATTAATATATTAATAAAATTAATTACTAGTTTATAAGTTTAAATCAAAAGATTATCATACTTTTATAGATTTTTAAAATTATTAAAATAAAAAGATTATTTATCCTCTATTTTTATTTATAATTAAATTTTATTAAAGTTAATAAATAATAATTCAAAATAATTTATGCAATTTATATAAATTGTATTAGATTAGTAAAATAAATTATTTTTTTATCAAAAAATATTTTAAATTATTAAAAAGATTTTTTAAGAAAATTATTCCTTCTTCCCAACCCTACAGCCATGCCATGCC